>NW_008356259.1:731345-751494 GCF_000622305.1 Nannospalax galili
CTGAGTACAATATTGTATAACTGTAATAATTCAACTGTAAACCTAAAATTGTACAGCTAATTTTGTAAGAGATGCAGCCTAGCTCAGAAAATTGTTATTGAATATGTCAATGCTGATTTAATGAAATGCTTCTTTTAAGTATGTGGTTATTAAATAATTAAAACTGAATCTCCACCTGTAGACGAATGGTACAGCTAATTTTGAAAGAGATGCATCTTAGCTCAGAAAATTGTTATTGAATATGTCAATGCTGATTTAATGAAATGCTTCTTTTAAGTATGTGGTTATTAAATAATTAAAACTGAATCTCCACCTGTAGAAGAATGAAACTAAACCCCTATTTTTCACTGTGCACAAAAGTCAACTCTAAATGGATCCAAGACCTCTATGTGAAGCCTGAAACTCTGAAAAAGTTGAAGAAAACATGGCAGTAACCTACAAGATACAGGTGTAGGAAAAGATTTTCTAAACTGGACATCAATTGCTCAGGAAATATGGTCAAGAATCAACAAATAAGACCTCATTAAGCTAAGACACTTCTGTATATCAAAAGAAGCAACCAAGGATGTGAAGAGAAAAACCCACAAAGTGAAAGAAAATCTTCAAGAGAGACACATCTGACAGAGGTTGAACATCCAGAATATATAAAGAAGTAAAAAAATAAGAATCAAGAAAGGAAGTAACTTAAAAGATGGGCTAAGGAGCTGAACAGAGCATTCTCAAAAGAAGAAATAAAGATGGCTAAGAAACAATTTAAAAGTTGTTCAACATCATTAGTAATTAGGGAAATGCAAATTAAAACCACATTAATATTTCATCTTACCTCAGTCAGACTGGCTATATACCCAAAGAACTCATCCTATTGCAGAGACACTTGTACATCCATGTTTGTTGCTCCTCTTTTCACAATAGCTAAGAGATGGAAGTAACCTAAATTCCCCTCAACTGCTGAGTGAATAATGAAAATGTGGTACATCTACACAATGCAGTTCTACTCAGTAGAAAGATGCAGTAAAGAAAGATGAAATCATGAAATTTTCAGGTAAATGGATGGAAGTAGAAACTGTTATACTAAGTGAAGTAAAACAGAGTCAGAAAAACAAATGATGTATGTTCTCCCTCATATGTGGATCTTAGCACCATATCCTTATAGGTGAATGTGTATCCAGACATAACTACAGAAACCAGGATAATGTAAAGGAATGAGGGAGGAAAAGGAAAAGAAAGAGCTTGAAAGAGTAGAACAGTAGGAAACAGGTGTTAATAAGGGAGCTACGGATAAAAATGGGGTTATTTAAATGGGATGGGGGAGGGAGGGTTATAGAAGGAACTTTGGGGATAAAAGGAAAAACAGCTCAAGAGAGGTGGGACCATAGAGAAGTATATTATAAAGGGAGAAGTGTGAAAAATTCAGGCACTTTAAATAGGAAAACCCTGGTGGAAGGGTTAGACAGTGAGAGAGATAAATAATGCCTAGCTAGTTTTAAAAAACCAGAGGAAACCATATTAGTCCAACAACCTACTGAAAAATTATACATACAACTAGTTCAAGGAACAAAATATATGTCGCATCAAGATTTAGCTGAGAACATTTGGTTTTTACCCAAGTTTTATCTACACAGCACATAGCAATTAAATGTATCAGACTTGTAGAACTAACCTTCTTGGATGTTTAACAGCCATACTTTGAGGCCTATACTAATCTGGTCAGAGGGACTTAAATGACAGTTTTTGCTCCTGCCTTCCAAGGTCGACTAAGTTCCAGGAGACTATGGAACATCTCTCAAAATATCCTGTAACTGGTGAGTCACCTGTCCTCTTATTCAGGGAGGCCGTGGAGACCCATCCAGATGTTCTTAAACCAATGTCCAGTCTACAAAGAGGAGGGTCAACACAGAAGAAACATTTCCTCCATGCTTCCAAGTAAAGCCAGCCATGGTTGAGCAGGATTTTTGACTTATCTTCACATAGATGGAACTGGTAAAAGAAAGGAACCAGGAGCTCCTCCTAAGCCCATGTGACCTGAGGGACAGATCCTCAAATGATCTTAGGAGTAAAAATAAATTGGTTTATTTGGGCCAACTGTATGTTCTTAAACACCCAAAAGAAAAGCCTAACCAAAGATTAAAGTGATCAATGTATTTCTTTAAGAGTCCATGTGTAGCTAAAGGCTACATAACAAGAAACAATGCCAGACAGGAGATACCTTCCTTTGAGTTATTGACCAGGGTGGCCCAGGAGACTCCCAGAGAGTAACCCAGCATAGACCCGGCAAATGAACAGCAGACCCCAATCTTATCTAAAGGAATGTTGGCAACTGATTGCTGCTAGATGAGGAAGAGCTCTGATCTTCCTAAAATAAGGAACTCTAGATAGGCTGACTAGATTCAGTGGATGGACTTGCACTGGGGAACAGCTGGGGGCACTGACAACACAGTGGACAGTAACAAGGATGACAGAGTATATGGGCTTCAGTGGTGGGGGAGAGGCTATGGCAGCGTGACATTTGGGAAGTGGGTATAAAGATGAATAAGATTGTTTGAGGTATACTGTATGAAATACACATACGCCAAAAAATCAATTAAAAAACAGAAAAAAAATCTTGGGATAAATCTAACCAAGGAAGTGAAAAACTTGTATAATAAACAGCTTTAGGACATTGAAGAAAGAAATGAAGAAGGAACCAGAAGATAGAAAGACCTCCCAAGCTTACGGACCAGTAGAGTCAATATTGCAAATGTGGCCATTCTACAAAAGCAGTCTACAGATTCAACAGAAACCTTGTTAAAATTTCAACACAATTCTTCACAGAAACTAAAAAAAATATCAAATTTCAAGTGGAAACACACTAAAAACAAAACAAAACAAGAAAACCAGAACAATCCTATACCACAGAAGAACTCAAGGAATCACCATGCCTAATTTCTAATTATACTACAGAGCTGATCAGTGGAATAGGATTGAGGACCCAGATTTAAGTCCATGCACTTGCATCCACATCATTTTTTTTCTTTTTTTCTTTTTTTACACAAAGGGTCCAAAAATACACACTGGAAAAAAGACAGCATGTCCAAAAAAAAAAAACAAAAAATGATGCTGGTTTACCTGAATAGCTACATATAGAGGAATGAAACTAGATTCCTATCTCTCACCATGCACAAAACTCAACTCGGAATTGATCAAAAACCTCAGCATAATGCCTTATACCCTGAATCTGATAAGGGAAAATGTAGGGAAGATGTAGGGAGTACACTGGAATTTATAAGTACATGAAAATACTTTCTGAATAAGACTTCAATAGTGCAGGCATTAAGACCACCAATTGACAAATGGAACTCCGTGAAATTAAAATTTCTGTATAGCAAATGGCACCATCATTGAAGTGAAGATGTAACCTACAGATCAAGAAAGAAACATCTTTGCCAGCTACATCTGATAGGCAGTATCTAGAATATATGTAAAGAAATATAAAGAAAACACCTGAACATCAGGACTGCAGAGATGGCTCAGGGATTAAGAACACTGGCTGTTCGTGCAGAAGATCATCAGGTTCGAATCCCGGCACCCACATGGTGGCTAACAACTGTCTGTAACTCCAGTTCCAGGGGATCCGACACCCTCTTCTGTTCCCTGCAGGCATTGCATGACATGGGTGCACTTACATATATGCAGGTATAACACTCAGACACATAAAATAAAAATAAATACATAAATAAACTTTTAAAAAACTAAACACCACTGTGGTGGCACACACTTTTACTCTTGCACTCTAGAGGCAGAGGAAGGCCAAACTCTGTGAGAGTGAGAGTTTCTTGGTATGAGTAGGGAGTTCCAGGCCAGCTGGCCCTACAGTGAGACCTTGTCACAATAAATAAATAAATAAATAAATAAATAAATAAATAAATAATAAATGAGTAAAATCCCAAACAACCCAATTAAAAATTGGATCAAGGAACTAAAAAGAATTCTCAAAAGATGAAATGCAAACAGCTGACAAATTTTTTTTTTAAAACGTTCAGCATCTTTAGCCATAAGGGAATTGCAAATTAAAACTACTTTGATATTTCATCTTTCCCCAGTCAGAATGGTTAAGATCCACAAAATGAAAGATGACAAATGCTGATGACTATGTGGGGAAAGGAGGACACATATTCACTGCTAGCAGGAGTGCAAACTGGTTCAGCCACCAGGGGAATCATCTGCCACATGATCCAGTTACAATATTCTTGGGTATATACCAAAGGACTCTCTGTCCTACTATAGGGATACCTGTTCATCCATGTCCGTTTACTTCTACTCTCTTCACAATAACCAGGAAATGGAAATAATGTAGATGTCCATCAGCTGATGAACAGATAATAAAAGTATGGTACATTTACACAATGGAATATTATTTGGTTTTTAAGAAAAACTAAATTAACTCAGATCCACCATGTCAAACATCATATGTTCTCACTCATAAGTGAAGGTTAACTCTAAATCTTTAGATATGTGTGTTTCAATTGGAAAATTCATAGTGATCAGAAAATTAGTTAAGGGGCCATGGAGCACTTCATGGGAGGTGAGATAGAATGCAGTGATATAAAAGGGGAAAGGGGAACAATGGAATAGAAAAGTTAAACAAGATGGAATCGGCAAGGCAAGGCAGAAAACAGAAAACAGAGAAAGCTACCTAACAATCAAGGGCTTTTGAATAAATCATAGAAACATACTACTGTAGGTTCTTAAAGTATGTGAATATACAATATAAAAAGAGTTTCAATGGAGCTACCCTATAACAGGAAGACAATGACCCTATCAGACACCACAGGCTAACATACAAAAAGTCCAATACCAGGAATGAACTCCATCTTTTGGAGTTGTTGACCAGGAGGGTCCCATTGATCCCCAAACAATACTGGCTACAGGCATTGCTTTTGGTTACCTGATTGTATAATACTATAGCTGAAGTCACTACATCTGTGACTCATAGAACAAATAAGGAGAAATCAAGGCAGTACTGACCTTGAAACTTCATTTTTACTGGCTAGCTTTCATAGTACTGGAAGGTGCTATGCATGCCAGCAGAAGAGAAAAGTAGTCATCAATCTTACCCAGCTGTAAATCCTGCAAGCTACAATAACAACTGGTCTGGCAAGCCATGCCCACTGGTGCAATTGTGTCATGAATGTTATGGGAGTAATCAATCACTTCCTGATTGGATTTAAGGCCTGTTCCACAAGATGGAAACCATACCCAGAACTGTTATCAGGGCCAAGAACCTGTGGTTAGACAGCTCACAGGCCATATGGGAAAATCTACTACTACTATTCTGTTAAATGGACATACTATTAAACTGACTCCTAAAGACAGTGTTATACTCATAGATTAACGTACCTCTCATCTCTCATCAGAGAAGCTTCTTGCAGCAGATAACAATTAACATGGAGGCCCACAAGCAATCAGTGGGCAAAGAATAATAGGCTATGGGGTGCTCAGCACTAAATGGGACATCTATATCACACCCTCTCCTCCCAAAGCTTAGGGATCATTCTAGTAGATGGGACAGAAAGATACTGAGAAAAAGAGGTGGTGGATGACTACAGGGGAGCAGTGTTTTCCAGTAGGGCGCTTATAGATATAAAATTACAGCAGCTGTGAGAGCATGCACAATATGTATTCAAGCTCGAGCCAGACAAAATCCCAGCATGGAGGGTGGGAGTTCGACAGGAAGCCACAGCCTTAGCTGAAGAACTATTGATGACTGACAGCTGTTGGGAGGAGAGATAGTTTTTCTTAAGGATGTGATGCAGGGTAGGTTGACCAGGCTTGAGGGGATGGACACACACCCAAGAGCATTTGTGCAACACAAATTAGACTCAATAGGCATTTAAAAAATAGTAAAAGAGTATATAAAATCTGGGGGTGTAGTAAGGTGTGGGTGGAGATGGGGGAAGGTTTCTGAATGTGATTTAAATACATTGCATTAAATGATCAAGGAATCAATAAAATATTGAATATATTAAAAATATTTTATTTTGCTACACACAATTGAACACTAACAATGTATTATTATTTGTATCAGTCTGGTGCTCTAAAAGAGAAATTTGATATTTCAAACATGAGAATTTACTGAAAACATTTAAATTGTTCATGAAAAAGACAAGAAAGAATATTAACATATCAGTAGGATGTTGACTACAGGAGGCAGCCAACACCTCTGGATTTGAAAGACAAACAGAATTTTAAAATTTGAAGGTTGAAGGGGAACTTGGTGGGCTTGAAACCCCTGTGTCTGAGCAAGGCGCTGCTAGATCTGTGAGCAAAATATAATAAGACAAATCATAAACGCATGAAAAAAATTAAATGGATTCAAACACCACTAAAGAAAAATATTTCATCTTCCTTTACTGTAATGATTCTTTTTAATATAAAATGATCTTAGGAGTGACAGCAGGGTGGTGCAATTCCTTTTCTTTCTGTATCCCCATGGCTTTCTGTATCACCCGATATCAACTTATTAAAACAGAATCCCTGTCAAAAACAGCAGGCGTTTCAGCCCCAACATCCCAATGTGAACATAGAAGGATGGATTTGAGGCTGAGAAAGATGAGCTAGTGATAGTGATTGTGTCCCATGGAGGTGTGGATGCTGTTGGCTTGATCTCCAACATGGTGCTGCTGAGATTGAACAACTGTCAAGAGGTATGGCCTAGTGAAACATAACTAGGCTACAAAGGGACCGCCTCAGATATGGTTAATGCTGAGGTCTTGGAATGAGTCAGCTCTCACAAGAGCAGGTTGATGTAAAACAAGACCATCCTTCAAATTTGTCCCATTCTGCATGTGACCATTTAGCTTTCGATAACACTGTAACACAGACAGGCTGGCCCTTACCAAGATGCTGGTGTCAGGATCTTGAGCTTTCAGATCTGTGCGATTAATATACTTTTTTCTTTATAAAGTACTCAGCTTCATATAGTCAGATATATGGCAGTATTATGATAAGCTGCTTGTGATAGCAACAGAAAATGAGTTAATGAGTAGGAAACTTATTATGCAGCATCTATATGAAATTTCATGCAAAAACTCAAATTCCATACTTCCAAATAACACAAACTGTTTATTTATCAAAAAATGAAGATGTTTTCTCTTTTCCTCCAAATAATAAGAGAATACATTCCTCATCTACTGTATCCATACCTCAGAGATGGTTGGATTTCGGATCTACATGGACAGTATTTCAGATTCTGTCGGAATTTCATCAAAGTATAGTGTAACTTATAGATAAACAAAGTATAAGCACTGAAGGAAATGAGGCGATAGCGTACCGAGGCAATCCCCTGAGGGAGTCAGGTAAGTTTTTCCAATCATAGGAGCATTTTGCAGCATTTACTGCAAAGTAGTCAGAATGCTGGGATGATTTATGTGATTTTCCAGGCAGAACATATCCCATTTGAATGTCTTCCTTGGACTTCCTTACAAAATAAAATTAATTCATTGTTTAATTGTGAACTTAATTGTTATATATGCTTTATTTAACATTAAAAACTGTATTATTATAATTCAGTGTTTTCCTATTATTTAGTTTGTAAGAAAATAGTTACAGGCTCAGATTTTCACACACAGCATTTCTCATCTATTCTCTCACCTCCCTTGCTGTTTTTAGATGGTTCAGCTTGTATTACAATTTAAATTACTTTTCTTACCTGTCTATAAGGCTTCCTGATAGCGAAATACACTTAACCCATGCTTCCATCGATCTTAACAATGCACAAATGAGCTCTCACTTCTTCATAAATGAGGAATTGACTTGTTCTGTTTGAAATATGAGTACAAGATTTTGAAATGCATTAGTATGTTTCTGCCTTTTAAAAATTCCTGTCATGTGATTCTTCAGCCTCCATTTCTCTACACATTTTCCCCCCTTAGAACAGGTTTGGATTGTTACAGAAAAATGTCAAGGAGAAAAAACAAAGGCAGCATTAGCACTCTATGTTCAGAAAGGAGTCCTGGAGATTTCACTAGGAGGTCCAAGACCCTCTCCAGTCCTCTACCTGGAGCCCAGAGATGCCAGATAGGTGGGTGAGAGCTGTAGAGAGGTCACAGAAGGGAACTGAGGCACCTTTCCTGGTTTCCCACGAAAGACACTAATAAAAAGATGATCCAAGGTTGGAGTATCCATCTCACATGCTTTAGAACTATAAAGTCTCCTTATACCCTGACATTTGTTTAAGCAGGAAGATAAAAGGAAAACAGAATGCTGTATGCAGCTTAATTTTAATTAGAATATTAATGCATGAAGGTTTTAAAAATTGAAATGTACTGTTTAAAACAAGAAAAAAAAATGGCTCATTGTTTAAATACCCTCCAATCTGAATGCCTTCCATAGAGAGTTTAGAATGAAGAAAACAAAGGGTCCTTGCATTCTTTGACCATCTGTGTAGCATAAGTGTGAAGCTAACACCACAATAATTATCCAGTGGTTAAAAAGAGATTTGTGATAGTGGCTTTATGAACATAATTACAAATAGTCCAAGCTCTGCATTTTAGATATGGTATTCCAAACAGCAGAGAAGTAGTATAATTATACTGCAGATATTTTTAAGTTATTTTCTTGTGCCAATGTTAGATGGTAAGAAATATATAGTTATAATAATATTCAAAAAAATCCACTCACTTATTGTATTCATATTTATTATTAAATCATGTACTATGTGGTTTTTCATGGCATTTTGCTGCCTTTCCATTCCAAAGCATGATTATTGCCAATTCATTTTAAAAAATGATCTTAAGATATTAGAAATCCAAAATTTGCAGAAAAGGAAATTTCACTTGTGGGACACCAGCAAAAAAACAATCATTCTATTCAGAACAGTTAGATTTTTTTTCTATTTTCATTGTATTACTTTTGATCCAGCTTATATTTTTTGTTTGTTTTTGGTTTTTTTGTTTTGTTTTTTGTTTTGTTTTGTTTTGTCTTTTTGAAGCGGGGTCTCCCTGTAGCCCCAGCTGTCCTGGAACTCACTATGTAGACCAGGCTGGCCTTGAACTCACAGAAATCAGCCTGCCTCTGCCTCCCAAGTGCTGGGACTACAGGCGTGTGCCACACCACGCCCGGCTTATTCTTATATTCTTACATTTTGACCCAAATCCGGAAATGAGCTACATTTAAAAGGAAGCACCACATTTTAATATGAATTATAATTGTAGTGTATTAATTTATGCCACAGAATTCATTTTCCTACTTTAATTCAGATAATATTAACTTCTTTATCATTTTATTTGACTCATACAATAATTAAAAGCCCCAGACTGGAACTGCATTACATTGAATACCTGTTAGAACATGTCTGTAGAAATGTCTGCTACATGTGTACAAAACTCCAAGAAAACTGGAAACTTAATAGTCAGGTTTTGTGTAATTCTGTTAGCACTACTGCTAGGGGAAAAAAATGAAGGAAAATTTATGACCAAGATGCTGAAATAGCTAAGAAAAATTCTGCCAAGTTAGAATACCTGCACATTTGGTACTATGCATAAGGTTTTTGTTTTGGTGCTGGAATCAAAGACTCCTTTTAAAAATATATATTTATTTCTGGACTAGTGGTTGAAAACTTTTGATCCATGGATCTGGTGCTGCTAGAGTCATCAAGTGAGAATTTATGCCCTCGGCTTTTCATGTTACTATTCTTTGAGTTCTGTTTAGTGTTCTCTGTCGTCCCCACTTCTTCTTCTCTAAGTATTGACTTTTACATTTTTTGTTCTGTAACCTGGTTGTTTTAAGTCTACCTATTCTTTTTTTAAAAAAAAAAAGTTTGTTTTAATTTTAATTATATTTATATGCCTTTCTGTGTGTGGGTTTTCCCACAAGTGACTGGAGTCCTGAAGACTGCTTGGATCCCCTAGAGCTGGGGTTGCAGGAGGATGTAAGCCACCTGATACTGGTGCTGGGAACTGAATCAGGGCCTCTGCAAGAGCAGTCAGTGCTCTTAATGGTTGAGCCATCCTGTATATCTGTCTATTCTTAACCAGTTTCATTATTGTGTATATTATTTAACATAATCATAACTTGAGTATTTACCATGGGCCAGCCATAATGCATGCACTCTCTACATGCATGTGTCTACCTCCCACAAAGTTTCTATTTATAATCTCCAGTAAGGAGACCGAAATGGTTATTACATCTTTAGAGCAAAGCAAACTGAGGTTCAAAGGTTCTGAGTAACTAGTCTAAGGTTACAAAATTAGGAAGTCAGAGAGCTGCTTACTTACAGTTTGATTTCAAAGTACACTTATCCATGTTTTAGTGAAAATTCTACTTATTATTATGAATAACAAATGGCCAGCATACCAGTATAATCTAGTTTATGAAATACAGTATAAATTGCCTCATATAATAAAAATTCTAAAAGTATGTTTCCAAGTACTGCTGGATTTGAGGAGTATTGGGGTGCAGCTCTTATATAAACCAGGATCCATTTTCTTCCTCTCAGACCCCCACGACTGAAGTGACACCTATCATTTGAGACTCCAGAAGTCCTTGAAGCTGGTAATCTTGGAGAAAAGAGAGCATCTTTTCTGTACCAATAACCCTGGGGAGGGTTACAGAATCCTTGATTGGGCTACATGACTAGGGATAGCCAAGCTTTGAGTAACTATGGAAAGTATCCCCACCTACAGTGCAAAGACTGAACAGGATTACTGTAGAAGAAACATTCCATCATTCTCTAAAAGAATGATGATTACACAAAAAAAATAAAAATAAAAAGACTGAATGCCCCAATGTTTAGTCATACAGAATGATGTTGTGAATTACTATAGCAACTTCAGGGAATGCCATGAGGGAAATGCTCACCAGAAACAAAGACAGGCACTCCCTCAAATCCACAGTATATCTAAGTCATAAGACATTTTGTAGGTAAGTTAGGTATCTAGTTGTATGTCCAAATCTAAATGTATGACATCAAATCTAAGTATTAACATTAAGGACTAAATATGTTTAAATGGATGAAATTTAGTCTGATTTCATATTTTAGTGTTTGGCAATAGTTACTCTTTTAAGCAATATTCTAATATCTTATGCATCCTGACTCTAACTTGCAATTTCCTGAGCATATAAAATCAAGGAGCAGAAAATCTATGTTGGGTGAATGTCAGTTTTGTTCACATTCTTTAGTTGAAGAATGTTATTGTAAAGAGCCAGATTTAATGAGACAAGTTCAGAAGTTTAGAAAGAAAGTTGATGCAATATAAGCATTTATTAACATTTCATATAAAGAGAGATGTTATTGGGGGAAAGGAATGTAGTTCTTAAATTAGGTTATATGGTGGCTTGAATGAGTATGTTCCTCATCAGGTCCAAGTATTTGAATACTTAGCCCCAGTTGTTGGTGGTGGTTGTGGAGGTTTAGGTGAGGACTTGCTGTAGGTAGCATGTCATTGTCACTGGGGGTGGGTTTGAGAGTTCATAACCTTGTCCTATTTCCAGCTCGCTCTCTTGGCTGTCTGTACCTGCTGAAAGGATTGAGCACTAAGGTTTATACTTCAGCTGCCTCCTACCATGCCATCCTCTTTCACCATTACAGACTCTTATCCCTCTGCAACTATCATGGTCATGGTGCTTTATCATAGCACAAAAAAGCAACTAATACAGGTTACTACTGCCTAAGGAATAGGATAATTATGGATCATATAAATCTTGGTCTAGGGCCTGGAGAGACGGCTCAGTGGTTAAGAACACTGGCTATTTTTGCAGACAACCTGGGTTCTCAACACTCACATGGTGGTTAACAGCTGTCTTTAACTCTAGTTCCAGAGGATCCACACCTTCTTCTGACCTCTGCAGGATACTGTATGACATGGGTGCACTTACATACATGCAGGCAATACACTCATACACATAAAATAAAAATAATAAATAAAATAATTAAAAAAATAAATCTTGGTCTACATAGGCCCCATATGCACTGGGTTAACCACCCATCTCTCTCTCCTACTCCCTTCCCTATGCCCCTATCTCTGTCCTGCCTTTTTTCTTTTGTTCTATTTCAGACGGGAGCTCACTGTCTAGCTCAGGTTGGCCTAGGACTCACCAGCCTCCTGCCTTAGCCTCTGCAGTACTGGGATTACAGGCCTATATTCCCATATTTGGCTTACTTTCTTTTTAAAAAAATCCATCTCTAGGCCCCTAGCTGGAGGAAATGGTAAGAAATTAAACTCCAGGCATTTCTGGGATGCACCTCCCTATCAGGGCTGTTTGGGTTCTTCGAGTTGTGCATCAAGCATTTGTGACACACGTAATGTTAGGGGGTCACAGTGCTTCTGCTGATACAACTGTCACTCGTCCATGCCTATTGTTTTCTGGTCTAGCGGCTCTCTGATCCTCTTCCTTGTGTGTCTTGAGTCTTTACTGATGTCACTGAGGTCAAGATTCAAACTTACTTGAGTTCGCCTCCTGGAATGACTCAAGTAACTAATGATCATATGATCCACAAATCTTGGTGCCCTTTATGTATGTTATAAATACCATCTTACTCTCTGCTCTTAATTTCCTCCTCTTTCCTCACCTAATGGGAATGAACCCAATGATCTTATCTATTAGTTAATATATTACAAATGCTGAGGGTGACAGTCTTCCTGAAGAGGATTTTATTTCCAGCTCTAGAAGACACCCGGAAGCAGGGGAAAACGAATAGCTTGACTTCCAGTCTGAAATAAGAGGAAGAGGAAATGCTGAAGATATACAGATAAGCATGAACTATCGTCTCAAAATAAGCTTCTTATTGCATTATATAGCCAAGATCTGCAGCTTGAATAATCCAGTTTCATTGGAACTACCTCTGAAACAAACGTAACAAATGATAAGAAAATCTCGTCAAGTTCTGCTGTCTTGGAGTTTGGCTGACAATTTACGTCTCAGCCCAACTGAGTTAGGGATAATGCCCAACGTGGATGCCAGTGGAATCTAAGCAGTGGCTAGAGAAGGGGCGAGGTGACACCATTTGCAAGGAAAGCATGGTGAACATCTAAGAACAGTTAGAACAAACTAAAGGAGTCAGACATAAATAGCGAGAATGTGAGTACTGTCTCACCTCCTGAAACCAAAGGTTCCACAGACTGTTAGAACTATAGGAATCAAACATCTCCTATGGGTCAGGAGACAACAGCCTGTGTTCTGTAGGTCCATCAAAGAGCTTCAGGGGTTCAGGAAATGCTTGAGTACAATCCCACTTTTCAAGTAGTGTTTTTAGCTAGTTCTAACACTCATGAAAAGCAGCAGGTAAACATGAAAGTCATATATAAAGATCTATCAAATATGTGTGCAACTTCAAATTTGAGAACCGAGCTTTCACAGAAAACCTAAAACCATGGCGCTTGTGTCAAAACTTGAGTGAGGCCACAGCCCTTCTCTGTTCACAGCTCTGCTGTATCCTGGTCCACAATGGACGTTAGCTGCTGCTACAGGGCAGACTCTTGTCTTGCTTAGTGCATCCCATTCTTCTCCGTGCACACCACTTCAGCCACCTAGCTTCCATGATGGTCCTAGAACAGACCCCACATTTTGCCCTCCACCTGGCAAGCTTGAACAGGGCATTCTTGCACTTCCTAACCTCCTCCAGGTTTGCCTCATTTGCTTTCTTCAGAGCAGACTATTCTTGATCTGACCATAGTTTTTGTTATTTTCCCTGTAGCCCCATCTGGCCTAGAACTCACTATGTAGACCAGGATGGCCACAACATTAGAGATCCACCTGCCTCTGCTTCCTGAGGGCTGGGATTAAAGGAGTACACCACCATGCTTGGCCTGACCATATTTTAAAATTGCCTCCCTTTGTCTAAGTCTCTAATCTGCTTCGGAGACTTACATCTTTATAGTTTCTTGCCATTTTACATATTACAGAAGTAATAAGTTTCATTTTGTTAGTCATTCCCAACAGTGTATAAGTTCCATAAGACAAAGGCAAGGAACTTTAGTCTGCTAAATAGATAAGAGTTCCTTTTATTTAAGTGCTACATCAATGGTGTTTAGGAAGTCTTTACTAAATAAATATCTAGGAAGCTAAACAATTCCTGGCATCAAAGCGGAAATATCACCTTAGACCAGAGCAAGTGGTTAGGCCTTTTCATAAAATTGTTTATGTGCATATGTGTACTTGAGTCATATTCAGGCACAGAAAATATGTGCCAAGCACGTTCTGTTCCATGCCGAGGGTTTTTGTCTTGGTGAATTCACTTAAATAACATGATGACTTGCGAAGAAAACATACTTCAACAGAAGTTAAATACAGAGAGTATTATAGGATCTCAGCATTGTAGCATCTCTACCCACCCTCTAGTTATTGAAGTCCTCAGACTTCAATATCATAAAATATACCTCATAGGCATATATACCCATGGTCATGAATAATCTGCTTTATAGGCAAATGAGGGGCTTTTCTAGGGAAATTGTGACTGGACTCAATTTTCAGCTTGCTTCCTAATTTCATCTAATCTAATCTCTACAGTTTACACTAACTTTAATCCCATTGTGATTTCAGCACTTTAAAAAAAAATGTTTAAACACTGTGTTAAGAGCCCTGGAACATGAAGGTTGTTTTTCACCCCTTTCCTTACAACTGAAGTGTCCTACATCTACCGACATAATGTTGTAGCAGCAAACATCTGAGGATGCCCGCCACTCACAGACAGTTGCCAATGGCTCCATCACAAGCAAGCGCTGGAAATGTTAAAATATACTGAGCTTTATCTCTCACTGCAAATTGTTGGTACTTCTTGCCTAATTGCTACATTTTGATGATGAGGGGTGTTTTTGACATTGTGGGCAAAATAAATAGATTCTATTTCTCTTTTTAAGTATGTAAATCAGTTTAATATCAGAACGTCCTAAGATTTCAAGGTGAGCTGTTAAAAATTTTGCTGCTATTAATAATCCCTTATCTTTTTGAAGCAGAATTTCATTTTTGAACTTTAACAAAAAATCCACAAGAATAAATCGTAGGCTGATTCCTATTTCTGTAATTGTCAGCTACAATCCCCAATGTCAAAACTGTCATTCCTTCCTTAGCCTATCATCCTCATCAAAACAGCCTACTTGTTCTGGATTTAACTTGTATAATGAGCATTTTCTGAAAACTTAAGCCAACTTACATAATTCTCTGTCCATTTGTTTTAAGTGAGGAGTGAGACTAGGGTGCTTCTCTCACTAGCTCTGTCCTGCTCTCCCTGCAAAATTCTGGAACTAGAACCAGTTTGAGAATCATTACTGTAGTCTGCAGTTGCTGAACTTTTTCTGAAAGGGCCAAATATTATTTTTTTAAAAATTCGTTTTTGGTCTTTTTGAGACAGGGTCTCCCTGTAGCCTGAGCTGTCCTGGAACTCACTATGTAGACCAGGCTGGCCTTGAACTTACAGAGACCCACCTGCCTCTGCCTCCCAAGTGCTGGGATTATAGGCGTACGCCACCATGGCTGGCTATTTTAAAAATTTTAAGCCAAGAGGAAAAAAATCAAGACTCTTAAGTAAATGTTAAAATGTCAAAACTTAAAACATTCTGAGAGCAAACGCCCCTCATTTTAAATCTGTAGACCATATAAAATACAGTGGAGGCATGGGTTTGGCCTATGGAATGTGGCTATGAACCTCTGTCCTAGCCTGGTACATATCTTTTTACAGGTAAAGACAGCAGAGTAGAAATTCCTGTGTGAGCTTCACAGGACCCTTAGCTGTCAGAGCTAGCATCACTTGTCAGTTTGACACATGTTAGCAGAAAGTACCTCAGCTGAGGAATTTCCTCCATCAGACTGCTCTGTTGCCATGTCTGTGGGGCATTTTCTTGATTGCTGTTTGGTGCAGGAGGGTCCACCCTACTGTGGGCAGTGCCATCCCTGGGCAGGTAGGCCTGGAAAGGTAGCTGAGCAAGCTAGAGGAAGCAAGCCAGTGAGCAGTGGAAATATATAATATGGAAGTGCAACTTGTTGCCTTACTTGTATTTCCTATTTGCTAGAAAATTCTAGAAGTTCAATAAATACAATTTAATGAACAAAAAGTAAGAATATAAAAAACATAGTTATCTGCTTCCCAGAGTTATAACATCATGTGTTAATGTGTAGATTTAAATATAATTGTAGAATTAGGGATTAATTAGCAGAGAATCAGGTTGCTTCTGGTAGGAACAAGTATACTCTAACCTTGTCTTTTAAAATTCTAAGCCATTAAAAATTAAGGGTTAAAGGGTGAAAATCCTCCCTTTATACAGATTGTATCACTAGATAAGCTGATAATCTTTCTTTATAGAAGCATTTTAATTAGTAAAAGAAAAACAATATTAGAGCTACAGTATGACCAGTGCCATCATTTTCTGAGTTCTTTTGTAAAACATATTGTGGTTTATAGTGTTTTTTTTTTCCTGTGTTTAATATTCTTTAGATTGCAGGGACTGAAATCCAATTTACACACAGTAAATTGCAAAGAGGATCTCCTATTCCAGATAGCCCTCTTTAAATAGAAGATCTAGTATGATTGCTTATCGTGTTTGCTTCCTATCTAGATTTTTAAAAAGTGAACTGACAGATTAAGAGAATGGACAGGATATTAGAGAGACCCCAAGGCAGAGAACTTGTCCCTTTCTAGCTTACCTGGAGCATCACTTTCTTCTCCTTTCTTCCTCAGGCAACCAAGGAGTTTCAAAGTTTATGCAAAGCTGAGACTCAGTTACTTTCTCATTATCTATCACTTGCTCAGGCTACTATTTGAGATGCTCTGGGGTCCTACTCCTATCTACATGAGACAGGAGGTCACTTTACTCTGTTTCACCTCAAATAATAGGACCCTATCCCACTATATAGCCTGTGAGGGAAGAGAAAGAATGCTATTTCTGACTACAGCCTCCTTTCACCTTGATCTGTCCATTCATACATAATGTTAGAATGAAACTAATGCATTTTATAAATGGAGGTATCAAAAATATCTAGATTATAGGAAAAAGAGTCAGGGACAATTATCATGATCATGTGTAAGTAGGAGCCAGTCCCATATAAGACACTGATCCTGGGGCGTTCAGGTGGAGTTACTTCCACAGATGAAAGAAGGGTGATGAGGGGTAACAGCAATCAGAATGTCCCTGGGGTGGGTCAATCTAAAAGACCATGGTAGAACTTAGTAAAGGTAGAGCTCTTGAGTGGAGGATAGCCATCTGATGACAGTGTTCTGTGTGGGTGAGGTAGCACCATGTAATATATGTAAAGTAAGATCATTAGTGTAACTGAAGTTCTACCATGAACAGAGTTAAGAAGATAGAGCAGTTTTGCCCTTATTAGAGAATCTGGTTCTCAGGAGTGACCTGGGCTTGGGAAGTCGCTCTGGCTTCTCTAGCCTTCCTTTAACCAGTTGTTCTATCTATGTGAGGATACTGCAAGTGAAAAAAACAAACATGTTTAAATGAACCTTGATTAGGCATTCATTTCTGTTTTGTTAAGGTAATACTTGCCACTGTCATTACAAATAGATTAATAACTTATGAGAACTCCATTGATTTAAGCAAAAGTGTGACATCAATATATTGAACTTTGATCTTAGAAATCTCAATATCATAATGTACTCAGACATTTATAATTTGATTGGGCTTTTTAGCTTTCTTTTCCATTTTGGAAAAACATGCAAACATCCCAATCTTGCAGAAATCCTCATTCATTAAAAAGAAATCATTCTTATGTTATTTTAACATATTGTTTCACTTACTGGTCTTTTAATTGAATTTTGCAATTTCCATGCTACATAATTTGATGATATTTAGAGTCCCTTCCCCGTATCCACACCTTGCCTTACCGTTCCCCACCCAATTTAATGTACATGATATATATTTGACCTATAGAGTATAATTTGTGTCCCCAAATGTCCTTCATAAGGGTCCATCCACTGGAGCTTGGTTAACATACTAAGAGTCCCATCCTTGAAAGAGACTGTCTCTCTCCCTCCCAGCATCCATCATTTGTCAAAATTTCCTTATGTTGGTTTGGGATTTCTTACCTCCTTTCCCATGTCTATGTGTGGATTTTGTCTGGTTTGAGCTTGCATGGGACTTGTGCATGCTGTCACCATTCGTCTATGTGTGGATTTTGTCTGGTTTGAGCTTGCATGGGACTTGTGCATGCCATTGCTGTGAGATTCTTTGAGTAACTGACCAGTGGTCTGGAAAAGTAAATTCCTTGGAGTATTCCACCTCCTTTGGCTCTTACAATTTTTCCACTCCCTCTTCAGCAATGATCCCTGAGCCTTGGGAGGCAGAAGTTTGATATAGGTGTTCTATATAAGCACTCTACAGCTTCTTGTTCTCTTTGTCTTTGCCGGTTTTCGGTTTCTGTGTTAATCACCATTTGCTGCATAAGGAACCTTCTCTGGTGAGAGTTGAGAGATGCCTTTATCTATGGGTATAAAAATATGCCATTAAGAGTCAGTTTAATATGATTGCTATTCAGTAGAAAATTAGTATTAACCTGTCCCCTGTATCCTGTGACCTCTTTCTCACCAGAGGGAATTGTTGGCTGGATCTTTCAAGTCTCCAACAATAGGACTGAGGGACTTCTGTGGTGACACCCAATCACCTTATCTTTCTCTGTCTGGATTACGCAATAAAACTGGTCAAATCGGCCAGTTTTGAGGGGAAAAAGAGCTTATCCCACTCCCAAATATATGTTTTAGTTCTGCTAGACAAACTCGGATTTCCAGGTGGATCTCCTTCCCTCCTTCCCACTTGGGAAATTCTCTCTCTCTCTCTCTCTCTCTCTCTCTCTCTCTCTCTCTCTTCTGGTTTCTTTAAAACTTGACTGAGTGCTGAGATGTTGCATTTTTCACCTGTTTATTCCTTAAATCAGTAGAGAAAACAGATTTATTCTTGCAACTTACATACCTCACCAGGACGGTATCAATACCACTCTCAATTCTGTGCCACAAATAATAAAACCTAAATTTAGTTTTAATTTGATTATGGCACTGTTACTATTCCAGTTTGTATTTCTACAAAGGTAGATGTGGGAAATTAAGGCTGGAAAAAAGATATGCTGCGTAGAATGAGGATGTGGTGAGTGCGCTCCCGCAGAAGCCTCGGGAATGGGCCCTCCCCCTTTACAAGATTCTGGCTGTCCCTCAGCCACGTGTTCTTTTGAACCTCTTTGTGCTCAGTTAGGAAATGCCCTGCCAAGTAGTCACAGGGCTGTGAGGCTGGCATTTGCTTTTATTTCTCACTAGAAGCTGCTTTTGGGTTTGTTTGTTTGCTTGTTTGGCACTTTTTCTCCCCAATATGGACTTAGAGATGGAGCCAGAGGGACCAAGGAAAGAAGTATTATCACTTTATGCTCCCTCCTCTGCTTCAGAATTTTTAAAAATTCTCTTGTGTATGTACATGATGTATATGTGTCTGCAGGTGCACGTCCGGTGATCAGAGGTTGATGTCGCGTGTTTTCCTCTGCTGTTTTCCACCTTATTTTCACTTTTCCCGCAAACATGAGTAAATAATTTTAAAGGAAAAATGCTTTTAGGTATTTCTTTCATTTTTAATAATTTTATCGCTTTTGTGCATTTCACATAATACATCTTAATCAAATTTTGAGACAGAGTCTCACTGAATTCCTGGCTCACTGATTTGGCTAGTGTCGGCTCAGCCAGCTGCAGTCATCCACTTGCATGTACATCTACCTCTCCCCCAGGGATAATGTTCAGATGTGTCTGGCTTTTACTTGAGTGCTGGAGACCCTAACTCAGGCCTTCAGGCTGACATTGCAAGCACTTCACCCAGTGAGCCACTTCTCAGCCTCATATAGTCAAAAAGAATTATTTTTATTTTTTATGTGGCTAAGAGTTTTACCTGCACGTATGAGTGCACCACGTGTGTGGCATGTATGAGTGTACCATGTGTGTGCAATGCCTACAAAGAGGTTAGATGTGGGTGCCGGATACCATGGAACTAGAGCTATAGGTGGTTGTTAGCTGCCATGTGGATGCTAGAAATGGAAGCTGTGTCTTCTGGAAAAACAGCAAGTGTTCTAAACCATGGACCCATCTATCTAACCCCAAAATAATTGATTTATTTTTAATTTTACAAGTTTTTTTATTGCCGGCATGTTATTGGTGTGTGTTTGTGTGTGTGTGTGTGTGTGTGTGTGTGTGTGTGTGTGT
>NW_008356259.1:751504-785249 GCF_000622305.1 Nannospalax galili
CTCTGAGGATGACAGAGCTTCCAAGTTGTACTGGGAGTTGAACCCAGGTCCCCTGGAAGAATAGCAAGTGCTGTTATCCCCTAAGCTACCCTCCAGTGCCCCACAAATGATTTATTTTTACTTTATGTGTATGAGTGTTATGCCTGCAGGTATGTAAGTACACCCATGTTATGCAATGCCTGTGGAGGCACTGGCCCCTAGAATTAGAGATACAGATGGCTGTTAGCTGCTCTGTGGTTGCTGAGAATTGACCTGGGTCCTCTGCAAGAACAGCTAGTGTTCCTAACCACTGAGCCATTTTTCTATCCCCTGACTCATATTTTAAATCCTGAGCAATACTTGCAGCAATTTTCAAAACAATGGCCACTTTTGACTTCCCTGAAATTTCCATTTAAGAGATCCAGTCTGCCTTTTTCAATTAGTTCACACAGTTCTCTTTGGATTTAACATTCCCTCTAGTCCTGGTACCCCAATTTGTCATCAAAAGGCAAATAATTTTATTACTACGGAAATATTATCTTCTTTCCTCAGTAAATTTTATAATTGCTTAATCTTAAAAATAACCTGAAAAATATTTTTCTTTGACACAATAATCCAACATGATCAGAATTTGAGAATAACAGATTATCCTTTTGTAGAAATGAAAGCGTATCAAATCTGTATAAACATCAACAATTTCCAGATTTGAATTTGACTCTGAAATAAAATGTGAAATTAATGCCTCTTAGTTCATTTTTGCTATTTCCTTTCAACAGCCAAAACAAAACAGAAGCTCAGCTAAAGAATTCCTAAATGCAAAAGCTATGAATCTGAAACTGTGGGAACCATATATGCTTTAAATATGGGAAACCTCAACAACATTAATTCCAGGACAGCTGCTGTCATGTGAGCCAAGATTGCAAGAGTAAGGCTCTATAAACAACACACAGTTCTAGCCAATCTTGTTTTTTTTTAAATTTTTGATACTGATGAGTACAGGAGCTAAAAATGTGCCAGGCAGTTTTGGGTATAGGGGCCTCAATTCCTGTCCTTGGCCTTGAGCAGAAGCCAAAATGTTCTTGGTCTTGTCTTATCTGGAGGTCACACGTGCCAGAAGCATTTGTAGGTATGTGTTCCTGGTCTGGTTCTTAAATGATTTTAGATTCTTGATTCTTGAGGAGGAGATATTCTGTTGCATTTGAGGCCACTGAGTCTTTGGCCTCAGATCCCATTTCCCAAGCAACACTAGAAAATTAAACATCAGGTTTTCTACTCCTCAAAACCCAAAAGAATGGCATACCTCTGGCCCTGGCAGAGATGTGTAAATTCAGGCAGCCAAAAACCCAGCACAGAACTGGGGAAATGAATAGCAGGCCCCAATCTTAGCTGAAGTAACATTGGCAACTGATTACTGCTGGGTGAGGAAGAGCTGATCCTCCTAAAACTAGAGACTCTAGGTAGGCTGACTAGACTCAGTGGATGGACTTGCACTGGGGAACGTCAGGGGACACTGACTTGACACATTAGGCTTTAATACGGATGACAGAGTATATGGGTTATGGGGGAGTGCAGGTGGGACAGGGCTATAAAGATGCTTAAGATTGTTTGAGATACTCTGTAATACACAAAAAAAACAAAAAAAGAAAGTTGATGAACTGGGCCTGTCAATCACCCGGCTGGGAGATGACCCTGCAGGAAGACTGATACACTTAAAGCCAGGCTAAGGAGATGGGAAAAGTAATTACCCCTGAATGAAATAATGTCCTTATCCCACCCAGAAACCCCTCTTCCATGCAGACTTTGCACTGTTTCCATGAGATAGAACTGCAGAGCCCGTCCTCGTCCTGAGTACTAACCCAGAAAAGTATACTTTCTCTTTCCCTTCTTCTCTGATACTAGTAAAGTCTTAGCACGTTTTCTCACCACCCTCTGCTTTCTCACTCTTTTTAACTCAAATGACTCCCTCCTTCTGCCACGTGGCTGTCAACCCACCATGTGGCTACCTGCCCACCACATGGCTTATTGTTCATCATATGACTACAAACCCCAGCTCTTTCTCTCTTCCTTTTCTCTACCTCACTTTTCTTAGCAGCTGCTGAGATTGATAGCTTGCCTGTCCTCTCTACTCTCAACTGCTAATAAAATTGTCCTCAAATGCCTCCGGATCCATTTGTAAATTCTTTCATCGGCAAGGTTAGGGACCTTAAAGAAGGAACTTTAACTTCCCCAGCAACAATATTAGCTCTCACACTGCAGCTAAGTATGGCCTAACACTTCTCCTGCCCCAGTAGTTTGAATGCTGGGATTACAGGCATGAGCTACCAAGCCTGATTTAACTAATTCTTCATTATTCCTTGATAACTTTTTGTTGTGCTTCCAGGAGAACAAAAAGATAAATGTAAGAATTTCAATACACTAGTGTTTGTGGTTTTTCTAAAGGCTTATATATTCTCAAAAATTGATGAGTGAGGGCTGAAGAGATGGCTCAGGGGTTAAGTTGTATATTGTTCTTGCAGAGGACCCTAGTTCAACTCCCAGAACCTGTGTCAGGTGGCCCACAATACCAAGTCCTGCTCCAGGGGAATCCAATGCCTCTGGCTTCCATGGGAAGCTGCACTCACATGCACAAACCTACCCACAAATACACACACACACACATAATTAAAAATAAAAATATTTAAAAATTGATAAGGATTGCAAATGTTTACTTGAGAAATTAAAAAATAGAAAAATTGAATATCACTTTATTTCATATGAAATAAGTTAGTATATATCAACATGAACAAAGAAAACATTTAGAAAAATGAACATATTTTCAAAACCAACAAAAAATTAAAGTGTGGTAGAAAAATATCTTCCTAGTGCTAACATTTCCTGAATGCCATGAAACCTGACTTTCAAGACTGTGGACTTTTGTGTCATTATTAGTTTGCTATGCAATTAAATAACAGTCACGTTGTATGCAGAGACCATAAAATTAATTACAAAACATGCCTACCTCACTTGAGCTACAGAATCCTGAATAGAAATCTCAGTTTGCAAGCCTAGGGCATGACTTCTTGACAGTTTATGTAAAGGTGCAATACCTAAACTTGGTGCACTCAGGATAGTAAAATACCCTGAGAATGTGATTACAGAAAGGGAAAGTTCTTAACCTCTCCTCTTAGGTTTCTTCTGTAATGATAGTATTGAATTAAACAAATATAAAAACTGCACTACTATTGTACTCGCACATACCTATCACATTTTTTATGTGTCCTTATTGTTCTAGTTTGTTTCTTCATTGCTGTGGCAAAATACTTTGACCAATACCAACTTGGGGAAGAACAGGTTTATTTAACTTACATCTCCGGGGTTCGTCAGGGATCCCAAGGTAGGAACTCAGGGCAAGAACCCTGAGGCAGGAACTGAAGCACAGGCCATGGAGGAACACTGCTTACTGGCTCGCTCCCGTGGCCCATGCTCGCCCTGCTTTCCTATACAATGCCCAACAACCTGCCCAGGGATGGCAACACCCACAGTGTTCTGGGCTCTCCCACATTGCTCAAAAATCAAGAAAATACCCCACAGACATGGCCACAGCCCAGTCCAATGGAGGCAATTCCCCAACTGAGGCTCCCTCTACCCAGGTGTGTTGACAACTAAAGCTATCCAGAACATCTATGCAATATATTCATATGCTGCTATGTAAGAAAGCAACATAAGAAATTCTATATTCATTCTGAAAATAAATTGTTTGTATTAAAAATTTGGGTTTTAAGGCTTAGTGCTCAGAGATAAACAAATTGAATAAACATAAAATATATTATTAAGATGAATTTTACTTTTTATTTTTGTTTTTTGAGACCGGGTCTCCCTGTAGCCCTCCTCACTATGTAGATAGATCAGGCTGGCCTTGATCTCATAGAGAGCCACCTGCCTCTGCCTCCAGAGTGCTGGGATTAAAGTACTCCTGGCCCTGATTTTACTTTTTTAAAATGTGGTTACTAGAAAAGTTTCAAATTGTATGTATGAATATGTTTCTACTGCACAGTGCTGGTCCATGGGCCAGGAAAAGCATCCAGGAATCAACAGGAAGTAGGCGCTGAACAGAGGAAGGTGGCATGTAAACTTTAAAAATCTAGGATTAAATTACTAAATTGGAGCTTATTACTATTTGGGAGTGTAGTGATGAGAGAAAATTGAAAGTAGAAACCCCTTGAGAATAGGTTCAGATTTCTGATTAGGACCTCTGAAAATTTTTCTGCCACTATATAATTACAGATTATAGTTACGTAGAATTCACATGTCAAAAATACTAGCTCTTTGTTTGTCAAAACTTGGTTAGGCATTTTCTTGTCTGAGACTATGAATGGGGAGAAGGGGCTATGGAAGAAAGAAAGATTTAGTTTTGTTAAGGCTATTTCTTGCTCTCCCCTTACGTGATAATGGTGTACTGGTCACTTTTCTGTTTTGGGTTAAAATAGCACGACCAAAAGCAACCTAAGAAAGAAAGACTTGATTTTAACTTACAGTTCCACAGGGATAGAGTCCCTCATGGAGAAGGCAACAGACAGGGAAATTATCGAGGGAGGAGCAAGAAGCTGGCTGATCATCTTCACCTAGACAGAACAGGAAGTAGGGTGAGGCTATAAACCCTCAAATCCTTCCCCCAGTGACACACTTCTCCAGTATGGTTGCACCTTCTCAAGGTTCTGTTACCTCCCCACGTGTCGACACCTGGTGAACAAGTGTTTAAACCCTGAGCCTGTGGGGGATGGTTCTCTTTCAGAGCACTTCAAAGGGCATTCTTGTTCTCTTGTCAAATGACCCTCTCAGTCAGATAAATCCAGTGAAAATAAATGCTGAATTTGGGCTAATCTTAAAAGAATAAATTACTTTCTTTAAAATGTTTATTATGTGTGTGATGGTTTGAATGAAAATGTCCCCCATAGGCCCCAAGTATTTGGACATTCTGTCCCCATATGGTGGTGCTGTTTTGGGAGGTTTTAGAAAGTGTGGCTATCCTGGAGGAAGCATGTCACTGGGGGTGGGCTTAGAGAGTTCTTAAGCTTTGCCAGATCTCTGGTCAGTCTCTCTTGCTTCTTGCGCCTGCATAATGATGTGAGAGCTTAGCTTCCACCACTCCTGCTCCAGCCACCTCCAGCCATCATGCCTCCCTGCCATGATGGACTGTAATTCCTCTGGAACAGTAAGCTCAAACAAACTCTTCTATAAATTGCTTGGGTCAATGTTTCTATCACAGCAACAGAAAAGTGACTAATACAGTAATTGGTACCGACAGTGGGGTGTTGGCTGTGTAGAACCTGACCATATGGGGTTTTGAAGGAATTTGGAAGATTTTGGAAGGTTGGGATAGAAAAGTGGTTGATTGTTGTAAGCAGAGCTTAACAGGCCATTCTAGTAGGGACCTGGAAGAAAGTAGTGCTGAGAACAATGTAGTTCCAGAGGGAAATAAGGACGTAAACAGCAATTGGGATATTTTGGCAAAGAGTTTGGCTGGAATCTGCCCATAGCCAAAAAGTTTGCATGGGGCTAAGTTGAAAAGCCATGGACTAATTTCTCTGGCAGAAGAAATTTCAAGCATGCCTAATGTTAAAATGGTGGTGTGGATATTAATGCTGAATGTTATGCAGATCTACAGTGAAAAAGAGCAAATGGGGCAGAAAGAAATAGTTTATGTGCAGTTTGGATTGAAAAAGAGCACTAGAAAGATTGATGTTGGAGCCAAGGCATGTGCTAGAAGAGGATCCCTTTGATAAGGAGATTAAAGTGATTAAGGAGAGGCCTACAGATCTGCACTTAAACAGTGGAGAGGGCAAGACCACACCCAGTTAGGCCTCCAAACTTGTGAAAGGAAAATGCTGCAGGGGCCATGGAAGAGAAAAGCTTCTAAAGTGGATAAAGCAAGCTGGGGTCCACCCCAAACTTTCAGTCAAACTTGGCAGTGCCATTTACTCAGTGCTGGCTTTAGAGGCATAAAAGATGGAAGCGTGAGGGGGTCATCAATTCTTCCTCTGAGGTTTCAGAGAGCCTTGGAGGCCAGACAGTGTGAAGGAGGAATTCCCCTGCCTAGAGAAGGCCCTGATAGGCCATTGCATGAAGCTGTGAAGGTGAAGCCCGGTTGGCAATGGAGACCCCCAAGAAGACGTTCATGATACCAGAGTTGTGAGGTATCTGCCAAGAAGACCTGCATACAGGGAGCGGTACCAGCACAAGAGAGAGATATGTGTTACATACAGCAAAGCTAGACACGCTGAGCCATCTAAGCGCTTTAGAAGTAAAGTCCCAGAAGTTGGACATGGAACTCCTGGATTTGGTGTTTGCCCTGCTGGTTTTCATCTTGTTTTGGTCCGGTATTTCCTTACTAGGCCTCCACTCTTCCCTTTTGGAATGGTAGTGTGTATTCTGTTCCACTGTATGTTGGGAGTAAGTAATTTGTCTTTTGATTTTATAGAGGCTTACAGTTAAGATATTTACCTGAGTCTCAGAATAAACTTTGGACTGTGGACTTTTGAATAGTATTGAGACTGATAATGACTATGGGGACTTTTAAAGTTGGAATAAATGCATTTTGTGGGGACCTAAAGGCCCCACCTTGCATAGGTCTGAAAGAAAGTTACTGGGGGCATGGCCTGGCTTGCTTTCAAAGTCTGAAGAATACTGCCGATCTCCTGAGGAGTGCATGATCAGCGCATGACCATCCTTAAGATACACCCTCAGGGGGGGAGGGGAGATTTCCAGATGCCTTTATAAGCTTTGTAACACCTGCAACAAATGAGTCACTGCTTGACTAGACTCCCCATTGCATCTGAGTGTCCCTGGGTAATGGGGGCAGCGTGGGATGGCGAACGGTGTGCTTACTCATCTCCAATCATCACCTTCCCGGGGGTCGTGGGTTTGAACCCCTGGGAACTGGTGCCCAGCATGGCGCTCGAAGGAAGGTGAAAAGAAAAAAAAGAAAGAAGAAAAAAATGGATTGGGGCCAATCGAGGAGGTTCGGTGTATGCAAGACCCTAAATATGGGTAACACAATTTTTAAGTTTGAAGACCTGGCACTTAAAGCACTGAGAGATATGCTTAAAAGCAGGGGATTGGATTTGTCAGATCCCGTAGCTCAAAAGGTTTGGGCAGAAGTGATTCATTTGGCTCCCTGGCTACTTGGGGCTAATGTTTTCACTGGGGATACATGGGAACATGTGGAACATCTAGCTCAACAAAGGGAGGCTCAATTGGGGGTTGATCCGCAGCTGGAATTCTTTCCTATTATTTTGGCCTTAAAGGCATGCTTTCCGCCCGAAAGCCCTAAGCCCTCAGTGCCACCTCCTGATGAGCCTTCAGAAACCCTGTCATGGGAATCATGGGAAGGGTTTGAGGAAGAATGCAGAGATGCAACAGAAGTGAATCCAAAAGCAGCCAAAGTAACAAGCGGCACCTCGGGCATGCCCTGGCCAGCTTCAGAGCCTCCTGGGCAGAAGGGTGGGGCAGAGCAGAGTGCATGGGGTCAGTGGCAAAAGCCATCCACCCCACCTGCCTTCTACTAATGTGTGAGCAGGTCAGGGGCCCACCGGAAAGCCGGGCAGGATAGGCGGCAGAAGCTGCCCGGGCACATTTAAAAAACAAAACTAAACAAAAAAAAAACAAAGACCTTTGGCTATGCACCGCAACCGACTCTGGGACAGCTGAAAAGGCCCGGGGGAAGGTGGCTCGGGGAGGGCCCCTGCCCCTTCAGTTCCGTGGGTGGCCAGGGAACCACCCCACCCCGAGAGTGCACTGGCAGCCAAATCCCGGGCCGAGGGAGCCCTTAGAAAAGAATACAATGTTTTCACTGACTAGGGCAGATGTGGAGAAACCAAAAAGCAGCTCAATTCAAGGAACTTATGGTCATTGTTTTCTGACAGTATTCAGACCTTTATGCTCCTTAAAAAGAGAAAAGCCCTATCTTTTTACAACATCTTAGGGGGGACCAAGGATTGCCTGGGCTTTTATCCCAAGGCAATGCAGAGGCAGACAAGATGGCTTACCGCCTCTGTAACAGCCAGGGGTAAACCCCAGGGGACTCAAGCCCAATTCCTTATGGCAAATGGATGTCACACACTATGCTCCTTTTGGAAAGCTTAAGTATATTTTCATGTCCATCGACACATTCTCACATGCCTGTTGGGCTACCGCTCATACAGGAGAGAAGTCTAAACATGCTCAGTCTCATTTTCTCTAGTGCTTTGCTATGTACAGATTGCCCCAAAGAATTAAAACAAAAGGGGGAATAAGTCCCCACCAAGAGTTGGGTATGGCCTTATTCACTATTAATGTTCTTAATTTTCAAAAATTCAGTTGGAATCCCAGTTTCAGAAGCATTGGGGACAACAGGAGAAGAGACCTGAGGTATGGGTAAGATGAAAGGACCCCATTATGGGGCAATGGAAATGCCCAGATCCATTGCTAACCATGGGTCAAGGCTTTGGGTGTGTCTACCCTACTGGAGATTCAAACGTCATATGGGTGTCTACAAAAAACCTTAAGTGGGTAGGCCAGGATCTGACTGACTAACATGACGGTCCATGGACAATAGTTCATGAGACAAAATTCCTCTCTTTATTTGTATCCATCTGAGGCGAAGGACCCAGTTCTTTGGTTTCATTGCCAGTCAGCCTCTTTGACAACTGGCTGATGGGCTAAAAGGAACATGGTCTCAGAAGTATTTCAACTTGTCCTATGCCATGACTTGCTTTGTTTCTCTTGATAATGCTTATCTTTAACTGTCTTCACCAGATAATTCAGTGACAGAGGACCCTTGGAACTGCCACAGCCCATCCCCTCATGATTATGGACTTCCCCAGGAACCCCTCCGGTTGCCCACGCTTGGCTAACCAAGTTAGGCAGAGACTAAGACTGTCACAGGCTGGCATT
Source organism: Nannospalax galili (assembly GCF_000622305.1). Taxonomy (NCBI): domain Eukaryota; kingdom Metazoa; phylum Chordata; class Mammalia; order Rodentia; family Spalacidae; genus Nannospalax; species Nannospalax galili. The sequence goes on from NW_008356259.1 coordinate 760,394, forward strand.
ACCCACGCAGCTACCCTTAATCATGATGCATTTTTAGCCAAAGATGGGTAAGATGTCCCATGACAAGTACTCCTAAGACAGGACATGCACATGGCCAGGTGCATGATCCAATGACGGGCAAGGCTTGATCAGAGTGACACAACCTAAGACAGGCAAAAATGCATAAGATTAGAGGAAGGAGATAGCCATCTCTCCTCAGGGAGCCGCCTATGAGGTGGGTAACCCATGAAATAAAGTCAGTCCAGCCTTAAAATAAAAATAAAAAGGGGGATATGTGGGGACCTAAAGGCCCCACCTTTCATAGGTCTGAAAGGAAGTTACTGGGGGCACGGCCTGGCTTGCTTTGAAAGTCTGAAGAAATTTTGATCTGCTGAGGAGTGCATGATCAGCACATGACCATTCTTAAGATACACCCTCGGGGTGGGGGGATTTCCAGGTGCCTTTATAAGCTTTGTAACACCTGCAATAAATGAGTCCCTGCTTGACTAGACTCCCCGTTGCATCTGAGTGTCCCTGGGTAATGGGGGTGGCATGGGCTGGAGAACGGCGTGCTTACTCATCCCTAATCATCACCTCCCTGGGGGTCGTGGGTTCGAATCCCCGGCACATTTTGCATTTTATATGGTCATGAGCCTATGGGGGCCAGGGGGTAGAATGTGATGGTTTGAATGAAAATGTCCCCCATAGGCTCCAAGTATTTGGACATTCTGTCCCTGGATGGAGGTGCTGTTTTGGGGGTTTTAGAAGGTGTGGCTGTCCTGGAGGAAGCATGTCACTGGGGGTGGGCTTAGAGAGTTCTTAAGCCTTGCCAGATCACCAGTCACTCTCTTGCTTCCTGTACCTGCATGATGATGGGAGAGCTGGGCTTCTGCTGCTTCTGCTCCAGCCACCTTTGGCCACTATGCCTCCCTGCCATGATGGACTGTAATTCCCCTGAAACAGTAAGCTCAAATAAACTCTTCCTTCTATAAATTGCTTGGGTCAGTGTTTCTATCACAGCAACAGAAACGTGACTAATACAATGTGAGTTTCCAAATTTCTCCAAAGGTAATCATCAATACCAATCAATATCTGGTCCATCAGGCTTCACATATATGGCACTTCCAGTTAGCATCACTCTCCAGTCTATATTACCTGAATTGGCTCACCATAAATGTATGTATGTATGAATATGTACTTCTGAAAAATATCTTTAATAACATTATCATATGCAGAAATATAATTTTATACTTATAAAAATAGACTTATAAAATATACTTATAAAAATAGACTTTTAAACTATAAAACATAATTTATAATAGTCTGTTTAAATTCAAATATATAGTTAATATAAAAAATGAACCACAGGATTTTCACATGGTTACCTAAGTATAGATTAACATTAAGCCCCGACCTACATAGTTTTATACATAGTTACCTTTTAATATTTCAGTATGTAAACTCTGATCATTTTCACATATGCTGGTTTCTGAGGAAATTATCATATTATATATGATTACAAGATTCCTCAAAAATATCAAAAGTACTAATGACATATTTATCTTTTAGAAACAAACTGCATTCCACTATGGTCACTAACCACTAGATGCCACAGTTGCTTCACACAATAAAATCAACTGTCTTGATCTGTCAAGAAAAAAAGAAATACACACAAAAAGGACATAGCTCAATAGAATCTGAATCAAAGTGCCAGTACCAGCCCGAGCTTGATCAGAGCCTCTAACAGAGGGTATGTTGGACTGTTTATTTAAACATTTACTTTTAGCTTTCATAAATGATCAGACTGTGTACTTTCCCCTAGATCATTTGTACTGGCTATTACTAACTTTTACCAATCGATTCAAATACTCAGGGTAATACCAAATGGCAGCCTTGGTGCCCAGTGGTTGACATTAAAGTCATACAACCCAGTTCCATCATCATGAATTCTAACTTCACCATGAATTCAGGGTATAATCTACCCCAATAACTTAATCCCGAGGAGGAGAACTGATTCGTACCTTACAATATTTAAACATAGTCATGTTTGAAATTGCTGAAAGACTAGGGAGGATAGAGAATCAATGTTGTGATTCCCTTTCCAAGCTATTAAAATTTTAGGACATTTTTCTTCTTATTGCTTTTCTCAAAATTGGCCCCCATGCTGTTTCACATAGATTTTTATTAAGCGATTTGCGAGTTCACTTACTGAGAAATCTTGTTTAGATAAGAAAAGCAATTATAATGGAGAGTTTTTTAGACAGAGATATTAGAATTATCTATATTCATATATTCTCTCTTTTAATACAATATAGAGACCTTACTATTTTTTGTTATGCAATTATGGTTCCTTTCCTTTGACAAGTTTTCATGTATAGATGTCTCTTACCACACCTCTCACCCAGATATTTTCTTAAATTCTTCCTAGAATTTACTGTTTTACATTTTTAACAACAACAAAAGTCCCAGAAAATTACCTACCCTAAAAGTCTTATATCTTCACAATTAAAATAAGTATGAAAATATTATTTCACTGACTTTGGGAAATACCAGATAAGTAACTACAGGAATTGTAATAAATATCACATTAAATTCAGATAAAAACAAAGCAAAACAAACAAGAACTTTGGGCTGGCAGGATGCCTTAGCAGGTGAAGGTGCCTGCCACTGAACCAGAAAACCTGAGTTCAGTTCCCAGAACCCACATAGTGGAAGGGCAGAACTGACTCCTGCAAATCGTCTTCTGACCTCCTCCTGTGTACCATGGCAGGAGAAGCACCCCCAACCCTAGGAACAAGTAAGATGTAATTTTTAAAATGTATAAACCTTTATATGTTTCTCACAAGCTAGGTGTGGTGGTACATGCCTTTAATCCTAACACTCAGGAGGCAGAGGCAGGAGATCTTTGTGAGATCAAGATCATCCTGATCTCCTTAGTAAGTTTTAGGCTAGCTGGGGATATAGGGAGACCCTGTCCAAACAAAATAAAACAAAATAGAACAAAAATCACACCGCAGCTTCTGCATATTAGAAATGAGAACAAGGGGCAAACACTGTGTAGGAAGAAGAATGTTTGCTTTTCTTCTATTCCAAAGGTATTTATTTATTTTTAATTTTTTGCAGGGCTTGGGTTTGAGCCCAGAGCCTCACACATGCTAGGCAAGTTCTCTAGCACAGGGATAGATCCCAGCCCACTGGAGTGAAGCTTTAAATGCCTTCTATAACAAATCTTCTCCTTCTCTTGATTTTTTCCCCCCTTGGGAATTAGACTGAACTTATAAAATATAAATAGGATTTTCATCTTACAAAATACAAATAAAACCCATAAGATTATACTTAACACCCATGATCCTCTCTTAGAACATAAGTCCCAGGAATCCAGGGGGCTCTTCTGCTGTGCTTAGTGATGTTTCTCACTAAGAGGATCTCGTTTTCAATGGATTCTAAGTACTTTTTAAATAAACGAAAGTATGAAATGTAAACAGAAGGGTCTGTGAGATGGCTCAGTGGGTGAAGGCACTGATGCTAAGCCAGGTGATTACAGTTTAATCCCTGGAACCCACAGGGTAGGAGAGAACTGACTCCTAAAGTTGTACTCTGAACTCCACACATATGAGGACACACACACACACACACACACACACACACACACACACACTAAATAAACAAGTGACTGTAAAAGTGTAAAATAAAGTAAGTCTAAAAATAAAGTAATATCTAAAGTTTCAAGAAATTGAACACTGGGAAGAGCTGAGAAGAAATGACATTTCCTGTGTCTGCAGTGAACTACACTCTGTGCTAAGCACATTAAATGTGCTGATACATTCTCACATAAATGTTATCTACAGTTGAAGGATCTACAGCCCAAAGAATTCAAAGCATTTTCCCAAGATCACTTAGCTAGCAATGATATCACTTCGATACTTTCATTTTACTGTGAAAATCTTCTTGTGTCTTCCTGATTCCCAAATTAATGTCCTAAAATACTTCTGAGGACTGCATTTTCCATTCCTATTACTTATCAACACTGCAATACTTTGCACTGGGGTGTTTAAGCTCCTTCTTGGACTCCACTACTCATTAAGCTTTGTGACCGGAGGTGGTGAATATCTTGCTGACACCTCAGTGTCTAAAGCTGTCTACTTGGGTAGTGTGTAGTGTCTAATATCTATTTATCAAATAAATTGATAAATGTACTTAACTTTCTCCTCAATCATTCTAAATAGTTCCCATGTGAGTTATTGTGCATAATGAGAATAAACAGGTTTTGTGGTACAAGCCATGAGTCAGCTATTGGAACAGAGCCCTGTGAAAACTGCAGGTAGGAGTTGATGTTTAAGTAGACTTGGTTCTTTATTGATGACCATATATAATGGAAAACCCTTAAAATTTTGCTCCCATCAAGACAGCTGCTGACTACGTGGGGCTATTTAAATCCAAATAATTCCCAAATAATTCAAGTTCAGTAAAAATAAAAGTGCATTTCCTCCATCACACTAGTCACATGTCGAGTGCCCAGCATCCTTATATGGTCAATGTTTGCCTTAATAGACAGTTATAAATACCCACAGTAGCAGAAATTCTGTGGGATAGCAGTGTTCGGCAAGAATTAAAATGTTTGGGGAAAGATATCTTGTTAAATCAATCGGGGCCTGTTGGCTTGGCTAGTTTTGTATCCTAACTGAAATTCACCATTCAGAAAGAATATGATAGTTTTAATTTTCCATGTGTCCACGGGTAAGCATTAGACCTGGAAAAGGAGCTTCATTGTCCAGCAGATGAAACCTTTAGTCAGACGTGTCCATGCACAGCCAGTGACTGGTGTGGAAAGAACCCTCCTCCAAGGGCTCCAGGCAGGCCCTGTTCCAGGGACGCTGCCAGCACCTTGCTGGACTGAGCCATTATGTCCAATGCCATTCAAAACCATCCTATTGAGTTTGATGCAGAAAGCAGAACACTGCAATCTCAAGAGGAGGAAAAGGTTTGTGATGTCAAAGGCATTCCAGACTGCATCTAGATACACAACCTTCAGAGAGAAACTTCGAAATGTCTCCTTCAAAAACTATCACTCATCTTCAGCTAATTTCTTCACAATATGAAAATAATTTTGGCCAATACAATCCTCTCTCTCTCTCTCTCTCTCTCTCTCTCTCTCTCTCTCATTCTCTTTCTCCTCCCCTCTTTGTGATTCTGCTGCTGAAGTTTTCCCTCCCTTAACAGGAGAGGTGAAATGTCTCTGTCATTGTTTTAAATTAGGCAAGAACAGAACTCCTACCTTCTATTTTACAAGTTCGCCTGGGTATTTCCTTAGATTGCCTATTTTTGGCCCTCTGAATTTGTTCCCATTTTGTCATCATTTGCCATCCCTCCTCTGCCAGTCTTCTACCCAGACTGAAAATGATTCATAGACCTACACAAGAGACTAATCACCAAGAGAGCGAAGGCAGATCTATCAGGCAGCCTCACATTTCGCAAAACAACAGGTAGAGTACTAGTTATTTGGAGGTTGAACCCCGCCCTCACCTTCACCTTCCCCAGCCTTTCAAAAAACGGTTTTCCAGCTTCAGATTTTCTAGGGAGTCACCAAGAGAGGAATGAGGCTTTGAACACCGGGGATGTGGAAGGGTAGGGGCAGGTAGGGGCAGCCAGAGCCAGGCTGGGACTCATGATGCTTGGTTTCCTGGCGGTGAGCTGGACCAGAACTGGAGAGAGTAGGCGCGGCACAGGGGCAACCTTTATGGACGAAGACCGCGAAAGTGTTCCACCGGCCGACCTGGAGTGGGGTGCTGTGGGAGCCGGTCACGCCAGGACATAATGGGCAGTGGGCCCTGGAAGAAGTGTCCCCGAGCACATGCATGCGCTTGCTGGGGGCTCAGGGACCAGAGTTCCGCCGATGAGGTCAGCGGAGTCGACGCGCCGGGAGGAGTGTGGCGGAGCCGCACGATGCGGTGTCCAGGGCGGAGAGGGGCGGGACCCGACGGGAACTTGGAGCGCTAGTCCGAGCCGGGAAGGAGGGCCACGGGGCGGCTCCGCTGGGAGGCAGACGCGCCGACAGGCACGGTTTCCTTCCAGAGAGGAGGCTGGCAGGGGCCGGGCGCTGACCCGGGGCGTGGAAGGGCGGGAGACGCAAAGCCTAGCGCATCCCCACGCCCGGCAGCCGCGGTGCGCGTGGCTCCTCCTTCGGGCCAGTCCCGCGCGCGCGGCGGCGGGAGGAGCGGGAGGCGGGCGGCGAGGGCGGAGGCTCTGGAGGAGGAGGAGGGACCCGGCGCGCCAGTGACAGGGTGGCAGCCGGGGAGCGGACGCGCCGCCGCTGCTCCTCCTCCTGCAGCTCCTCTGCCGGCCGCCGCCGCCGCCGAAGTTTCACTCCTGACACCTCGCCGGGAGCCCCAGCCCGGGGCCCAGCCTCTCCACCGGCGCCGGAGCGGAGCGCGGCGCCCAGCCTCTCCGGGAGCTGCCGGCTGCCACCGGCTAGGCTCGGGAGTGCCCGCGCGGCGGGTGGCGGGGTCGAGGGCGCGGAAACCAAGGCGGGGCGGTAGCTCCGGAGTCCCCGGCGGCGCCGAGACCTCGCAGCCGGCGTCCGAGCCCGAGCTGGCGCGATGGCCGTGCGCTCCCGCCGCGCGTGGATGAGCGTGGCGCTGGGGCTGGTGCTGGGCTTCACCGCCGCTTCCTGGCTCATCGCCCCCCGGGTGGCCGAGCTGAGCGAGAGGAAGAGACGCGGCTCCAGCCTCTGCTCCTACTACGGCCGCTCGGCAGCCGGGCCCCGCGCCGCGCAGCCGCCGCTTCCCCAGTCCCAGTCCCGGCCGCGGCTCGAGCCGTCGCCGCCCCCCGTGAGCCCCGAGCTCCGGCGGCCGCAGCTGCCCGAGGCGGCGCCCGGAGTCCCCGGCTTTCGGAGCAGCCCCTGGCAGCATCCACCGCTGCTGCCGCAGAGGCGGCGAGAACGCGAGCCCGAGGGTGCGACCGGGCTGCCCGGAGTCCCCGCGGCCCAAGCGGACCCCGAGGAGGAGGAGGAGAAGGAGGAGGAGGAGGAGGAGGAGGAGAGGGGCGCGGCCGGACAGCGCCGAGGCGGCCGGCCCGGGAGCAGCCACAACGGCAGCGGGGATGGGGGCGCCACCGCTCCGAGCGCCCGGCCCCGGGGGTTCCTCTACGTGGGTGTGATGACCGCGCAGAAGTACCTGGGCAGCCGCGCGCTGGCCGCGCACAGGACCTGGGCGCGCTTCATTCCCGGCCGCGTGGAGTTCTTTTCCAGTCAGCAGCCTCCCAGTGCCGCGCTGGGCCAGCCCCTGCCACCCCTTCCTGTCATCGCGCTGCCCGGGGTGGACGACTCTTATCCCCCCCAGAAAAAGTCCTTCATGATGATCAAGTACATGCACGACCACTACCTGGACAAGTACGAGTGGTTCATGCGCGCAGACGACGATGTCTACATCAAAGGTGACCTCCCAACCTTAGCTGTCCTCCTGCCCCATCTCTCCGTTCCTTTTTCTGCACTCAGCCCCAGCCCCTGCCCAGCCCCTTTGCTGCTTCTAGGTCTGCACGTGCTCCGGGTTTCTGCATTCCTCCATCCTTCGGTCCCCACCCCTGGAATCCGCCCACCATTTCTAGCCTTCTGCAGCCTGGACCTCTCCTAGCACCTGGTCAGCTTTATTCACCTTCCTCCTTGGTGCTGGTTGTTCTCCCTCCACCCGACTCTGGTCTCTACCCTTTTCCTGTTCAGAAAGTGAGGAAAGGGACCCGAGAGCTAACCCCAAAGCCACCCCAACACGCACACACCAGCCGGCAGGTGGTGATAGTTTTCCAAATCCATCCAGAGAGGCGTGTCCTTGGGAGAGACAGGCAGGATGCAGGATGCTGGCCAGAGCCGGGCTGGAGAGCCCTTTTTTGCTTTACTTCCCTGCTCTTTTGTTTCAGTTTGCTCTCGAGCAGTTTCAGAACTGCTGAGATGGAGGGTAGTCATCTTTTACTGTCCTGGACCAGTGCCTGCTCATTTCTCTCCCTTTCCTGCAACTTGCTTCACACTTAGGAGACCTTGAGTCCGCCCACCAGCCTTTCAGCCACACCTTAGTAAAACCCAGAGGCCCTGGGTGGGGAGCCCGAAAGGGCAGGTGGGGAAGAACCCAGGCACTGCAGGCTGTACTAGGATACTTTTACTGTACTGGACTGTACACCTTGGTGGCTGCAGCCTTAGGTAAAGGCTGGGAGTGCTACCCAGAAACACATGCAGCCATAGCATAACAAAACCGTGTAGTGTTACAGGAGTCACAATCTTTTACCCAGATTATGGATGTCCCTGGTCAGAGAATTTCTAACCTCAGTGACTCAAAGCTCCCTATAGTATGGGAATAAATCTTTCCAGTCCAGAGAGTGGACAGGATGAGTGAAAATGGCAAAGAAAAAGCAGGCTGTCCTGAGAGAGGAACCTGCATCTCACACTTCCTAACCTCTTGTCTTTTCAAAGGGCGGGCAGCCCTTCCTTACTGTATGCCTCTCTACTGTAGCCCACGCCTTTCTCTTGATCAAGGTTAATCCTTTCACATAATGCTAAGGAAAGCACTCAAAGGTCTCCTTTGGAACTAGGAATTGATGTACTGTTAACAAACAGATATTGGGTTGCTAGAGTTCTAATGTAGTTTGACAGGGGAAATGTGAGTAATTACGTTGTATTATGATTGCTGTTTTGAAGCATACTGTTTATGATTGATTCAAAGAAAAAACACTTCTTTCGAAAGTATTGTCACTTTAAAGCCAGGCATGGTGGTGCACACCTTTAATCCCAGCACTTGGGAGGCAGAGACAGGTGGATCTCTGAGAGATCAAGACCAGCCTGATCTACATTGCAAGTGCCAGGCCATCTGGGGCTACAGTGAGACCCTGTCTCAAAACGCAAACCAAACCAAAAGTCCCTCCAAAAAACCCCACAACGTTGCCACTTTAGCTAACTTTGCTTTCAGTTCCATGTTCTGTGGTGCTTAGATTTTAGGGTAATAATCTTCCCTTTCTCATTGAAATGGCAAAAGTTTCCTTGCAGAGAGGTCATACTTTTCAGTGTACACTGACAGTACCTACCTCTATCATTTGTTTTATTGCTTTAAAGTGTTGTCCCTCAAATTTTTGGAAATGTTATATTATATGTCTATTTAAAAATGAAATACATTTTTATTAAGAACCCTGTACTAGTTTTACAAGATTTGCTGAGATCTAGGGGGCTAGGCATGGGATCAAGATAACAGCTGCAGATACCCTTCATGTCAAAACGAGAGTACCAAAACTGACTAGGAACTTCAAGTGCATGTGACTTTGTTTTGAGATACTGCTGTGTAGACTAGCAAATGCTTTTGAACTGTTACAGCTACAGAATTTTATTTTAAAGCTTTTTTCCTGATCAGCTTACCAGCCCTAAGTGAATCTATTGCATTGTTTTGATTGTAATGTTTATGTATTTTTCTCTAAATTAATGCCTTCCCAAGTTCAATTTTAAGATAATTTTTACCCAAATACTTCCATAAACAATGTAGGTTGCGTTTGACTGGTTTGTTTAATGATAAACACATAATCAGTTCAATTAGCATAAAATAGAATAATCATTGAATATTGGAGCTATGGGGGTGGTTCTTGGCAAAATCCCTGCCTTGCATAAGGAAAGATTTGGATCTCTAGATCACATAAATTAAAAATGATAGTAGCCAGAATAGTGGCATACTGAGGTTCACTGGCTTGCCAACCTAGTCTAGTCTGCTTGGTAAATGGTAGCCCAGTGAGAGAGAACAAGGTTGATGGCTCTTGAGGAACACCCAAGGCTGAACTCTGAACTCCATGTACACACACATGATGTACCCACACACGTGGACACACACATACACACACACACAAATAACTATTTAATATCATCAGACTTCTAAAACAATACTAAATATCAGCCTTTATTATTACTTTTTATGTTTCTGGATATTTTTGCTGCCTCAAATGTGCTAATAAATTAGCCTTTTATCTCCTTATCATTATCTCACATTTTGCTGAAAATTTGATAATTGTTAGACTTGCTAGCATTTTAATAAGATTTAATAAATAACTATGAATTAGCATTTTTAAATAATAGAAAAGAGAATTTTTTTTCTTGTTAATTGATTAAGGCAGTTAGGAGTTTAAGGACACTGAAAGCTCTGGTCCCTCCATCGTGTGTCGTAAATGACTGTGAACGGAGCAAAGGAAGTGACAGTTGCTCTTCTCTTCATAGGTGATAAATTAGAAGAGTTTCTGAGATCACTGAATAGCAGTAAGCCTCTCTACCTGGGACAGACTGGACTGGGCAACATTGAAGAACTGGGAAAGCTGGGGCTGGAGCCTGGGGAGAACTTCTGTATGGGAGGACCTGGCATGATCTTCAGTCGTGAAGTTCTTAGGAGGATGGTGCCCCATATTGGAGAATGCCTCAGAGAAATGTACACAACTCATGAAGATGTGGAAGTAGGAAGGTGTGTTCGCCGCTTTGGTGGGACTCAGTGTGTCTGGTCATACGAGGTAAGCCTTAGGGTGGGATAAAATATGCATATGTTGCAGGTGCATGCCACTTCACAGTCTAGGGCAAGGGAATCTATTCTTTTCTTTGCTAAAAAGTGGTAGTAGCTGACTTTACAGATGTGGAGTTGACTATGGAAAACATCTTCCTGAGGACCTAAAGTCTCTGAGGTTTTGTTGGTAGCATGGCTTTTTAAGCAGATTTTGGGTTACATCTCTGCAGGATGTAATTCCCCTTGGCTCTCTTTATTTGCTCCTCTGGGGTACATGTACAAGTGCATTCATTTGTGTCCTCTAACAAGAGGACAATTTTTTAGTTTCTTAGTCTCTTCCACTATAATTTTTATTATTTGTACTGTCCCACCACCTTATTTTCTAGTTTATTTTTTACTACATTTGTTTTTTTATGTGATGACATCTCTAAATAGCTAAAATTTGAAGTTTCCTTGGGGACTTTCAAGTGGGAATCTAACATATTTCTAGCAGTGTAGGAAAAGGTCCACAATATATCACTTACGGTGATATTTTCAACATTTTAACCACTCTATTTGATGATGTGTTGGGCATCTAAACTGTGTAAATTATTTGGGGAAAATATTCTGAGGGTGTTATGTGACTGCTTAGTGTTTTTACTCTTTATCTATGTCTATTTTTTATGACAATCTACAAACAGAAAGCATCTGAGTATGCGCTATCCTGTCATTGTGGCAACTAGTTTTGTGAAATACTCTGATTCTTTTCCTTCAGAAATTGATTGTAAAATCAAATAAATTATTTAAAATAGAGTTCTTAAAAATAATTTTAAGAAGAATTGATTTAAGGTTTAAATAATATATTGCAGGTTCAATATCGTTTGGTTTTCAGATGTTTGGAGTTTAATGTTATTTTATTTGCCCAGCGAACACCTGTTAAAACTACATTTTAACTTCTTTGTTTTCAAAAATTTCAGGCACTTAGTGTAGAAGAAACATTTTAGAAATGTTTCAGGTAAAGTCATTATACCTTAAAGTTGTACAGTTTCCCTTATTTTTCTTTCAGAAGTATATTACTTGTTAGTTAATTTACTTTCTTTTTTATGTTTTGTAGTTCCTACACCCCACTGAGGTATTTTGAATAATTATTACACACAGTGAAACTTAGGGCAATTACTTATTGGGAATAAATATTAGGCAAATTAGGATGATTATAGAGCTCATTTCTTTTAATAAAATAGCATAGTAATTTTTTCTTTCATAAAACTATCCCATAGTGGGCATGGTCACCTCTGACTGTAATTTCACACTTGCCCAGCACAGTCAGGAGGATGATGAGCTTGAGGCTAGCCTGGGCTGTGTAGTCAGACTTCATCTTAAAAACAAAACCACAGTATGTAGAAGAAAATGGGCATAAAATTATTATAGCTTTTATCATTAAAGCTAATTTAGAATCAACTTGGTAGAAAAGAATTCTAATTTAAAACTACCCAAGAAACTCAATACATATATTTAATGTAGAAAATACATTCAGTTGATTTAAACATATTTTGATTTATTTGAAAATTTCATACAATGTATTTGGATCATGTTCAGACACTCCCTTCATCCCCACCTTAACAGCCCCTATCCCCCACTACTTGTCAGGAAGCCCCAGCCCTAGCTGAAGATACTGACATTCAGTGGATTTTATGGGAAAATATTTTACAGACATTCTGAATGTATGAGTGAAAATAGTTCATCTATAGTTAAAAGAGGGGAAATTATGTTTCATTGAGCATTTATTGCCTCAAATCACATGTAAAGTCTTAGGCAACATTATATTTAAATGTCTTCCATGTTTTCATTGATTCTGTTATGAATGTCTAGTTTTTACCTTGTAGTTTTTCTATTTATGTTCCAAGACAGGAAAATATGCTCAAATGAGTGACTTCTAAGCTGAAGAATCAACTTCATAATTTTCTGTGATATAGGAATTTATTCTAAAAATGGGGGAGAAGTTTTGATAGAAGTAATTCCTCTTTGTTAGCAAAATTTGAATCTGAGATTATTTTATTAGCATGTATATGAAAAGAAATGAAAGGAAGTCATAGGATATAACTTGGCAAACTATATTTTCAGTAACTTTTATGAGTGTATTTGAATTTCGAATGATAGTTGTCCATCACTGACTTCAGAATATGTATAAAACAGATCATTTCAGCACAATGTTTTAGCATTAGAAAAAAGTCCTCTAAATTTCAGATTGTGAAGTGAAATGGTGATCTAACCTAAGCCGTTATCAATAGATATAGTTACTATTTTCCCAGGGCTATAGGACTTACCTAATGTCATCAGACCATGAACTGCATTATATAGCATCGGTTCATAAACTTTATGGAATAATTATTTCTGATGTTGATTCATCTGTATCAAAAGAGTAAAACTAAAAATCAACTTTTCAATTACAGAGTCCATGTATAATGATGTTCTGAGGCAAAGAACAGGAAAACTATCTGCTGTTGTATTTTAGAAATCTGAAGAACCAAACACTAGCAGACTGGGAAACATGGGTGCTTTAAGATGCATTACAATTGAATTAATTATAATAAGACTGTATGGAACAGATTATTGAACAAGTCATTATTTAAATATACATAGTTAAAGATTCTTAAACAAGTTAGACTCTATCTACATAAAGAAAACAATTACAAATTCCAAGATTTCATTTATGGAACTATGGTCCTGTTTCCTTAGTTTTTCTTAAAGTCTCATTAGGAAAGGAAGTTAGTGATGTCCCAATTTGTCAACTCCTATGAGACCTAGGTGCTCATCTCTCAAGGCAGCTGGCATCTTCTCTTGCTTCATCTTGGGAGTTTGGGACAATGGTGTGTAACTTTAGCTCTTCTTTATAATAAAGTCCTGTAGTATCAGCAAATATGTTTTGCCAGTTGGCCTCTTTCTTCTTTCCCACCTCCTTCCACTCCCCCTCGTCTTTAACAGTTCAGGCTCTCCTTGTGAGCTTATTCTTGGTTCAGGCTGGCATAAACAATGCTTTTTTTTTTTTTGAGCTAGACAATACTTCACCTACACATTTTGTAAGGATATTTTCTATAAAATGAAGTGATGATTTATTTTCAGTGAGAATAAAATGCATATTTTAAATACTTTATAGAATAATTAATAGTTTTCAAATTTTCCCATTAAAATTGTGTATCATATAATGTACATCTACCTTATTATAAATGTTTGTTTTGTTTCTTAGCACAGTTGTTTTTAGCAATGTCTTATGTTTAAGCATTAAGATAATTTAATTCCAGTAATTGTCTGCCCTGTGTGTTTTGCAGTTTACCATCAAAGAATCAATTGGAGACGGTTTGTTTGTCTCATTTTAATTTTTGCCGTGAAATGAAGCCAATGGAAGTACATATAATTCAACTAAATATTGTTTCAGAAACTAGCTCTACATTGGCTGAACACATTCCTCTATAGCTTTGTAGAGCACTTTCTGCGACTGAACACATTTTTAAACTATTTATTATTTTTTATTATTTTATGTGTATGAGTGCATTGCCTGCATGTAAGTACATGCATCTGTGTCATGCAATGCCTGCCGAGGTCAGAAGAAGGCATCGGATCCCCTGGAACTGGAGTTAAGGATGGTGATTAGCTATCATGTGGGTGCTGGAAACTGAACTCAGGTCCTCTGCAAGAGCAGTCGGTGCTCTTAGCTGCTGACATCTCTCCAAATCCTAAACAAATTTTTATTCTACTTCTATCACAATTAACTTCATGCCAGAATATCTTGTGTTTACTTTTGGCACATAAACAGGTATGAAAATCTACAGGCTGTATGATTTCACAAAAAAAAATTTGTTCTGAGAATTCTTCATGAGTTTTTAAGTAACAAGAGAGCTGTGTCCTGAGAAATTAGACTGTATGTAAATCTTCATCACATCCATAAGGCTAAAATATCTCTATCATTCTTGCTGGACTGTGGCGTATACGTCTTAGCTTCTTCCTATTTGCAAATATCTCTCATCTGTGTGTGTGTGTGTGTGTGTGTGTGTGTGTGTGCGTGTGCATGCACATGTGTGTGCTGATGCAGGCACCTGTGTGTCCATGTGTAGAGGCCAGTGGTCCATGCTGGGCATCTTCCTTAGTTGCTTTCCATCATATTTTTGGAGGCAAGCTCTCTTGCTGGACCTGGAGCTCACCAATTCAGCCACCATGTTCCCTGGCCCTGAGCACTGGGGCTACAGGGATGTGTGCCCTGGAATTTACATAGGTTCTGGGGACCTGAACTAGGTCCTTATGCTTGCACAGGAGGCACTTTACCAACTAAGCCATCTCCCTAACTCCAATTGCCATCTTTTCTGACTATAGTTTAACTCTATTATCAACATGGTTTATCCTCCCTGTTCAAAGTAACTGTGTGGTAAAGTGTAAGACACGGATTTTGATCTAAAATTCTGTCTTTCAGAAACCTTTTCTTGCTGTGATTCAGTCACAATTTTTTTTTAATTTTCCTGAAAGCAGCAGGTTTCTCCCACCTACACTTTCCACCTCCATCCCCCTTGCCACACACATTGATTTTATGAAATTTCTCTGCTGCCACTCTGTTTTCTTCATTGTATCAAATAAAATCACCCTCTGAAGTGATGGAGAAGCAGAGCACATCTCTGAGTACTCTGAAAGTCCATCTCCTTTGCTCTCTGGTGCCTTATTACCTGTGTTGAGAAAATGCATGCATTCTGAACAGATGCCTCCTAGCAGTTGTGAAAGTAGGTAACCTTTAAAGATACCTCCAGGCAACTTGGAATAAACTTCCTGATAGCACAGCACTTTTTTTCTATCAACTTTGAATACTTTTCCTCTTTAGTAAATCATAAATATTCTAATTTCTTGAAAAGATTTCAGGTCGGTTTCTTTTCTTTCATGGTATTGTTCTCCAAAAATTATATTCTTTGAGAACTATCGTTTTTATATTTAGCAAGTGTTCAGAATACAAAGGAACACATTGTATAGCTAAACTGTATTTTATTGTGATTGCATGGTGTTTCTTTCGTATGAGCAAATAGTTTTGTTGTTGTTTTATTAAGAAGATTTATTTCATTTTTAATTTATTTTATTAAGATTTATTTCTTCTTCTTGGGGCTGGAGAGATGGCTCAGCAGTTCAGAGCACTGGCCGCTCTTGTGGACCAGGTTCAATTGCAAGAGCTCACATGGTAGCCAACATCCATCCTTAAATCCAGTTCCAGGGGATCCATTGCCCTCTTTTGACCTTGGCAGGCATTGCACGACATGGGTGCACTTACATACATGCAGGTACTGCACTCATACACATAAAATAAAAATAATAAGATATTTAAAAATCCCAAGGATTTATTTCTTTTATGTATATGAGTGTTAAGCTTATGTTTATGTAAGTGTATGACTTGCCTGATGCCAGGCAGAGGCCAGAAGAGGGCATTGGAGCTCTTGAAACTGGAGTTAAGGATGTTGTTAGCCATCATATGGGTACTGGGAACCAAAACTGGGTCCTCTACAAGAGCAGCCAGTGCTCTTAATTGCTGAGCCATCTCTCTAGACCCAAGGACATAGCTTTAGATGGGATATTTTGTTTAAGAATCTGCATTGATACTAGAAATATAATACTTAGATGCATAAGTCATTATTTAGTATTATCAAACAATAGGAGCAAGGAATTTGAAAACTGAGGTGTTGCAGCTCCTTGCAGTTCTAGTGTTGTTTTTATTTACTGTCCTAAGAAATGACATGGTGGCTGATTCCTACCCACATAGAAACATTACATCGGACATTACATCGGACATTAATAAGTTTCTAAGTTCACTAAATACAATAATTTATTCTTTACGACCCAACAGGCACTGTCTTGAACCTAATAGACAAATGAAATAAATTTTGTATTTTGAGATTCCAAAATATTTAATAACTTTATAATTGAGGGTTTTTTTCTTCTTTATTAATATTCAGTAGTATCTGAAGTTCTTATTATACTTTTTGGTTTCATTAAGTTTTATTATAAAGCTGTTTACTTATAAAACTTCTGTACCCCCGAACAATGGCTTAAATAATAAGACTAATAGCTATTAAAATAAAATTAAAATGCAAAGAATTTAGAAGAAAAGAAAATGTAGAAAAATGTGGTGATAACCATGAAAGTATATGTTGGACTGTTATTATCTTAACATTAAAGATATTCCTAACATTTCTGAATATTAGGACCTAATAAAAAGTAAGACTAAAGGACAAGGTATGAAGGGATGTAGCAGACTGCATTCTCAGCATCACAGCTATAATAGGTAGAGAGCACAGTCACTTGGTTGTTTCTTACAACATTCCTCAACTTAAGCCAGGGCTGGGATGCAGAAGGGCAATTCTGCAAATGGAATTCAGCTTAGGGACAATGCGATTATGGTCAAGGGAACCAGTGTTTGGTGCATTGCTTGATAAACTTCAGGCGATCTTCAGAGAAACTTGTAGGGCTGGTACAACTCTCTCAAATGTTTTCTATTAGGCTGGCCAATAGGCAGTTTGAGATATGTATTTATTTTGTTGAAAACTCTCAAAGTGCATGTATGGTGTTTTGGTTAAGGGACTGTCTGTGGCTGGGCTTTTTAAGTCAAGGAATGCCAAGTGTAGATGGAGCAGACCTACCAGATCTAGGACAGGACCAGCCATTCTACCTGCAGAGTGCTGAAAACATGAGCTAGAATTAAAATGTAAGTACTGAACTGTTGAGCTGATTATTAGAAATGCCAGTTTTCATAAATAATAATTTAATTTTAAGGTAAACTTTGTGAGCATAATTCAAAATATAAAAGATAAACATTTAATTAAAAGCTGAGTTTAATAAGATAAAGGTCCTATAATACCAAGATGAATTTTTTTATGAAGTGAGGACAATTAATATACATGATGAGTAGGTCATCTGAAACATGAGAACACAAGCTTGGTACAACACATTTACAATGTGTTATTTTAGAATCCACTCACCTGATGTGGCCAACTGCTTTCCCACGCTCCAGGATGCTTGTGGAGTTTCCTCTATAGGCAGTGAGTGATATATATATGCGCCTTTTTTGTCTTGTGGTGTGAACCAGGAGGGAAACTCAGGCTTGTAGCTCATCTCTTCAGGTCTGAGACAGACAGGGGCTCCCACCTCAGGTATCTTTCTTAATTCCATCTTTATTTTCATTCTACAACATAAAAGCTCCACTTGGGTCCAACAGTGGTATTTGTCTTATTAAAAAGATAAATAATTCTTATGTCATTTTTATTAAATTAGCTATGGCTTCTCTTCTCTTCCAGAAAATATAGACATATTTAGTAGCTTTATTGTATTTTAAGAAATTTTGTTTCTGTTGTACCCTACCAATTACAATTTCTTTTAAAAAATATTTTATTATTTATATTTTACACGCATGAGTGTGTTGCCTGCATGTGTGCAAGTGCATCCGTGTGGTGGTATCATGCGATGTTCAAGGAGGTCAGAAGAAGGTGTCGTCAGATGCCCTGGAACTGGAGTTACAGATGGTTGTTAGCCACCATGTGGGTGCTGAGAATTGAACCCAGGTCCTCTGTGAGAGCAGCCACTGCTCTTAGCCCCTGGCTGAGCAAGAGTTTCTTTTAATTACCTCTAGAGCTGAGCTATCTGGCTCCAAATTCTGGCTTTGCCATTCATTGATTGTATGGCTTTCTACAGTTATTGAACATCTTTGTTCTTTTGTTTCCTCATCTAGCAATTGGTATTGTACTAAAACTTACTTCAGAGAACTTTTGCAAAGACTAAATGAAACAGTGTCTGGAGAAGTATTTTAGAGTAATGTTGTTTAACAGTGTTAAAGCAGTCTACTATTGTTAGCTATTTTGGGAGAAACAAAATGCCATAAAATAGTGCCAGCTTTAAAGAACCATTGTAAGTAATAAAAAGGTTGATAAATTGAAAGTCCTTGTAATCCTGATCAGCACAAAATAAGACCTGTATTCAGACTAGCTTTTTCGGTTATTATTCAAATTTATGTGGTCCCTAGGAGCAGGGTGATGTTGACTGGAAAGTGTTAACTTGTAATATGTCCTCTCAAGGTCTGCTTTGCTGTAGTAGGGAAATTCTTGATTCTGTGGTTATAGTTTTCAAAGATTCATATTTTAAATTATGTGTGCGTGTGGTGTCTGTGTGCAGGTATGTGCATTCATGTGTAGATGTCTGCAGAGGCAAAAAGCATCTCTGCAGGTGGTTTTAAGCTGCCTGACATAGGTACTGGCAACTAAATTTGTGTCCTTTGCAGGCAGCATGTGCTCTCAAACCCTGAGCCATCTCTCCAGGTCCAATTGTGGGGTTCTTTACTCTTGGGACAGTATGAGAATCTCTGAGGGACTTTGAAAAGATGTGATATTGGAACCAACCACTGGTCCATTCTATCAAAATCTCTAACAGGTGGGTCCTACAGCATGAGTATTTTTTGAAATATCCTCGATGACTAGTGTAGCAATAGGATTTAGATCATTGGACCCATTAAAAATGTTTTTGTTGGGAAGCTTTTTTTTTTAAACAAGCTATTTAACAGATTACATGATGCAAATTACCTTAATGTCACACTTCAAGAACAGTCTTGGGTCTAGTAAAACTTCCTTTTTAGTAAAAGCTCCTTGGGGTTAGTAAAAGTTCCTTTCACCATGTTTTCAAAATCTATCTCTCAAATGTAAATGATGAATGATAATGAGTTTAAAAGAAAACCTACCCTATAAAATAATATTGTTTGATATTAAAAGATACCTTCTCTCACATAAAAAATGTTTTTGTGTGTAGTTTGTTCATGTACGAGCTTACCTGCATGTGTAGTAGGGAGGCCCGAGATTGACTTCTGGTATCTTCCTCCTTTTATTTATTTTTTTTCTTGTTTGTGTACACATGCATGTGTGTGTATGCCACAACATACATGTAAGTTTGTAGAGGACAGCTGTCTGGAGTCAGTTCTCTCCTTCCACCTTCATGTGGGTTCTGGGGATTAAACTTAGGTTCTTATGATTGCATAGTAAACACTTTACCCACTGAGCCATCTCCCCAACCCCCTGTTGTACACATTTGTAGATAATGTTCATATTTAAATATCTAGTATAGTTTTGATTGCTTCTTTATTTTCCTTCCTTTTGGGGAATCATAGAAAGTAATAAAAACTTCTTCATCATTGTTGTTGTTGTCTGTTTCTCATCTAAGTTAAAACAGCTGGTCCCTGGATTTTAAGGTAGTAATATAAAACCGTCACTTACAACCACCTCCTTTCTCATGGTCTAACTACTGTGCTTCTCTTAATAAATATCAAGCTGGGGCTGGTGTGATAGCTCAGCACTGTCTGCTCTTGCAGAGGACCCAGGTTTGATTCCCAGCACCCATATGGCGGCTAACAACCAACTGTAATGCCAGTTTGTTCCAGGAGATCCGAAACCCTTTTTTGACCCCTGGCATTGCAGGACACTGGTAAATTCACATGCATGCAGGCAATACACTCATACACTAAATAAATAAATAATTTTTTAAAATGTCAAGGTGTATTTTTCAGGCATTCTTTTTCTTTTTTTGAGACAGGTCACCCTGTAGCCTCAACTGGCCTGGAACTCACTTTGTAGGCCAGGCTGACTTCACTCTCACAGAGATCAGCCTGTTACTGCCTCCTGAGTGCTGGGATTAAAGATATGCACCATCATACCTGGCTTTTCAGACATTCTTCAAAGTAGTTTTTACATATTCAAGACTTAAGAAATGATAGCCAACCTTATTGATTACATCTGAGTTATATATGATAATAGAATTCTTAAAACATAGGTATGATGATTTCCTTGATCTTAGTGCTGTAATGTCCACTTGCTGAATTGATGCTCTAAAGCAGAAAGATATCAGAGTGATTTGTTTGATAAACTGCAGAAATGATAACTTTATAGATTTAAAAACTTTTAATGCATACTTATATTTTATCAGCTCATCATAAACTACCACTTCTTTGCCCACCACTATACTGATTTTTCTGATGATGAAAAGTATATGATACCCAAAAGGAGGAAATGACTTAGGGAGGCTTGAAAGCATAGTGCTCCCATCAATCCTGAGATAATGTTCCTGGGTGAGTGGGAAGACGCAGGAGTATAAACATGGAAGGCCACATGATAGAGGACAGCGTGTTAGCTTTCAGCATGTCTTGAGGGAGCATAGATGAGGATTAAAAGCAGTAGTTGAATCCACTCATAGAAAGATTTGACATCATGCTCAAAAGTTCACATGTGTCTGTAGGTCAGTAAGGGAGTCTTTTTTAAAAATCCATTTTTATTTTTATGTTTATGGATATTTTGCATGTATGTAAGTGCACCCCTGTGTGCAATACGCATGGATGCCAGAAAAGGCCATTGGATCCCCTGGAACTGAAATTAGGGATGGTTGGTAGCTGCCATGTGGGTTCTGGAAACCAAACCCAGGTCCTCTTAAGTGAGCCAATGCTCTTAACTGCTGAACCATCTCTCCAGCCCCAGTGATTGAGTCTTGCAATTGCCTTGAGTAGTATAGTATAGTACAGTATAGTATAGTATAGTATAGTATAGTATAGTATAGTATAGTATAGTATAGTATTGTATAGTATTGTATTGTATAGTATAGAAGAGCACCCAGGCCTGAGATTGCTGACAGTCTCTCTGGGTTACTGTAATGAGCAGTGAGGATGGTAGTAGGTCCTATAGGTAATAAGAAGCTTTGACCAGTTCTGAGCAAGGGAGCAGCATGAGGAGGTTTTTCATTTCTTTTTAATTTTTTTGATTTATATTTATTTTATTTTTTAATTTTTATTCTTTTTTGAGACAGGGTCTCCTTGTAGCCCCAGCTGGTACTATGTAGACCAGGCTGGCCTTGAACTCACAGAGATCTGCTGCCTCTGCCTTTCGAGTGCTGTATTTATCTTTTATTTTCTGTGTATCAGTGGTTTGCCTGTGTGTATCTAAGTGCACCTGTGTTGTAAAATGCCCATGGAGGCCAGAAGAGGGAACTGGATCCTCTGGACCTGCAGTTACAGGCAGTTGTTAGCCACCATGTGGGTGCTGGGAATGGAACCTGGGTCCTTTGCAAGAGTAGCCAGCGCTCTTAACTGCTGAGCTATCTCTCCAGCACTTGAGGAAGATTTACTTAATGTCTGTAGCAAGGAACTGTGAGGCACTTGTGTTTAGGGAAGGTGTCTTGTGGCCAT
This sequence comes from Nannospalax galili, assembly GCF_000622305.1. Taxonomy (NCBI): domain Eukaryota; kingdom Metazoa; phylum Chordata; class Mammalia; order Rodentia; family Spalacidae; genus Nannospalax; species Nannospalax galili. Next base: position 782,087 of record NW_008356259.1, read on the forward strand.
CAGCTGTTGCTTCTGACCATGTGAGAGATGAATCTTCATGAGAGGGTCAAGGAGGGAAAGGAAGTGTGGACAGAGCTAAAGAAGACAGAAGTGATGACAACCCAGGGCTGCAGTAGTAGAGGAGCAGGGAATTTAAGATGACACCTAGATTTCAACTTGATGATAATTATATTCCCAGAGATAGGGTGCATGAGAAGAGCAAGTTTGGGGTACATTAAGTTTTGTTTATTTTTCATTTGTTCAGCACTTATGATCATCTAATACTCCTGGCATCCTCCAGTTGTTGGAGTTTGAGCAAACATAGATGGAGGTCCTGACCTTATTTTCTAGATTAAAAAGAAGATAAGTAAGCATGGAGTCAGGAATGCAGGGTGGCGGGCACACAGTTCTAAATAGGGCACGTAGCGGGGGCTTTACTTAGGTGATAGTATGTGAGCCATGCAGATAACCAAGGAAGGAAATGCTCAGCCAAGGCACAGAATATGGACCAATCCCTAGGAAAATGCACAAAGCAAGTCAAGAATCATCTAGAAGGGGAGGGAACCTGGGATCCATGAGAGGCTGGAGAGTAGAACATTTGGGATCAGAGTGGTGAAAGGAGAGGCACAGATGTGCAGGCTTTAAGGGCTTTGCATGAACTTTTACATAGAAAAGTAAGAGCCATATACCTTCAGCAACTTTTCAGGATTAGGCAGGCAGGGTACTGATCTCTTGTGCCCATTGTTGTGTACTACAGAAATGCATTTGTTTTAAGCAAAATCCACTTCTAGGTAAAGTAATTATTGTTTAAATATCAATAATCATTTCAAGCTGATGTGAGAAGTGTCTGTCAGTGGGGCCTCAGGTGGGAGGATCACCCAAGTCTGGATGTTTGAGAAGTGCATTTCTTGTAAAATTATTTCAAATTTAAGCTGGGGGATGGAGAAGTAACTCAGCAGTTAAGAGCACTGGCTGCTCTTTCAGAGGACCTGGATTTGGTTCCCAGCACCTACATGGTGGCTAACAACTGTCCATAACTCCAGTTCCAGGGGATCTGACACTCTTTTCTGACCTCTGTGGGCACTGCATGACATAGGTGCACCTACATACATGCAGGCAGTACACTAAACACATAAAAAACATTTAAAATATTTAAGCTGAATATATTGATGTAAAAATTAATATTATAAATAGTTCAAAAACTTAAGACAAAAATATATATCATAAAAAATATTCCATCAGATTTTAGAGTTTCCCTTCTGTTAATACTTTTTCTTAACTAAAATTCTTTTTTATATTCCCACTTTCTCTTGAAAGTCAGAAAACACTGATAAAGTTTTCTTCCATGATTTTTATTTTTGTCTGATACAGGAAGTAGAATGTATGGTACACATGCTGTTCTGAATGCTGACTATTTTAGACTTGGGTGTTGAAGGTTTGGTCCCCAGCTGGTGGTGATATTGAGAGGTGGTTGGATCAGGAAGGCAGTAACTTCCTCAGTAGTGAGTTCATTGAGTTCCTACCTTAACCTGCTAGTTGGAAGCAGAGTCTGGTGATTAGGAGGCACACCTTGGAAGGCATTCCCTGGATCTGTTCTTTCTCCTCTGTCTGCTTCCAGGCAGCATGTGGTAAGCAGCTTCCTTGGCCACATGCTCCCATTACTGTGATATTCTGTCTCATCCCAGGCCCTGAATCATGGAGCCAAGCCACCAGGCCAAGGACTGAAACTTCAGATACTCTGAGTGAGCCAAAATCTTTCTTCCTTTTAAACTGTTTGTGTCAGGTATTTGTTATAGTGATAAAAAGTTTGACTAGAATTACTTTTACATCAGTATAAAAAAAATCCCCACTTAAAAAATTGAATGCTGCCCAGAATTAGAAAATAATTGAAATTTTATTTTTAGAGATATGGGTAAGTTTCTAGAAGAGCAAAACCAAAATGTACTTCATAACACTTTCAAATCAGTGTGCAAATCCACACCTCCTCTAGACTGAATCTGTTTCCCAGAAAATGAAGTAGAGTTCCCAGATGATTAGCCCTCTTTAGAAGCCCCATTCACTTTAGATTTACAGAGCACCTCCTGGGAAGATACTTTGTTAAGTGGTGTGACAGGTAAACTCTCTGGAATTTATAGTCTCATGAAGAAAGATAAGCAATAAACAAATAAACAAGCTTAGATATGTCTTCTTTTGGGAAACTGAAAGTTTTGATTTATGAACATAAAGTACTGTTTTGTATTTTAATTGAGTTGTAGGGACTTTTACTATAAATTAATTTAAAGTGAATAACTTTAGATTAATTACGTGGTCTTTATAGTTCTTGATTTCTTTTTTTTTTTTGGTCTTTTTGGGACAGGGTCTCTCTGTAGCCCCAGCTGGCCTGGAACTAGCTATGTAGACCAGACTGGCCTTAATCTCACAGAGATCTGCTTGCCTTTGCCTTCCAAGTAAGTGTTGGGATTAAAGGCATGCACAACCATGCCCAGCTGTCCTTGATTTCTAATTGATTTAGTTGCTTATATCAATATTTAATATTTATGTGATTTCCTTGTGGCTGTTTAAAATTCTGCATTTCTCATAACTGACCTTTGTCTTGTCTTGATTTTTCTTTATTTGAAATAATCTTAACAATTTATGAAGTTGTAACTAATCACATTTCCTGGAGAATGTCTTCTGACTTTGTAAGTTGATGGAAAGACCTATAGTAGTCTAACAGCCTTTGTTAATCAGCATTTTCTCTTGACAGCATATTTTACAGTGGCATTTGTAAAGGTTCTGTTTTCTTTGGTTAGAGCCTGCATGTGGTGATTGTTCTCACTGCTGTAGTGATGTTTGTTGCCACAATATTTCTACACATATTCAGTGCAGTAAAGTTTTTACATGGACTACTTGATGACTTGTAAACTTTAAAAATAATTTAAAATTCACTTTTAAATAATTAAAATTCACTTTAAAATAATTAAAATTCAATTTTAAATAATTTAATTATTTCATTTGAAGAACATTTTATTATATATCATAACTTAGGTTTCTTGGAACATGCATAGTCCAAGAAATCCAAGTCTGCTAATGAAAATACACAATCATTATAAAATTATGTAATTATACTTCTATAATAAAACAAAACTAATTGGAGCAAACTATAAATCTAGGCATATTAAGATTTTTAAGGCCCCGATTTGGA
>NW_008356259.1:785478-794674 GCF_000622305.1 Nannospalax galili
ATTTTTTAATTATGTTCTAATCTTTTTTAAATTTAATTTTTAACCTTAAATTTTCTTTTTCTGTCCTCTTTTCCTTTATCAGCTCCTTTTTTATATAGTGCTCATAGTTTTAAATTCTGTTACCAAGCTTAATTTTTTGGTTCACTGTGCTTTTGAACTAATTTCCCTATTATAAAAAAAATTGCTAATGTTCATTTTGCTTATGTTTTTCCTGTGAGACTTTTAATACTTTTGACAAATGGCCACATGACCTGGACTTTGTGCTCCTGATGATGTGTTCTTAGGTTCAACCTAGTCTGAAGTATTCCAGGTTTCAAAACTTAAATTGCATTTGAATTACGCTAGAGTTCCATCACTAAATATATCATTTGGAGAACTGCTTCAAACACTTGATTATGAATGAAATAGATTTTATCCATTTTGACAGAAAGTTGTAATGTGTGTCTTGAGGATAATCAAAGGAAGCCTTATTTCATGATTTTCCAAGTCTTATCATATAGGAACAATTATAAGGGATTTTTTGTTTAAGCTTATAAGTAATACTGACAATGCCTAATAGCATGAAGCATGTTTCAGTTTTTAAAATAACCCTTGCTTTCATCTCACTCATCTCCCAAGGGAAGATTTGTGTTTACAAACATTCTATTTCATGCTTTAAAGATTTGGAATGATTAACCCCTTTTTGTTTTCCATTTCTCCATATTAATGTTAAGTTCTAATATATATTAGACACATGGGTTTATGAGGTACTCCACGCATCATAGGCTCCCACAGTTCTTAAGCAAAATGAATCAAGTATAATTTTAATGCTAGGTGATTTTTTGTGTTAATTTATGTAAGCATTTACAAATTTTAGAATATTAGAAAACTGTGAATACTTTTTCCTTAAGTCATTTGTATCAGTTTTTTCTCATGGAATATAATTAATGTGGTTGGGTTGAATTAATCCAGAACTGGATCTAGAATGGGATCTGATAAATTTTCTGTTATTTTAATAATTAGAAGATAATGCTGGTATATTGTAGAGAAGTTTTGACGAGCTTTGCTTTTTCTGTATGCTAGACTTGTATGTATTAAGGCAACTTTAGATGACTGTATTTCATCATTTGCACACTTAAAATATTATGCAACTTGTTGAGAAAACAGAAGTTTGAACAGTAACTTATTAAAGTGTAACAAGTATAGGTAAGTTCACAAAAGCCAATTTGTAGCTTGTCATGGTTGTCTACTATCTTTTGTTACAGATCAGTGCTATGAAAGAGACTATTTGGAATGTATAAACGACTATTATGCTTATAATTAGCAGTAACCTATATTTTTGAGCATTTCTGAGTATTATAAATGATAATTATAGCTGTTGAATACTAGTTATGGTCCAGGTACTTTAGTGGGTGCAGTGTACACTGTGGGTTCCTGAGCTGTAATGTGACTGAGATGATGTTTCCCATACCTTATGCTACAAATGAGGGGGAAAACCAGGAGATGTTTCACAGCTAGCCCAAGTGGATACAACTTGAGAACTGAATCTTGCTTTGAACTCTGGTTTATTTGATTCCAACGGTCATATTCTTCTCAAATTGCTACATTTGACATTATGGCTGTGAATTCAAGGAATGACATTTCATTTTTATTTTGAAACTCTGGTGTTGTATTAGAATAGACATGTTCAGTTATATACATACGTACTTTATGAGGGTGTTGGAAAGAAGGCACATAAGTGACAAAGACCAGACAGTAAGGACACAGAACACAGAGGAGGAGCTATCAATTGTACCACGTTCTTCCCTAGGCATGTCTATCTGTCTTTTTATTCTGCTTCAGGGCAAAAGTAAAAAATACAGCTTTTCACAGGATCATTTCACTTAATGGAATATATTCTGAGACCTCAACATTTTATATGTAAAATATCTCTTGTTCTGCTGATTAGCTTATATTATGATGAAGATTTATTTACTGTTCATAAATTTTATATATTATGGAAGAAAGTTCTCAGGATTAATTGAATAGTACAAAACAATCCAATAATTATAGTGTCATAAAACTTTATTATTTCATGTAGTTAAAATGAGTAATTCATGATTATTGGTTTGTAAGAATGCTTTATACATTAAGTTAAATTATTAGTAAGTCCTTGTGAAATTCTTTAAGGATAAGTAGACTTATTGCCACCTTTATTGTAATTTACATAGCAAGCAGACTTGTGTTGAATACTATCCATGTGCTTAAACTATTGATAGACTACAAAAAGAGAGATTGGACTTCAGTTGTGCCCTTTGGAAACACATTCCTATTTCTGAAGCTTATGGAAAATATCGTCATACAGTAGAACTATCAGGGTCTAAGGCTTATCTGGATGAATATATCAGAAGCACTAAATGTAAGATCCCATGTTTTGTTCAAGCACAGAGCATCTTGACTGAACAGTGTAGCTAGGGGAAAAGACCAGCACACAAGAGCACGAGTAACAGCACCAAACACAAACAGGTCATGGATGTTGAAATGGGTCTTCATGGGGAAATAAGTTTGGTAAAAATGATTCATGGATAAATTGTTCTTAACTTGGAAAAGAAAGTAGGGAAGACACTCAGTTTCAGAGATCGACTGAGAAAGGATGGATTGAATGCAAAATTCTAGGGAAGCACAATCAAGCTAAACTCCTCTGGATCAAAAGGTTTTGCCTGCATGTATGTAAGTGCACCACATGTGTACAATGTCTTCAGAGGCCAGAGGAGTATGTAGAATTCCCTGGAACTGGAGTTACAGATGGTTGTTAGCTGCTATGTGGGTGCTGGGAACAGAACCTGAGTCTTCTGCAAGCAAGGCCAGTGTTCTTAACCACTGAGCCATCTTTCTTACCCCTGGATCAAGGCTTCTTAAGCTTTTCCACTTAAAGCCCCTCTCATCTAAGAAATTTTTATGTGTATCTGAATATATAGATGCATAATATACCTTTATAAGCCAAACATCTGCCAGTAAATTGCAACGGAATTTATTGTACATAATCATTTTGTATGTGTATACTTTTAGTATTTATTCATGGTGAAATCAAATTTGTATACTAATAAGTATAGATGTACTTGTTTATTTTTAAACAAAGAACTAAATAGCGGTTGAGTATTTGATCCTGCAAGATGCAGAACATCTGCAACATTTTTCTGAATTGATCGATACTTTGATTCTGCAGTCATCAGTGCTGTGATGCTGCTTTGTCTACATAATACAAAATGGCAGGCTGCAGCAGGGGTGACCCCAGAGGAAGGCTGGAACATATGTGTGAGCGTCTTTTCTGGTCTCTTCTGCTCCATGACAGTGTCATCATCTAAGTCTTAGCGTTCTCAGTAACTTAGGCTCTAGGTTAGTTTACACTGCTTCAGGGAGTGTTTTTTGTTTTTTGTTTTTTTTCAAATTCTTGTGCAATATTCTTCAGTGTTTCTAATGCAGTTGATTTGAATTGTCTGTCTCACTCACCTTGATTTAATTGACGATTGCCTCTAGCCACCACATTTGTATGCCTATATATCATAATAGATGACATTTTTTGGGTCATTTTGAATAATCTACTAACAACAACTGTTTAATGCAACTTTGTGAACAATTTAAATCACATTTTTTTTTTTGGACAGCAAACTTAGCTTGTAAAGTGACTGTCTTTATTGATAGTGTTCAACAACACATTTGCAACTATGGACAGGCTGGTTTTTCAGTCTTTTTCTGTAGGTCTGTCCTGGCTGGAAGGGCTGGTTTTGTTCACACAGTTCTAACTGAAAGCTTTCTAACATACCACACATTAACTTCTGTCCCACGTTTTAAATTAAAGAAATCATTAACTGTTTAATAAATTACACATGGGATTTTAGCAACTTAAATTTCATTTTAAAAAATATTTTTATTTTTATTTTATGTGTATGAGTATATTGCCTACATATATGTAAGTGCACCTGTGTCATGCAGTGTCGTGGAGATCAGAAGAGGGTGTCAGGGTCCTCCTAAAACTGGAGTTTTGGATGGTTGTTAGCTACCATGTGGGTGCTGGGAATCAGACCTACAGGCTGGTTTTTCAGTCTTTTTCTGTAGGTCTGTCCTGGTTGGAAGGGCTGGTTTTGTTCACGCAGTTCTAAATGAAAGCTTTCTAAAATACCACACATTAACTTCTGTCCCACATTTTAAATTAAAGAAATCATTAACTTTTTAATAAATTATATATGGGATTTTAGTAACTGAAATTTCATTTTTAAAAATATTTTTATTTTTATTTTATGTATATGAGTATATTGCCTACATATATGTAAGTGCACCCATGTCATGCAGTGTCATGGAGATCAGAAGAGGGTGTCAGGGTCCTCCTAAAACTGGAGTTTTGGATGGTTGTTAGCTACCATGTGGGTGCCGGGAATCAGACCTGGGTCTTCTGCAAGAGCAACCAATGCTCTTAACTGCTGACCTGTCTCTCCAGCCCGGTAACTGTCCTTTCTAAAGTTAATTTTCACTAACTTTTCTATAGGGAAGCAAGTATTTATGCCATAATACCATTGAATGCTATAAATATTTGATTTATAGAGACTTAGTTCTGTATGTATGATATTTGTTTGCATCAACCTGGAAAACCATCACATAAGCTAGTGTGTTACTTAAGAATGCATTTGTGTATAGAAAACAGAAAGCTCGGGCACAGTGCCTGTGTTGTTCAATTTTCCAGATGTGTAGGTGAGCAGGCCATGGCTAAGTGATGCTCAAAAATTGGTTCGTTGTTGTATGGTGCTTTCATTATCTTTGGGCTTCAAGTACTGGCCTGCATTCTATACTCAGACACTTTGAAGTATCTAATTTTACTTCCAAGCAGGAATGGAAAAGACTTTCCTCTACTGTGGGACCTTGGACCAAAGTCTTTCCTCTTGACCTCTGCCTATATATCTAGTCATATCTGTTTCCTAGATTTACCCTTACCTGTAAGATAGGGGAATTGAGTGCTTATATTTTAGTTTAGTAGCAGAAGGGGATGGAGAAGAAGCTCAGCAATGAATATTCATATAACTAATCTACTATATTAGTCAGCATTCTCCATAGAAACAAAACCATTAAGAATGCATGCCAAAAATGTAATCGATATATATATATATATGCACATCTATACATACATACATATATGTATATGTGCAGATACAGTCATGCACCTCTTACCAATAGGAATATATTCTGAGGAATCCTGTCATTGCCTTAACATCATAGAGTACACTTGCACCAACAGGAGATCAAATAAAAAAAGAGAAAATGATGCAATCAAGAGAGGTAGTGAGCACAAGATGCGTGAGACTGCTGCAGTGTAAGAAGGCACGGAGCCGTACAGAACCTCTGATAGGTAGTAGTAGCAGTACGCTCAAGTAGTGATCGAATGCTGTGTAGTTAGCACGTAAACCAAAATAGTGATTTATTATCAGTATCAAGCCTTACGCACTGTGTGTAACAGGATGTTGTACACTAGGTGTGACTGACAGTGCAGTTTATTTACACCAGTGTACCTACACACAAATGAGTAGTGTGTTGGTCTATGCTCTAATGGTATCAGTAGGAGTTAATAATAGTACATCCCTATCATAATCTTTTAAAATTATTATTCCAATTATTGGCATAAATAGCAAGTTATGGATTTCTCTGTGATCCTTACATAAACTAAGTTTAAAGTTAGCACATCAAAATTCAAAAGGAATTCTTACTCATAGTATGAATAAGATCTTCATATTAAATGAGTCGTACTAAGAACTGGGCTATAGAAGAAAGAAAGACTATCAAAAGGAGATGTTTGAATTACTCTACCAAGAAATCTATCTTCCCTAAAGATGAACAAAATCCTGTTAGCTGCATTCTCCCTGCTGTAGTTCCTTTTGTATTTTAGGAAAACTTTACATTTGTGAAGGGTATTTCTAACATATAAACATATTTTATTATTATTACTGTTATCTGTGTGTGCTTGTGTTGTATGTGCATGCGCACATGCACCCATTCCTGCCGTAGCCTGTGTGTGGAAGTCGGAGGACAACTTTATGCAGTTCATTCCCTCCTTCCATCTCTGTGTGGGTTCTGGGATCAAACTCAGGTTGTCAGGCTATGTGGCAGCATTTTACCCATTGCACCAACTTATTAGCCAGTCTGACATATTTTGTTTTGAGTGTGCCCCTCCCCCACTGGTCTGTTTTGCAGACAAGATCTCCTTTGTAGCCCATACTTACCAGTGCTCACTATATCACTCAGAATGGCCTCAAACTCAACTCTTCCTGCCTCAGCCTCTTCGGTGCTGGAATTAGAGGAATGTGCTGCCACACCTGGCTTCAGGAGTCCCTTTAATGCTTAAAAAGCTTATTTCTAATGACAAAAATGATATTATCTAATTATCTTTTTATGTAGTCACATAGTCATGTATGAAATTCGGAGAACATTTTTGTTTAATTTTGAATATCTATATTTTTTATTCCATGTCTCTAAATTAGATTCTCTCCACAGATGTACATCAGAATGTGTGCTTTCTTGTCCAAAATAAGGGACAGGCATTTGTCTTGTGACTGCTTTGTCATTCAGTTCAAAGGTTGGTTCTTGACAATCTATAATTTGGGCACAATACTCATTTAGCACAGTTTGCATTTTCAGAGCTCATGTACCTGCCACGAGAACACATAGCCGTCTGAGGAAACCACTCCCAAATGGGATTGCTTGGGAAGAAGGAAGAGAAGCATGGGAAAGGAGACCTAGAATTGTCTCACTCAGATAAGTGGGTATTCTTTCTTATCCTGTACCACATTCTGAGTTGATCCCCTGGAACTGCTACCTTTTAAAGTAAGCATTAGAACAGAAACTACCGCTCTCACAAGGCTACCCTGAGGCAGTGGCCTGTCTGGGGTCAGGTGTGGTCTTCCACAGCTCATAAATCCCTGGCCTTTGTTTAGATAGCATTCACCTGCAAAGGTGGAATGGGAAACCGGCTTCTTAAATGTTTTTTAAAACCAAAATACTGCAGAGGAGTTTCTGACTTGATATGTCTAGGAATTGGATTAGGTCAATATCTGATATAGGCTGATTCAGAAGGCAAATTTTGGGAAAATTTCAAAAGAACTGGAACTTAAGAAAACCAGGATCTCAAAGCTGCAGCAAGTATCAATTTCAAGACAATTTATGTTTATCATGTTTTAAACCATTAAACAACATCCGTGCCTTTATATAAAAATTGTGAGAAATTTCATGGACTTTGTGATACACATTAGAGGATAAAGCAAAGTAACACTAATGAATCAAACCCAGATTTGGAGAAAATTAATTAGCCCTAATTGGCTTTTGTTCTCTTTATGGTTTTATGATAACAGCTGAGCAATTTCGCATGGCATATAAGTGGATTCTTGGTTGAAAGCCAAGGGACTGGCTCTGGGTAACGTGCAGAGGAAGCGATTCATTCGAGGCTCTCAGGCAGTTGTAGATGCTCTTGAAACCCAAGAAAGAGGTTGGGTATCAATTGCCAGGGTCCAGGATTAGGTTCCAGCTCCTTCCTGTTCAGGGTCAGTGGTGCTGAGTACCCACCACACCTCAGTTACCAGACACTGGTTCTGGAAACACTGCCTTGTTACTATCAGAAAGCAGCTGCCTTATTGGCCAACCCCAGTGCAGGGACGCAGCCGCCTCAGTCGTCAGCCCCAGTGCAGGGAAGCAGCCCCAGTGCAGGGATGCAGCAGCCCAGTAGTCTGCCTCAGTGCAGGGAAGCAGCAGCCCAGTGGTCCACCTCAGTGCAGGGAAGCAGCTGCCCAGTGACCAGCCCCAGTGCGGGGAAGCAGCCCGCACTGTGTTTGCTCCTCCATGTAACCTGTTCTTGAGTCAGATGGTCTGACAGGACATCTCAGGTAAGATTTCTGTACCAGAGCAACAAGGAGTGCTGTGAGCATAATCACAGTCCACGTATTATTTCCTTGACAGACATGAGATGAGAATTCTTCAAATGTAAGAATGAAGTATAAATGATGACAGTTTTAAAAAAAATAGGTGATGGGGGAGGCTGCCCTTGCAGAGGACCCAGGTTTGTTTCCCAGCACCCACAGGGTGACTAACAACCAAGTAACTCCAGTTCCAGGGGATCTGATGCCCTCTTCTGGCTTCCACAGGCATTACATCAGTCACACAAGTGCCTTTATAAACATGCAGACAAAACATTCGTACACATAAAAACAAAACAAAGAAACCCCCAAAACCTCTCTGGCCCACCGGTCCACAGCTTGGGAGCACAGCGTTTTCCACTTCATGTTGCTCCCAATGCCCTGCACTCTGACCATAGGCTCTTCCTCCTCCAGTAGAGGTGAACGATGCCTTATACTTTTGGTTGTTGTTGTTTGAGACAGGGTCTGCAGAAGCCCCAGCTGGCTTGGAATTGGTATGTAGACCAGACTGGCCTTGATCTGATCTCAGAGATCCACCTGCCTCTACCTCTCTAATGCTGAGATTAAGGGAATTCAGCACCACACCCAACTACCTATACTTTTCTAATGTTGAGATTTTTGTTAACCTTCTTACTTTGGTCTGGAGTCTCCTTCATCCCCATCTGTACAGGCTACACTTCAAGTATTGTCCACAAATCATCGATTTCCTCCTACATGGAAGAAATCTTTCCTTTGGGATTCCCTCCCTTACTCCTGACTCCTGCTTGGTCTCTCTCTCTCTCTCTCTCTCTCTCTCTCTCTCTCTCTCTCTCTCTCTCTCTCTCTCTCCTCCCTCTGCGTCCCTCCCCTGCTCTCCTCTTTCCCCCTCTACCTTCTCTCTCTCTTCCTCTTTCCCATCTCTCTTCCCTCTCTCCCTCTCCCTCTTTCTCCCCCTCCTCTCTCCCCTCTTCCTCTCTACCTTCTTATTTTTCCTTTTCAATTTCATCCCACCCTACTTGAATGCATACTCTTCAAGGTGAGGTGATGTGCCTCCGTCATCTCTGAGAGCTTTGTCATACTGAACAGAAGACTGAATTCAGCAATGTGCACTTGAGAGTTTTATTATGTATGACTCTTTAAGGCTTTAAGTTTGTAAAATATGAATAGAGATTTGTCTTCTTGTCTGTGTTATCCAAGCTCTGTTTTGCATAAACCTCAGATGCATCTTGATGTGTAATTTGAAAAAAAGAAATCTTAAATTTATTTTTTCTCTCCAGATAATAATACATGATATTAAAACATGGTGTTTA
>NW_008356259.1:796144-850508 GCF_000622305.1 Nannospalax galili
CTTGCTTGTCTAAATATAAATTTAATTATACTAGTAGGTTGTATGTGAAATTTTAATATTAAAAAACAGAAAATAGTCTTGGGTTTTTGCTAAATGAAAACTTAGAATATAGAAAATCTTATGTGGATGGTGCTTTGAATTCATGCCAGGAAGTGAACTTTTATCCAGTGAGACAAAATTTACATCTAAAACATGAATAATCGTCACTGTGCTTCAGACTGGTAAACTAAAATCAAAGTGCTCAAAGCTTTTTCCTTCAGATTCTGTGCAATCAATTAATGCAGGAAACCTTTTTAAATTTCTGCCTCCAGATGAGATGGAAACTTAAAGCCTGAGGATGTGAAACAGAAAAAGCAAACACACCTTAAACCCAGATTTTTCCATTTCTTATAGGTAGACATGTTCACTACAGACCACTGTGTGTTATCTGAGCAAAGGAACTGATAAGAAAGTATGAGCTGGATGTATTCTCTTAGATTCTAATTAATGATTATGTAAATCAAATTCATGTTACTGAAAGAGTTCTTTAAATACAAATGTGCCAGATTCTTCTTTTCAGTTTTGAGCCCTAGGTCCTGAGAGCATGGCAGAATGTGTTGTCATTGATTCATGCTCTGTGTATGTCTGCACAGCTGTGGAAGAGTGACAGTTTCCCAAGGGGATGTGAGGAGGCCTCCTGCTAACTTTTTAAAATGCAATTTCAATGTATTTTGATTGTATTTATATCACCTCTCCTATCTACACCCCTTATTACCCTCCCAAATAAAGATAATTAATAAATTAATTAATTTAACTGTCAAACATTGTCATAAAATTTTGAAGGCATTAGTGGCAAATCTTCCCAAATTAGATTAATGTTAAGCAAATTGAGCCACACTGGAAAAACACCAGGTTTAGAGCTGAAGGAAAGTTACTTTCTATCAGTACCTTTCAATCTGGCCTATTCTTTCCTAATGGTGGCTCTTCAGTGGTGCTTATCAAATGCAGAAGTCTACACAGAGGTCTACTTGGAAAGGGATGAAGGCTTCTACTGTGAATCTACAGTACCTCCTGTGGTGCTTGGGAAAGTGTCATCTAAAATTAACCTGAGGTAGAGTTTCTAATTCAGACTTAGAGGACTGCTTCCTTTCCTTGTAACCCCTATGAGCACCCATGATACTTTATTGGTTGGGATGGATGAGGGAGAATACTAGCCTTTGTAGACTGCTAATGTAGCACATCAAGAAAGAGCTCAGTTGTAATTACCTTAACTGTAAGTGTGAAAATGTTCTATCAGTTGCTGTGATACCAGTAGGATTAATATCTGGGCTGTAATTTAGTTCCCACTCTTATGGATGGCCTTCCAGCAGGGTGATCATTGAGGAGGAAATAAGAACCCAGAGCCCCTTCTGTCCTTTCTGGCCAGAGAGCCAAGAACATTTTCAGAACTCCTGCCTTTGGGGTCCTTCCCTAAGTCTGCCTAACCAGTTTCTACCTGCTGTTTTTAGTCTCCACTCTGAAAAGGTGACCCTAACTGCCATTTATGGAACTGAGGCATGGATTTATCTGGATTCTTAAAGCGGAATAGGATTTTCTGCTGTGGCAGTTGGGGTACCCCTCCAGTGAGGCTATATAGGGAACCCCAAAAGTGCATCAATAACTTCATTTGTTTACCAGCTAAGTGTAAGGAAAACTGGAAATTCTCTGCTGGTACTTAGATAGAGATGTGAGGGAGGAGCAAAGACAAAATTTGCATTCAAAGTCCCAGGCAGACAACCAGGAGAAGCCAGAGGTCTTTTAAAATGTCCAAGTCAAGGTCCATCAGAATCCCTTGATAAGCTTCCAAGAGCATCCATCCATTGGGCTCCTCATCCTTTCCTTTGCTTCAAAGACTAGACTTGAGAGCGAGATATACAGGATGTTTTAGGAACTTTGATAGCTGTTAGAGTGGCTAGAATCACAGTGTGAGGTTCTTTCTAGATAGATTTAGAAAGGGAGAGAGGGAGGGGAGGGAATGAGAGGGAGGAAGTGAGGAAAAAAGGGACAGAGAGAGAGAGAGAGAGAGAGAGAGAGAGAGAGAGAGTTGAACATTTGACCATCAGTAGTACTGTAATTTAAAACAATACTGGGCTTGTCTCTTGACTGCAGGTAGATGCTGTATGTTGAATTCCACCAAAGTCATGATGTCTTATATCTGCATTCATTATTCTTGAGTTAGACCATAGGAAAAAATGAGGAGCTCAGTAGATGGTTGCTCTCGGGAACCTATCAAGGGGTTTAAATGGACTTTGACTTGGACATTTAAAAACATCATCTGTCCTTGCTTTTCCTGGTTCTCTGCCTAGGCTTGTGATAATAACAACATGGTGAAGATGGGTTATATTCATATCACAATTTTAGCCCATTTCCTGAATGATTTTAGAGTTAACCTCTTCAGAGGGGAATGTTATAGTAAGATGGAGTTTGCCTCCCTGTGGAGACATGGCATTGTCTCCATTGAGTTAATCCAGTTAGGCTGGTCATCACCTACCTAAGGGATTGCCCTTACGAAGGAGGAGCTACAATAAGCTGAATCGAAGAGATAAGTGGAGTGATTATCTTTTAATGAGACAATGTACTTTTCTTTCCCGGAATTCATGCCCTCCGTGCAGTCGCTACAACCTGCCAGGCTCTGTTGGGTCTGCCCATCTTTCTGAGTCAAACTTCTCCTCTTCTGTCTTTATTTTGGATGCTGGCCAGAGCCTAAGCATGCTTTTATCGTTCTGGTTCTCTGGACTTCCTCACTCTTTCTCTAATACTCTGTGTTCTCCTCTCTGCACCATGTGGCTGTTGGTCCACTGTGTGACTGACCTTCATGTCAGCTTAGCATAAAAGGCATAGCCTTTTCTTTCTCTATTCTGCCTTCCTCCTCTTGGCAGCTGCCAGCATTACAGCCCTGGGGTTTTTCTTTAAAACTCTAATAAAATGGTCCTTGAGCTAAGACAAATAAAAAGTTGCTCTGATAAAGGAGCTTCACATCATTATTTGGGACAGTGAAATAGATTTAACAAGTTGAACGGTGACAACACCATTTGTCTTTAACTGTTTGATGAAGTTTTAGTTCGATTTACCTTGAAAGTGTTACATGAAGATTAAGATAAATTTATATTCCTTATAGGTGAAAATTCTATGTTCTGTTCTTTATCTTCCCTATTTATTTTAAAATATTTTATTTATTATTTTTATTTTATGTGTATGAATGTATTGCCTCTATGTATGTAAGTGCATCCCTGTCATGCAATGCCTGCAAGAGGTCAGAAGAGGGCATCAAATTCCCCTGGAACTGGAGATTTGGATGGATGTATTAGCCTCCATTTTGGTGCTGACAATTGATCCCAGGTCTTCTGCAAGAGCAGCCAGTTCTCTTAACTGCTGAGCTATCTCTCCAGTCCTTATCTTCCCTTTTTAAAGGAATACACAGGGGCTGGAGAGATGACTCAGTGGTTAAGAGCACTGACTGGTCTTACAGAGGACCTGGGTTTGATGCCAGCATCCACATGGCAGCTAACAACTGTTTGTAACTCCAGTTCCAGGGGAGCTGACACCTTCTTCTGACCTCTGCAGGCATTGCACAGCACGGGTGCACCTGTTCACATGCAGGCATACACTTGTACACATAAAAAAAATTCCAAGAATGATATTTTTTTCAAACAGAAAACTTCATTTTTAATGCAGTTGACATTAGTTTGCACATGCATTTCTAATCTCTATATATCTGATTATTACTAGTCATAGTTGGTTACTTTCTGAGCTCCTTGGCATCTGAACATGGATATAAAGTCATCAGGTAGATTTCAGTGGTAATGTTTTTCACATCTACTAATTATTAAGGAGCAAAATTTTATGCTTTGAAGAATTATTTTTTTTTAATTTTTAATAACTACATGATCAGAAGAAGCATTTCACTACAGATTTAACACATTCAGTAACACACTCCAGAGCAAGAGTACATCTCTTTCACAAGTGGGTGCAAGTTTCTAGGTTCACAATTGAATTAATACAGTTATACAATTTTAAACTCAGTGTAAGCCCTGTATGACATTAAATTGAATGAGTTTTTAACCTTTAAAAAAATCTTCATTTCATTTTAGAATATATTATTCCTTGCAGAAAAACTCATTGTTTTTGCTACTAACACTGAGATGTTGGCGCATGCCTCTCTAATCTGTATGTATCTGATTATTACTAGTCATAATCGGTTGCACTTGGATCCTTGGCGCCTGTGTATGTTTATAAAGTCATCAGGTAGATTTCAATGGTAGTATTTATCACCTCTACTTATTAGCATGATATAAATTTCCATGCTTCCTCCTCAAATATAATACATTTTAAAAACTTTGTTGATTTTTTTCTGTGTGTATATCACACAGAACATCCCAAACCATCTTATTCAACTATATACCCACTTCCCAGATGGCACCCTCCCATTAGCCTCTCTTCCCCTACTAGAGCCATTATACTGTGACATCCCTGCTACTGTCTGCTCTGTTGTCGGCACCCCCAGCCATTCCCCACTACTTGCCCTTCTGGTGGATCTAGTCGTCTTTCTTTTAGGAGGGTCAGCTGTTCCTCATCTGGCAGCAATCAGTTGTCAATATTCCTTTGGATAAGATTGGGGTCTGCTGTTCATTTCCCCAGTTCTATTCTGGGTTACTATCTGGGAGTCCCTTGGGCCACCCTGGCCAACAACTCAAAAGAAGGTATCTCCTATCTGGCATTGTTGCTTGTTATGTAGCTTTTAGCTATGCATATGGACTCTTAAGAAATTATGTTGGCCCCTTTAATCTTTGGTTATATCTTCTTTTTGGATGCTTAAGGCCATACAGTTGGCCCAGATAAACCAATTTATTTTTACTCTTAAGGTCATTTGAGGATCTGTTCCTCATGGGTCACATGGGCTTGGGAGGAGCCCCTGACTCCTTTCTTTTACCAGTTCTGCCTATGTGAAGATAAGTCAAAGGTCCTGCTCAACCATGGTTGGCTTTGCTTGGAAGCATGGAGGAAATGATTCCTCTTTGTTGACCCTCCTCTGGACTGGACACTGGTTCAAGTCCATCTGGGGGGGTCTCCTCAGGCTCCTTGATCAAGAGGACAGGTGACCCACCACAGTTACAGGACATTTTGAGAGATGCTCATAGTCCCCTGGAACTAGTCGACCTAGGAGGGCTAGAAGCAAAAACTGTCCTTTATGTCCCTCTGACCAAATTATTATAGGCCTCCAAGTATGTCTGTTAAACATCCAAGAAGGTTAGTTCCACCAGTCTGCTGCTTTTAATTACTGTGTGTCATGTAGCTAAACCTTGGGCAAAGACCAATTGTTCTCAGATAAATCTTACCTAAACATGTATTTCTTGATCTGCTATGTATAATTTGTCAGTAGGTTGTAGGAGTAATATGGTTCCCTCTGGTTTTCAAAACTAGCTAGGCATTATTTATCTCTTGCATTGTCTCACCCCACCATCATTCAAGATAATGGAAAGGAAACAGGGAGGTAAAGGAAAAGGAAGAAACTGAATTTGCTGAAGGAAGATATAGGAAACAGGCCTTAATAAGGATCTCCAAAAGAAAAATTTAGTTAGTTTAAGGGAGGGGGAGGGAAGGGTATACAAGGAACCTAGGGGATAAAGGGAAAGGCAGAGTTCAAGAGAGGTAGGAATGTAGGAGAAGGGTATTATTAAGGGAGAAAGGGGGGAAATGGGGCACCTTAAATAAGAATGACATCTTTTTATAAAACAATAGAATAATATAAGCAGGAAAATTGTGATAAGTAAAAGGCTTCTTTCCCCTTAACCTCATAATATATGCATTCATATTTCAGATCAAAATGTGGTTTTTCGATTAAAAATGATTACAAGCAGATGAGGAGGTTCGGAGCTAGAGGCTAGTATAGAAAGAAACAAAATCACAGATAAGAGGTTCTTTCTGTCGTTCTATAGCAGAGTGCTGACTATAGTCAACAATACAGCAGTGGATATTTCAAAATAATTAAGAATATTCTATGTTCCCCCACATAAATGTTAAATTCCACGAGTTTATTATTACACAGTATGTATTTGTACTGAGACATCACACTGTACTATATAAATGGGTATACTACTTAATATCACTTAAAAGCAAAATAAAATTTTAAAAGTGCATAGCCCATCTTGTCTCCTGAGTAAATTATTATGTCAAAGTATGATTGCATTAATATTCCTTGCTAGGAGCTGTACATTAATATGTTTTGCTAGGAACTGCATTACTTTAAAATTTTCTTTGAATTTATCAACAAAAATGACCTGAATTAGAAATTAAAATAAAATGAGCTTATGTGTTAGTTTCTTTGTTCTTTAGCAAAACTGTTGTCAGTTTAGACACTGTGTTACTTCAGGCTTCAGTCTGTCACTCTCCAGCCTTGTGTGAGATGCTGCTTTGGTACTTCCAGGAGAGAAGACTTTGAGAAACTCTTGGAGAGAGGTAGGGTAGAACATGTAGAAATACAGAATGGATGGGTATGGCAGAAAATGAATTAAAAATTGCTGTTCTCTTCTTTTCCAAATGGCCTGCGCACTCCAAGAAAGCTTGCAGAATCGACCTTGCAGCACCATTTCCCAAATTACCAGTTTTGCTTGAAGTTTTGAGAAAAGAAAACATAACAAATAAGACTATATTAAGGAATATGATTGTTATTAATTTATAAGACTAAGACTGTAACATACAGTGAGATATTATCTTTAAGCACTATTGTCACTCCAGGCAGTCCATGGGGATGTGTGCCTCCTTTCTTCTCCCACTCAAACACTTCCAACTGGAGAAATGTGAGAACCTTTTCTTTAAGTGTTCAGGAGAAGAGGAAGTGAGAAAAGACTTACAATTTCCTCCTGTAGACAGTAACAGCAGTGACATGGGCAGATACAAATTTAGGATTAACGTATTAGTGTGGCCTCAGTGTGTGTGTGTGTGTGTGTGTGTGTGTGTGTGTGTGCGTGTACCATGTGGATGTTGATGCCCACTGAGGCCAGAAGAGGGTGTCAAATCCCCTGCATCTGGAGTTACAGACAGTTGAGAGCTGCCATGTTAGTGCTGGGAAGCAGATGAGGGTCCTCTGTAAGGACAGCAAGAAAGTGCTCTTAACCTCTGAGCCATGTTTGTTTTAATAAAGTTTTTAAATGACTTTATGTCCCACCCTCCTTCCCTCCCTCCCTCCCTTCCTCCCTTCTTGTCTTTTTTGTTGTGTTCTGTAAATGTGAGTTCTAACTTTCTTAGCCAAAGAACTCCAAGAGTTTGAGGGAAGTGAACCTATAAAAATATTATTCTAACCACAGGCTTATTTTTAACCGTCTTCCCACACTCAGCAGTGATGTGAATAGTAATGTGGAAGAGCAGGTTGACAGGGTGAAGTACAGTGAGGGCCAGGCTGGGTTTTCACAGTGATGAATACTCCTGCTTTATTCACCATCTCTTTCTTTTGTCTTTGAGTATGTAGGCATGATTGAAGGTTTTTTTATTCATTTAGGAAAAGTTAGACATTTCTAACAAATCTCATTTCATAGCTGCTTCCTAAGGAAGAATTTTGAAGTCACATTAGGGAATTATGAAAGTATTAATACTTCCTAGCAGATTTCTCCATATAAATAGTTATGTTATTATGCAAATTTCAATTGAGTTAGAATTTGCAATGAAAAAATTAGAAAATTTTATAAACTATATGTTTTTACTAGATGCATTTAGTGTGTATGCATGTATGTGTATGTATGTGTGTGATATATTCCTGAGCACATCATGCATGCGCACACACACACATGCACCCGTGGAAGACAGAGATTGACAGAGTGTTTTCTCTCTTGTTCTCCACTTTATTTTTTGAGATAGTGTTTCTCCCTGAACCTGGGACAGACTTATTTCTAGATTGGTTGGCTTCCTTGCCCCAGGGAGACTCCTGCCTCTGCCCTCACCCCAGTGCTTGGGTTACAGACATGCTCTGCCATGTCCAACTTTCCTGTGGGTGTGGGATCCAAATTCAAATCCTCCTGTTTGTACAGCAAGCTCTTTATCCCCTGAACCATCTCCTCAGACCCCAAAGGTGTATGTCTTAAATTTAAAAATCCAAACACAATTATAAAGTTATACAACATTTGTGCTTAGGCTGAAACAGTGTTAAGTTTTCATGGATAATTTTGTGTTCATCTATATTTTCTTTATAGTTTTAAAATTATAATCACTATGTTAATCATTACATCTCCAGAACATAGTAATGTTATACCCAAAGGTTTCTATCCTCTTGATCCACATCGCTGTAATTGAGCCTCCAACTGGAAATAGTATCGATCCTTCTGCTATTTCCATCAGTTTGCCAAGTTTTGATTCCATTTGTAACTAAGGTCACTCAATGAGATGATCTATACTTTTTTGCATAAATAACCCAATTTCCTTCCTTTACAAAGCTAAACAGCAATACATATTTGGATTGATTTTTCATTTTGTTGGTTATTTTCCTTTTCTGTGAATTCACATATAAAAAATATTCTGTCCAACAGTAGAGTGCACATCCCTGCCGAGTGCAAACAGAAAGTTCTACAGGATGGGTAACAGGTTAGACCACAAAACAAGTCCCAAAAATGTAATAACTTTGAAACTATGTCAAACATTTTTTCCATTTTAGATGTATGGAAATAGAAATCAGTAACGTAAAGAAAAATGGAAAATTTAAAAATAAGTGGAAACATTAAAAATTCCATTTAAAAGCTGGAGATCTGGCATAGCAGTTAAAAGTTCAGGCTCAAAACCAAAACTCCCTTTAAAAAATTTTAGAAAAATTTGAACAACCAGTGATCTAGAGAAGCAATCAACAGAGAAATCCATTTCTTGATACAAGCACATGTGTAAACATGGCAAACCAGGTCTTATGGAAGCACCAGAGCCAGTCCTGAGGGAAGTTAATAGCTGTAAAGGCCTGCACAACCAAAACAGAAAGATCTCAGATAAGCAGCCTAAATTTATACTTCAACTAAGCACAAAAGAAGGAAAACCCAACCCTGAAATGATTAAAAATAAGAAAATAGCAACAAGTGAAATGAAGACTAGAAGAAGGACTATGAAACTACAGGTGGTGTTTTGAAATGAGACTGACAACAGGCACAAAAGAGGTGTGGAAGACTAGTGAATAATCAGAAAGACAGGAGAACGGGCCGCTACCACAGATATAGAAAGAGCTGTGACGGTACACCGAGGAACTGAATCACCTAGGAGAATCATGAGGGCGTGGAAATAGGACATACTGGTGAAGACCAAAGAGATTTGGTCGGTTTCCTGTGACGGTTAATACTGATTGCTACCTTGACAGGACTTAGCATCACCTACGAGACAAGCCACTGGGTATGCATGTGAAGCTGTCTAGATTAGGTTAGACTCTGGACATGTGTGAGGGATTGCCTAGATTAGGCTAATGCTGGGCATACCTACAAGGGATTGCTGAGATTCTGTTAACTGAGATGGGAAGACCTAGCGTAAATGTGGCAGCAGCGTCCCCTGGGTGAAGTCCTGAATAAAACTGGATACTTGTCCTCATCTGTCTCTCCTCCCTGACCGAATACAAGGGAGTCCCTGCCTCCGCCTCCTTCTGCCATGACTGCTCTGCTGTGATAGGCTGAATCTTGGAACTATGAGTCTAAAATAAATCCTTCCCGTAAGTTGCTTCTTGGTAATATTTGGTCATAGCAACACAAAAAGTAATTAATACATCTCCCAACAATTAAAAAACCCAGACCCACAGCATCCTTGGTATGGTCTCTCAAACATTAAAATCTTTTTCAAACTCTTTAAAAATACTGAAGACCAATTCCCATCCCACTTTAAAATTATTATGATAAATCTTATAAAATATCAAATATGGATGTGTTAAATATAAAAGATCTTATTTGTAATTTTTCTTTTATTACTTAGTAACACATAGCAACCTGAATACTTTTAATTAAAACACGTCTGTATAAATTAATGAAACCAGAGATAAAAGGTAGCATGAGAAATTCATACAATATTGATGATTCATTTTCAAATCCGAAGGGCTGATATTATTGTTTCTCCAGTTTTTGTCAAATCTTATAAATTGACATGTGAAGTGTTAGTGCATTAACATATAGTGTTTCCTCTCTAGTAACAACTTTGAAAAACTGTAGGAAGGACATAAGTACGAAGCAGAAAATTTCATGTTATGTAGTATTTAGATAGAGTAGTTTGAAAATTAAGGAATAATTTTTAGAGTACCTTTCTATTCAAAGATGGTAAAAAAGTATACATTCACTATTCTAAGAATAGTATTAAATCTTACTAAAACTTAAAAGCAAGTTGGAATTTTGTATGATGTTGAGAAGATATTACAAGCTTATCAGTGAACCACCTTTGTCCCTGATGATTCAGTTTGAGAGACCTACTACTCTGGGGGTGACAAGGCAGAGCCTCACTTGATGGGTGTGCCCACTTGAAGAGATTACTTTTGAAGTCTGTCTTGACAATGTAATTCCTATCTATAAATTACCTTTTTATCTTTACCTATTTTCTGTTTTATGTGTATGGCACATCTGCTGATGACCAGGTACACAAGATGGAATCATACAACCCTGTTTGGTACAGGAGGTGCATCTACACCGGAAAACAGACCACGGCATAATAAACTTCGTACTTACATGCCATATGGTGTTGGCAATGCCTGCCTAAAAACATTCAGGGAAGGAAGAAAAGGCCAAGACCTGAAGTAGTGGGGAACTGAGAAGGAGGAACTGCTTCTTGAGTGAAGTTGAAGAATGAGTGGAGACCCGGATGTCTGTATTGAATAAATGGAAAAAGGGAGAGCTCTGTCCT
The DNA here is from genome assembly GCF_000622305.1 of Nannospalax galili. Classification (NCBI taxonomy): domain Eukaryota; kingdom Metazoa; phylum Chordata; class Mammalia; order Rodentia; family Spalacidae; genus Nannospalax; species Nannospalax galili. Next base: position 806,999 of record NW_008356259.1, read on the forward strand.
GTTGGACTGGAGGCTTTGATAGGAAAAGTGAGCAGTATTTAGTTGGAAAAGAAAGTGAAGCCAAATTTAACAGAAGATAATCATTGGACATTGAAAAGCTCCTGGAAAGTGTTTCAAGGCCTTTTAAGATCAGGAGGTTGAGTGTGATCTTTATTGACTTAAGCTGACATATGTATCAGCGTATTTTTAAGCCCAAATAGACTTATACTAATTTAGTATCACTTCAAATGAGCTTGTAACCTAAGCTGCTATTTTTGCTGTTAGCATTCTAACAGATACTTTTCTGTTTGTCAAATTTTAATTTTCTTCCACTTGTATATCTTGACATTTTATCTTTTCTAAAAACTCTTATATGTCATCAGCTTGTGATGTGTCTTTGATCATCTACATTTTTCTCTTCATGTTGTAAAATCTCTCATTGGTCACATTTGATGATCATATTTTCTACCTGATGCCTTTAATGAAAATTCCCACTTCATCCATTAAATTCTGCAATTTCTTCTTTATGGGATTTTCCTAGCTTATTTCCTTAGAGAGAATTTTATTTCTAGTTTAGTTCTGATTTTGAAATAACTTTTGCATCCTCTGGGAAGACACTTTGGCATGCTGTGGTCGTTTCCTTGGAAACAGCAATAAAGGTGGGATAAGTCCTGAGATAAAAAGGAAGGAAAGGTAAGTCTTAATGTCTACTTCATGTCAGGCGCAGGCCTCCATGTTTGGAATATATTGTTTCAATTAGTCATCAAATCCTGGGAAGTGAATTATTATCCCCAATTGGTTATGGATGACCTTGAAGTTTAAATTACTTCAACATGGCAAAAATGGCTAGAAACCAGATATCAGCTCAGTTCCTCACATCCAGGAGTTTGTAATTTCCAATTAGAGTTAAATGAGAGTACTGCTGTCTTTAGGAGGACTGTGCTGAGTGGCATTGCTGTGTGGCTATCCTGGTGTATCCAGTATGTCTTTCTGATGTTACCCTTTGATTCTAAAACCCTAGAAATGTATTTGGCACCTGGTTCTGGGACCTGGAGGTCCTGACATCTGACTTGTGCCTTCTCTCTGGTGATCACGTGGTGGACAGCATGTAAGCATGCAGGAGACAGAAATCACGCTGCTCTCCTTTGTTTATCACTCCTACACTAACGGTGTTAACCCATACATGAAGGCAGAGCCCCCGTGACCCAATAACCTCTTAGTATCGGAGGGCCAGGGGACACACAAATAATCTGCCATCATATTGTTACAGTGCAGGTCAGATTATATGTATAGCAGCTATCAGTCATAAAATTACTCATTATGAGAAACTGTATAATAGAACATTGGCTATTAAGTTAATTTTCATAAATATTAAACTTGTGCTTCAAAAATATAGAATCATAAAAAATTTAAAGAGATGACTTCCTTATCAAATGAATAGCATTTTATAAACTTTGAAAGTTGAACATTTGTTTCAATCTCATCTTAAAATAATCACCTAATTAATTTCTGGTTCAGTGCATTCTTCTGGATAATTTACAGATATATTTTTTTTCCTTTGTTCAACTTTTCATTTGAGAACTGTTTCTTTTGTTTTCACATTTTTATGATTTACATTTTATTGTTGTTTGTTTTTTATGGTGCTGGGGATGAACCCAGGGTCTTGAGCAAGCCAGGCAAGTCCTCTACCACTGAGTTACTTCCTCAACCCACATTTCCATTTTTAGAAAATCTGAGACAGAATTTTATTCTTGTTTTAGTGTATAACAACGTAGGATGACTGAAAATTATGCACTATCCTATATTTTCTTAAATCAAAACTAAATGACTGTATTCTAGAACTGTAATTTGCATGTAACACCTTCTATTTACCTGGATTTTTAGCCATACTACACCCAATGAAACATCCCCTCTCTGTTTTACTTTCTTGGAATTTGCTTCCTCCTGCACAGATACGCTGTATTCTTTATGAGCTTCTGCCAGAGCCCTGCCCATGGAAGGCTGCCTTTATCCTTCTTGAATTAACTTCCTTTTGCTGTTTTTCCTCCTTTCCCTCCTTTAAAATAAATCAAATATTTGACTCAGAGTTATGCGGTAGGTAAAATGAATGAATCATTTTAAAAAATTTACTTACTCTAATTTTATGTGTATGAGTGTTTTGCCTGCATGTATGTAAGTGCACCACATGCATGCAATGATCACAGAGGCCAGAAAAAGGCATTGTATCCCCTGGAACTAGAGTTAGGGACAGTCACTAGCCATCATGTGTGAGTGTTTTGCCTGCATGTATGTAAGTGCACCACATGCATGCAATGATCACGGAGGCCAGAAAGTGGCATCCGATCTCCTGGAACTAGAGTTATGGATGGTTGTTAGCTGCCATATAGGTGCTTAGAACTGAAACTGGGTCCTCTGCAAGAGCAGCTAGTGCTCTTAACCCCTGAGCCATTCCTCCAGCCTCAAATGAGTAGAATTTTACAAGTATGAAAGTATCTTTCATTTTTATAGAAGAAGAAACCACTTTCATTACTGAATAAGCATTCAACCAGTGAGGTATGCCTCATAGGCCAGCCAGGTGCACTTCTAAGTCATAGGGTTCAACTTGCAAAGTTCATGCACTATCTAGAAGTAATTATCTTTTTATTGGTATGATTTCATATAAAACTATTACTGTATTTGTGATGTATGAGTATATATGTGTTCATGTATATTTATGCATGTTTGAGTATGAGTACACACATGCAGGCCAGAGATTGACTTTGGGCGTCTCAATCATTGTAGAAACAGGCAAATACCCGCCTGTCTCCCCCATCCCCCAGTATTTCAACATAAACTGTAATTGGTTCTTGAGTAAGAGCCCTTGACAGCACGATTTGTCACACACAGTTCATTCTAAATTTGTCTACTAATTGGGGTGACCATCTGTGTTAGCTGTTTGGCTGTATTCAAAGGAAAAACAAACTGCTCGTATTTGTATGGCAGGAGATTGTTTTGTAACTCAGAGCAAGGCACTTGTGGAAGAGCAGGGCTTCTCCAAAGAAATGGTTTCCAGGCTTCTTTCTAAAACTCTGTTTTTATGTTTTAATTGATATAGAAACTGTTCAGGCTAGTTTGGCACAAAGTGACCTGCCAATGCATATACACAGCGTATAGTAATCAGATCAGGGTAATTGGCATATGCATCATTGTAGACATCTATCATTATCATGTTAGGAGCATCTAGTTTTGAAATAATTAATTGTTGTCAACCATAGTTTGCCTATTGTGCTACAGGAGATTAGGCGTGATTCCTGCAGTCTAGCTGTTCTCTATCTGTCCTTCCCTCATACCCATCCCAGTCCATGTTAACAGTCTCTTTACTTCTTTGAGGCAAAGGTAGTATCTGCCTTTCGGTGCCTGAGTTATTTAACTTAACATAGTGTTCCCCGGTTCTGTTCATGAAAATACCTATTCGTTCCTCACATTTGATTAATGGTTTTGTTTAGTACAGAATTGCAGGCTTAAAAGTCATTTTTTCTTCAGAATTTGAGTTTATTTTTGAACTCTGTTCTGTACTGTCAATAGCAGTCCATCTGAAACCCCTCTTCCCTTGTACCAGTCTCTCAGAAGGTTCTGGGTTTTTTTGTTTTTTTTTTTGAATCGTAGACGCCACTTAGAATTCATGATTCGTGTCTAAATATTGAGGATTCACGTTTATTTCATTGTAAACACATAATACTTTCAGATACAGAATCTTTCTTCCTATTATTTCCTTTATATATGTATGTTAAAATTGATAGTTTTAACTTTCCTTTTCAGTGTCCTTTGATTGCTTCTTTCAGAGCATCCAATTACTTCTAGAGATGTGATGCCTTTCTTAAGTATTAACTGTTAGAAATTTGTATGTTTGGGGTGTCATCCCAGTCCTACATTCTCAGTTCCACCTGGTCTTCCTTGTTCATGTTGTCTTGGATATCTGGTGTATTTGACTGTCTGCTCTTACTGAGTAAAAACTTGTTTGGTTATTCTAATTCTGTAGTGTGGCTTTCTCCTAATGGTGGATCCCTAGACTTGGACTCTTCTCTGGAGGGGAGACTCCATCTGGGACTCCAGGAGAAGGAGCTGAGTGTACCAAAAAGTGTTGAATTTTTTTTTCATTTATTAAATATCACTGAACTGCTGGTTTTTAGTCAGGGAAATCTCACTTATAACAAATGAGATACTTATTTTTAATCTACAAAGCAAAATTGAAAGCAAACAGTAAAACATCATTAGCAAAAGCCTGTGATTCCCAAGTATCTGCCCCAAAGGGCTAGAGTAAAATGTTGACCTTCTTCCTATTCTTCATGGAGGGCTTAGATGATTCTTAGATTCCCCTGCTTTTCTAGCAACACCCCATTCTTGTTTCTTAACCCATTGCAAAAAAAGAAAGGAGTGAAAAGAAAAAATTCCAATGAAAAGATGGCTTAGTTAGATGTGGGTGATCCTCTGAAGACCATAAGGTCTTATCATCTCCCATTTAGACCATGTTTGATTCTTTCTGATAAGAAGCAGTTCCTTTGAGAGATTAATTTAATTTAATTTAATTTAATTTATTTTATTTGGTCTTTTTGAGACAGGATCTCACTGTAGCCCCAGCTGCCCTGGAACTCACTATGTAGACCAGGATGGCCTTGAACTCACAGAGATCTGCCTGCCTCTGCCTCCCGAGTGCTGGGATTAAAAGCGTGCACCACCACGCCCGGCTAAGAAATTATTTTATTTTTAAATGCTGATTTTTTTTAAAAGACTAATCCCTAAAAGAACGGAGTACAAGATTCAATATTTTCCTACTAGCCTAAATAAATGTTTTGTTACTCAAGTTTGTCAGCTAAACAGCAAAGATCTGCTCTTCATTCAAGTTTCAACTTGAATTTTGTACTTTTTAATGAAGTGTTCCTGGACAAACTCCAAGTAGATGTGCTCACTCTGGTCCATTTGCATACTCACAGATTGATTTCTCTATCTCCTGTCATAATTACCATATTTTTCTTCTTGGGCTGATTTGAATGCTCCTGTTAAAGTTACTGCTAAATGTTAATTTTGCCATGAACAAGATTTTAATTTGCATTTATCTTTGTTCCTTTCCTGGATGCCTTTGCCTAGTAGATATGTAAACAACATTGGCCAAGTGACTAAAATGTTGTTGATTTCAACACCGAATTCCAGTAATAATCTGTTGCTTAGTATCTCATCAAGAATGCTGCTAATATACCCCAAGTATTTCCTCCCTGTCACGTTTTCTCAAGCTGCCCCTGGAATTTACTTTGTGTTTGAATTTATGGCTTACATTTAAAAATTTGATGTGGACATAAATATGAACACAAATGATATCTTCTCAAATTTACATTTATTGTAATCCAGTAGAGCAAAGAAATTCTTAATTTGCAGGCCAAATGTGATATTTGTCAGTTTTTTAATGCTGTCAAATAGAACTAACATAATCTATGTCACCGTGACTGGTAAGATGCTGCCCAGAGCTGCCAGAATTTGATTTTTTTTTCAATTGCAGTTTTTGCTTTGTATGTGCATGTTTTTTAAAGTTTAAGATGTTGTTTTTCCTGTTATTGCAATTTATAAAAATTCTTTTTAGCTTCTTAACAGCCCTTTTATACCTATATGATATTTTATTTATTATATTACCATCAAACATGCCATTTCTTATGTTAAGAAGAGTTGGTGTTAAGAGTTAGACAGTTATTCTGTGGGCTAGGAGTCTTAAATTATTTTTTGATAATAACCACTTCATGACACTATGTAAATGCTTCTTCTGGCATCCAAGTTCCTGTAGTGCACCCATGTCGTGCCATGCCACGGAGGTCAGAAGAGAGCTTTGGATTCCCCTGGAACTGGAGTTAAGGATGGTTCACAGCCACCATGTGGGTGCTGGGAATTGAACCTGGGTTTTCTGCAAGAGCAGTTAGCGCTCTTAAATGCTGAGCCATCTCTCCAGCCCCCCCCACCAAGTTACTGTATTTCTAAAGCACATGATCCATGTGGCCTCCCTTATGAGGCCATTGTGTCTGCAGCCTTTTCTTGCTATTTGACGTTGTTCACACAGTGGTAGGATTTATCGCTTGACACACTCACTAGATACAGGTGAATAAAGGAAGTATGAGCTCCCACAGTTTGGAAACTCTTTGAAAATCTTTTCCAAGAAATAACACGGTGAAAACAAAGTCTCTGAAATATTTGATTCCTGACACTATTTATAATGCTGGGATTTTTATCACTTGGCAGCAGTTTTAATAGATGTGAAAAAGAAATTCAAAGACTGGTAAGTTTTATTAGGGAATGGATCAAGTTTATTTAAAAGACAGCTTTTGTGAGAAGAGTGAGTGAGTGAACATTTAACTTGAGAACATGAGAAAACGGAAATGGCTTAATAGGCTGATGCTCCAACTCAGGTTTTAGTCATATTTACTTGTTTTAAAGTCATAAAATCCTGAATGCAACAATCTAATAATTTTTCAAATAAAAAGTATGTGTTAATGTTTTAGTAAGCCAATAATTTTGCATACGTTTAAATAATGCTTGTTACATTATTTTAAAAGTAAGGTAATTTTATATTTTCTGCAATACATATAGCAGATTTTAAGCAAATATTTATAGACACTCTATCAAATGTTAACATAAACAGAAAAAAGTATTACAAAAGACCGCCTTTGTAATTATGTTACTTTTTGTGGAGTGTAGTGGAGTGTTCTGAATTATCTAATTATAACTTATTTTCAAACCATTCTAAGTGGTGCATTCACCAATGGATATGAACAAACCAGCAGAAAATTTCCACAGCGTTTTCTGATTTGAAATTCTTCCCAGAGTGACTTGAGTTGGAATGTTTGGTTGACTGTGGCAAGGCTGACTTGCTTTTCACCATAAATGGTGCAGACATGAGTCTTCAGAAAACAATCAGTGGAAATTTCAGCTAATGCAAGGAATACATCAAAAGGAGCAGTGTGTCCTCCCCGTTCCCTTTAAATTTGGTATTTCTGACATTGCTGAAGTTGGTAAGAATGTATAACTTCCTAATCACAACTTAGAAACTCAGCAGGGTAGGTGTGATGGTGATGGAGTCAGCACTGACAGAAAATGAAGTGTGTTCACATTGTTTTCCTAACGTGGTTTTACAGGGCTGAGGAGATGGCTCAGTTGGTCAAGTACTGAAGACCTGAGTTCAGATTCCCAGCATCCAAGTAAAACACCAGGTGTGGCAAAACACACATAACCCTAGAGCTGGGGAGGCAGAGACAGGAGGATCCCTGGGGCTTCCTGGCCATCCAGTCTGGCCAATCAGTCCATTCCATGTTCAGTTAGAGTCCCTGTTTCAAAACTTAGGGTGGGGAGTGATTGAGAAAGACCTCTGGTGAACACACATGTATCCCCCCCCTCCCCACACGTACATGAACACACACAAACGTACACATTCTAAGGAATGATGTTTGCTACAGTCTTTCCATGTGGTATCTGAGCACATTATCTTCAGCACACAGTGAATAGAACTGGGGATTTCTCTGACAGTCCTGTACCCTCATATAGCCTAAGCCTTCCTTATCCTGTATCCTACTTTTAAACACTGTCTCAGTGTGCCCTGTATCACTTCCTGATAAACCAAATTTCCTGTTAAAGCATAGCATCCATTCGCATAGCATTGTGCTGTGTTTATCTCTCAGGGCAGCTGACTCTAACACTTTTTTTCCCCCCACATCATTCTCTGAAGATGATCCTGCTTCTTCCACACAAGTGAAAATAAAAGCATCATTTGGAAATTGTCACCTTGCCTCAGTCAAACCAGGAAACCATCCAAATCTGCAACTGTCCTTTCAACACTTCCCAGTTCCCTGCATGAGAGGAATTCGGTTCATCTCATGCCAATTTCTGCTTCTGAGTTTTGTTTTCTGTATCCCCAGTTCATCAGGTGCCTTCTGTCGTTTATCTTAGATAAATCATTCTACTGGAATTCATTCTCAGCTTTACCAGGAATGATTGCAGCCTTCCTCACCAACATTTTCCTTTGTGCCCTTAATCTCATTGAATGGTCTCCTGCCAAGTCAATTGCATATAAAACAATAGCAAGAGGTCTTCCTCTCCCCGTCCCTGGTCCCTGAATTCAACCCATTCCAAGTCTTGTTGACACTGCCACCTAATGTCCACCTACCTGTATTCTTACCTCCCTTAAATACCTTCACCAGTGGCAGCATTACATGTTACCACACAGATTTGAAAAGCTCCCTAATTCATCAAGACTGTTACCTGATTCCCAGCTGTATTTTATTTTTTCTGATCACATAAATGACCTGCTACTCTTCTGTTTAGAGCTCTTTAGTTGCTTCTGAAGCCTACAAAATGCAGGCTAAACAACGATTTGTTGGTTGTGAGGTCCTGATCATGCCTGTGCTCTTCATCCCTAGTGAAGGGCATGCCTGGTTTCTTGGCCTGATTGTGGATGACATCATGTCTCTGGACTAGTAGCATAATTCTGACTTCAAGGATTAAATTGTAACTCTGATGGAAAGCTTGGCACCATCTAGAGAGGTCAAATGAATCTTGTGAGGTTAGAAGGCATTGGTTGCAGTCAGGGTTACGCCTGTCCTGTATGTTGTTAGCCCATTCTGGAGCAGCTAGCTTCTGGGTTAGGGTCAACTTCTGTTGTAAACTTCTGGTGATGTTCTGTAGACTTCAGGAATGGTTCCCAGGAAGCTCAAGGTGGTTGTCAGGGTTCCAGCTCCAATGGTGAGGTCAGAATGTCTGGAATTGACTATTGTGGTCAACCTAGCAAAACTACAGTGTGAAAAGAATCACGGCCTCTGCTGACATAATGATCTAATAGTGATAATCCTATTTGGGATTGAAGGGTACTCCAACCCTGTTTTCTTCCTCTAGTTTGAAAGGAGAGGCTGTCTTATGGGCCTATGTTCTTTTAGCATGTATGAAACTACTTTATGTACCATGTGGGTGGAGAGTTTACTTAATCTTTATGGTAGAGGTGATTACTTTTTTTCAGTTTTGTTTTTTTATAAATGAAGAAGCAAAATGAAAGTTTATAACTTGGCCGGGGGAAGCAGCCACACGGTCTAATTTCTGTGCTACTCTCATGGGATTGGTTTAACATTTAACACTATTCTGGTCACAGTGTGTACTATTAACATATTAGCAAAGTGTGATTTAGTGGGAAAATAACTAGCAGATGCCATTGAGGAGTCAATTTTCAGATGCCTTTCACAATACAGCCCTCTATTCAGCAGTTAAATGACCTATTTTTAGTTGTGTTTGGGATGAAGCCCAGAGCAGTACTGTACAGAGTCTGCAACCTTCTCTGGCATTATTTGCCCTATGCCATCACTCCAGTGTTTCTGATGTTGTCTGACTGAGAAAATCCACATTTTCATTTTCTTCCACAGTACTGGTTAGGCTGATTTTGGGTCCTAAATGGTGTCATGTTTGAAAGTTTCCCTGCTTCTGTTTTGGTGACTCTGTCAGGAATCTGAAAACCCCCTAAGAAGTGCTTGTGTGTATGTGCTGGAATTCACTGGAGACGAGAAGTGCCTGATCCTGGTAGCACCCACAGTACATCTCAGAAGGCACAGTGCCAGTCAGGCGTAGACACTGGCAGGGGCGGGGGCGCTGTGGTTTGTCTCCTTCCTGGTAGCTAGGCTTTTTGTGTAGATGAGAAGCTGTTTCTAGCCATATGATCCTGGCATAGCTGGCTGAATGGAGTTGACGCTGAGCACACATATTTGTGTAGGAAAGCGGGTAGACAAGGTGCGTTCCCATGGTTGCCACCATTGGCTCTTCTGTTTCATCAGCTGGGGAGCAAAAGAGAAAGTGAAGATATTTCAGGAGAAGAAGAGGGTATTTTAACTCTCCTTGTGGCTGGGGGATGCTGAAGTATGCTCCCGCATAGAGGAATCGGAACGCTCTCAGGCCACCCCACCCAGCACTGCGCCCCTCTTTTGTATGAGACTGCCAGCTGGAAACAGTTTGCCACTCCATCCCTCTCCTTGTTTCAACATCTATAGTTTAGCATTTCAGAATCCAATTATTCAGGACACTCCTCACCTGTGTCTAACAAATAGCATGCACAGCATATTAATTACTTAAAAAATAGCCTCAATTAATGATATACGATAGGATAGTAGTCATTCTGGTGTGTTTAAATCAAAGTCATATGAAGAACTTTCAACCTTCCTGCACAAACTCCACAGGCATGAAGCTTCTTACCATGTGAGCTTGTTTCTTTTTGCTTAGTTTTGCTTTCAGAGCTATGCCTGAAAACACAAAGGATTTGGATCTTTCCTGTTTGCCTTTATTAGTTTTTCTTTTCTTCAAACAAAACTATCTTATTTGATATATGTTGATTCTATTAACAAAATATAAATTGAATCATTTGCAGTCTTTCGTTTCCACCAATTTGAACTTCCTAAAAAATAGCAATTTCTGAGGTTGCTGTCTTACTATCAGTGTAAATACTGGGAATGGTGGGGGCATCTGTCAGCAGGGGCTGCAGGTGTGGTGCTTGTAACTGGACTGCTGGCCTTGGAGTCGTTTATGGATGCTATGGGAAAAATAGACGCCATTGAGGTGGCTGTGGAGAAGCAAGAGGGTGTGTGTGTGTGTGTGTGTGTGTGTGTGTGTGTGTGTGTATTGGGATGGAAAACTGGAGGTAGTTACCAACAACTGCCAGGCTGCCAGGCCACACACAAACCAGTAACCATCATGACTATTTCTGTTGTATCCTTGTCTTTTCAGTCAAGAGACAACACTCATCTCACTGGAGACTTAAGAGACTGGGATTGTGACTGTTCTTTGAGGATATTTGCATAATATAAAGCCATGACAAGAGAATTTTCTTAATCTGCTCTGTTGTACTTCTTTAAATTTTGAGTGCCAGCAAATTATTGTGGACTAACAGTTACTGAAACATTGTGGAGTGATTATATATTTACTGCAATCAAAGGGTGGAAATTGTCTCTTTTTTTAACCTGTTGATTCAACAGGTTATCTTGGAATAACCCAGTATCTTGTGTAAAACAGGAACACAGTAAACAGTTGGTGAATCAATGCAATCAGTGCACAACAGACCAGTAATTCATCTGACAAACCCACTGCTCTGCAGAAGTCGGAGTCCTGGTCTCCAACCGGTTTGCCAAGCAATCTGCATATCTGTGAGCTTCTGTGTGCTCATCGCAGAATAAACTAAGACCCCAGACACAGAATTGTTAGAGTATTTCACTGGATAACATGTTAATGAACATATATTTAAATAAAGATGAGTAATGTTTTTAGTTAATTTCTTAAAGAAATGATAACAGTTCCAAAATTTTGCTCATATTTTGGAGTTTATAGTCTTTGCATTCGTATAGATTCTTTCCTAACTATGGGCTTTTGCAATTCCATAGAAATACTCAGTTTTCTCTAGTGTCTACCTCAAAGGGGGAAAAAGTCTCCACCCTCCTGTTGGGGATTACTTTTCTTGAAATAGTTTTAGTTCTGGCCTGAAAATGGGAATGAGTAAAACCCTAAGAAGAGACAATGAGAAGGAGCCAGTGTGCCTGACCTTATTTTTCTTCTCGGTGATGTCGCTGTCCGTTCTACACCAACGATACTGTAAGTAACTTTATACTTAAAGTCAAAGGACTCCTTGTGTAGGGTCTCAACAGGGCTACTGCTAGGTGCCTAAAGCAATTTATGAAGGCAATAAATGAAGATTCTGACCATCTTCTATTTATGTAACCAATGTAGAGGGACAGAGTGGTCATGGAAAAAGCTCGCATAGGCAGTGCCCCTTGTGTTTAAAGTCAGATTTCACCACCTACCTGCCTTCAGTGTCCTCATCTATAAAATAATATCTCACAGCCTCTAAAGTTTCCAGTCCACATTTATAAAGGGTTAGAAAGAGGTTAAAGGAAGAAAGTGCAGGCAGGAAATAATCTTACGCATCGGTCTAAAAAGTTAGTGTGATACAAGAGGGTTTAAGAACCATGAATGAGGACCCTGGTCACGTGGTTATGCTCAGTGCAGTTTTCTGTGGAATGCCATTGTCAGATGTACATATGTGTCGCTCTCTTTAAATCTCCCCTGAAGAAGATAAAACAAATTTATTTCTGTAAATGTCAAAAAGTAGATTTTACTGTTCTTTTTCTGGATAATGACATTTACTTAAAATATCTAATATTTACCAGCCCCTGCTGCTACTTGATTCCATAACAGCCTTACTAATTATCTGAGAAAGCCAAATGTGATCTGGGCTTTCTTGGCAAAGGGATATTGACTTTCATTAAGGGCGAATTGCAATGCAGACCTTTGAGCCTTTATCTGCGTCCCATTAATTGGCATGTGATTTGGGAGAGTGGCTATTAATTATACAGAAGACGGTGAGTGAGTAGAAAGGATCGTTCAAAGGCAAACCATGCTTAAACCTGACCATGTCCTCAAGCATTATACATTTCATCTGGCAGCCATTGATTTGCCTAAGTGTTTGGAATCAGCTGCAGTAAGAGTTTTTAAAGGGCACATCTAGAAATAACATTAATGTTTAGATTTTTTCATTTCCTTTAATTTAATGCTGTCACGTATTAAGTTTGGATGACCGCATGGTTGGTTTCAATAAACACACATGTATGATGTAAAATGAATGGATCTTGAGAAATTATGTCATTTTTATGAATTAAATCCCCTTCTATAGGTAGGATAATGACTGTTCTTTTAAAATCCACTGCCAGTTAGAAGGCTTCCTTAGTATAATGACGTATGAAGAAGCAACTATATACTGTCTGGAAATCTGCATTGTGCTTTCAATCCCATTAAAGCGACATGCTTTGATTAATCCATATATAAGTATAGTTAAAAATGAGCATGCAATATCCTACTGAAGCCTCAGTTTTCAATATATCTGGATAAAGAGTACTTTTTGAAATTTGGCAATGCGTTTTGACATTTGGGCTCTATTTAAGTGTTCACATTTTTAATTGACATGTAAAGGAATATTTTTGTTTTTTGGAGTATAATGTGATCTTTCAGTACACATACGCAGTGCACAGGGATCACATGGTATGTTTGTTTTAACCCTCATCTCAAACGTTTATCATTGTGTGTGTGTTTCAGAAGAATTAACATATTATCTACTAGCTATTTTGAAATGCTCAGTTGTTTCCAACCATAGCGATCCTATTACACTGTAGAACTTAGAAATTATTTTTTCTTTTGAACCGCACCTCTGCACCTGTCACCTGTCTTCTTGGTAGCAAATTCTTCCAAGAACAGTACTCTAGTAATCAGTTCTACTCTCCACTTCCATGAGATCACCTTTTAGCCTCCCTCTATAAGTGACAATATATGGCATTTGTCTTTCTCTGTGGTTGATTTATCTGTGTGTGCACACATGTGGTTGCATGAACATGCTTATGTGGGTACATGTGTGAAGGTATGTGTGCACATGTGAGTGTGTACATGTGGAGAGCAGAGGTCGACCTCAAGTGCCATTCCTCAGACAGGCTACCTTTTTGTTTTCAGAGAGGGTCTCTCACAAGCCTGGAATTTGCCGAGCAGGATGAGCTGACTGCCTAATGGCCCCCGGCATTGCCTGTTTGTACCGCCCCTCCACTGGGGTTACAAATACACATCTCTGCACCTGACTTTTTCTGTTTTTTGTGGGTTCTAGGAATTGAAATCGTGACCTTATGCTCCAAAACCGAGCACATTACCTACTGAGCTATCGCCCCAGTCCCCAAGTGATCCATTTTTAAAGGCAAATAATTATATCTAATTGTGTGCAAAATCTGTATCATTTCCAGTGTTAAATTTATTTTTCTTAATCCAATTCAGCAGACGTGCACTGAATATTAAGTGGAAAATGCATTGTGGTACTTAAGGCCATTTAAGGAAAGTTAGGAAGTTGCTACTCTAACCTTGGGAAAACAGGGCAGAGGATTTTCAAACTCCATCTATGCTGTGAGGTGTGTTCAGCCATAAGATCTGACTGTTTTCTTACTGTTGTCTTAGAAGTTCTGTGATAATCGTATCTATGGAGGAGAGATAGTTCTATAAATTCGATGGATCACAAGCAAGTGAAAAGCAGCAAGGCTGGTTTTTACTAAACGGTAAGCAGTCCATGAAAAAGGCCCCAGCAAACTGGCCACTGTGTGTTTAAAGTATTTTCATGAGATCTTCCAGACTCAAAGGGGCAGTGTTCTGCACAGGGCAGCACTGGGATCGCCCACCTGAATCTGAAAGCCAGCGGTTTGTTAGTTCAGATTCCTTGGCTGCACTCCAAACTGAGCTAAGTCAGATTCTCCAGAAGGGGAGCCTGTGGGTCTGCATTGAACTCACTCTTTGATTCTTAATCATTGGTTTATCTTTCTGTCGTTTTAGGTAAAGAAGTAACCGATTTCTATGCAGATTTTTATAACTATTGGGCATGACATAGTGATAAATGAGTGTTGTTACATATTGGTATTTGTTTCTCAGCATTATTGTGGCATTCAAAATAGGTATCTGTAGCTCAGTGTCTTGATAGGTCTTTTTTGACCTTATCTACAAAATGATGCTTCCAAAAGTTATCTGTGCTTAAACACACACAATTTACATTCATACATACATATATACATATACAGACACATGCACACACATACAAACATATATGCACACACAAAGTTGAGGAGTAGTGTAGGTAGGGTTAAATAAGTTGGTACAAGTTTCAAACAAGATTTCTTGAACCATTATACATACTGCTGTATTTAAAGTAATTGATAGTACTTCCATTATTAATACAATGATTTACTCATTAATGTTTAATGATGAAGCTTTACTTAATGTAATTAAATGAATCATTTTTATTATGCATATTTTCTTCAACTAAGCATTAGCTAATTGTAGTTAAGCGACTAAGTATACTGATTGCATGCCAAACACATTTTTTTTTTTTGCTTTTCACAGACATTTAATTTAAAATACTTCCTGTGTGAATATTGGTTATTTTTCTTTGCTTCCAAGTGCTTAAGCTTAAATAAAAAGATTTTTCTCTTCAAAAATTTACTTTATTTCTTTTTATACAAAGAATATGTAATTTCAGATCATAATATAAATGGTTTTGCAAGATTCATTGGAGAAATGAGTAGAAAATATATTCTTCATCATCTTAGGCTCTTTCATCTTTTATTCAGTTATAGAATAATGCTAAGGTACCCTTTAGTGCTATTTCTGTAATAGTTGAAGGTCAGCCAGAAATATAAGCTTGAGCAAAATGTTCCACTTTAATTAGTGCATTGGGGCAGTTTCGGTTAAATCAAGAAGAAAATAAGAAAAGAACTTTTCAACCAAAACTATTGAAGCGTTGTGCATATACTTTTGTTGCCTAAATAGAATGGACACTTTCTTTCAATATCCCTAACACTCGAAGCTATTTCCTGTCCCAGAGTTCTTGCTACATGCTATACTTGTGCTTGTAAGGATGTTTCCCACCATCCCCCACCAACGTCTGCAAAGCTGTATCTTCTCCTTTAGGTCTGGACTGAAGGAAGACTTAGCTCAGTGTTGCTTTATTAGTATATTTAATGTAGGTTCCCTCTGCTTCTTTCTTAAGACACTACAACTGTAATTATTTGTCAGTTTACTTAGTTTTTGTCTTTCCTACTGAGCTGCAAGAAACCTGAAAATGTTTGTCTTGTAGACATTTGCATAAAGAGTCTATCAGACTACCAGCCCATAGTAGGTATAATATATTTATGTATATATGTGTATATATACACACACACACATATATATATATATAATTTCACTACCATAGAGATAAATTAAATGCTCTCAAATTAAAATTTGAGTCAGGGGATATTGAAGTCATATGCTAGTATGAAATAATATGTTTATTTGCTCAGTAGTGAAGAATGGATCAGTTATATATTCGTTGAAATCATCTAAGCAGAATTGGGTGAATTGGAGTAGAGGATTTTGTGGCTTGTGTTGTTTTTCTAAGATGGTTATATTTCTCCTACAGCTGTTATATGTGACTTGGTCAAAACTAATAATTGTAATTTTTTTGTATAACTTTGAGTATAGTTTTTTAATAAAAAAAACTTGATCAAGGATTTCACACATGCATATAAGGTGTTTTTGATAAAATCCATGCCCACTCCCTCCCCTCCAACACCTCCCATACCTCCACATCTTTCACTTTTTTCTGACAACTTCGTGTATGTAACTTTCTTTCTTTCTTTCCTTCCTTCCTTCCTTCCTTCCTTCCTTCCTTCCTTCCTTCCTTCCTTCCTTCCTTCCTTCCTTCCTTCCTTCCTTCCTTCCTTCCTTCCTTCCTTCCTTCCTTCCTTCCTTCCTTCCTTCCTTCCTTCCTTCCTTCCTTCCTTCCTTCCTTCCTTCCTTCCTTCCTTCCTTCCTTCCTTCCTTCCTTCCTTCCTTCCTTCCTTCCTTCCTTCCTTCCTTCCTTCCTTCCTTCCTTCCACATTTCTGAACTTTGGAACAGAGTATGTTGCTAAGCGGCCCAAGGACATTTTGACTTTTAGCCAAGAAACCAGCTACTTTTCTTTGGGGTCTTTTTACCCTAACTGCCTAGCCAGTTCCTACCTCCTATTCTTATCACACCATCCTCTGAAGAGGTCACCCAAATTGCCGATAGGGAATCAGGATGCAGACCACTCTGGCTACTTCTGTGCTGAACAGGGATGCAGGATGAGGCAACTGGGGTACACCTTCAGTGGACCTATCTAAGAGACTCCCAAATTGCATACTTTTTTCTTTTTGGTAAAAACACTATTTGTGGCTATAAATTGATTAACATAGTCTAATCTAAGTAGTGAAACCATCCTATCAGGAGCCATGTTTTGATTTGAGTTTGGGAAATGCCTAATTCTGATGAGTATTTGGTGGCACTGGGAAAAATTGAGTTACTGTTCTCAATTCTAAATTATACAGTTATTGTTAATGTAAATGCCTCTATTGCGCCGGATACGTATAAAGTCAGATCAGTTCTTCATAAAGCTAGAAAATTAAAAGTTACTACAGTTGATACTTACAACTGTATGTTTCTCACATTCCTTGGTATTTTATTTAAAAGTACATGCAAGTACTTGGAAAAATCAAATATTAGGAATTTAAAGGGCATGTGTTGGTCATGTCCAAGAGATTGGAGATAAGAGAATTCTTGGGTCATCTTAGTCTCTGAAATATAGTAAGATGGAATTAACTTTTCATATGTTTGGATTTTAATGATAACGTAGGGACTGTGCATTTTATATGTACAAATTTACAGTGAAAGAGCATTATTTAATTAGTCAAACATAGTTTTTTAAAGACATACTGTTTTATATATGATATAATAATAGTAATAAAATATTGGGGCTGGAGAAATGGCTCAGTGCTTAAGAGCACTTATTCTTCTTCCAGAGGACCTGAGATTGGTTCCCAACACCCATATGGTGGTTAACAAACATCTGTAACTCCAGTTCCAGGGAATTAGACACCCTCTTCTGATCTCAAATGGCACTGCATACATGTAGTATAAATATATACATGCAGCCAAAACATTCATACACATAAAATGAAAATAAATAAAAATTTTAAAAATAGCACACTCGTTTATTAAAAAAATAAGATACGGGTACAGTTTCTAATTTTAGTGTCATGTACCATTCTTTTAATTTTATCATATAATTTTATATTGACTATAATTTAGTTTTATAATGTAAAACTAACATTACAAACCTATGTGTTCTTGATAGAATTGTTTATTTTGTTGTTTTACTAGGAAATATTGTAGGCGATATTTTGCATATGTGGTTTTATACACAGCTACTCTGGAAGATGCTATAATTACTTCTACTTTACAAATAAGAAAATTGTACACTAAAGTTACTCGTGTAAAGTCATATTGTTAAAAAATGCTGAGTTGAGTTGACCACTGAGTTGAGTTGACCTGTTTTCATATGCCAAATTATATTTATTGTATCACATAGTTTCTAGAAAATATCTCATCAATTAAAATAATATTCAGAAATGTTCATGATGTAGGCTGTATTTTCCATTCAGTCAGCCAAAAAGCATTTATGGGGACTTAGTAGGCACTAAGTGAGGACTAGGGCTAGTGGCAAATAATTCTTGCGCCTTTTTCCAAAGACTTCATTGTTGTAAAGCAAAATGTTGCTGGTAGCTGTAAATTTCTGCACATACTTGGGTTCTACTGGAAATTTAGCAACACTAGCTTACAAATTGCTTCATGTCTAGTTAATTCAACTGTGAATGGATCACGTCCCATAGAACAACCCAATAAGCCTTGTTTAACTAACATGACACTAAATTGTTTGGGCAACAAACTTTCCCTTACGAATCAGATTAGAATTTTGACTGACTTCAACTAGGTGATTTGGACATACAGAACTGCAGTATTGCCGCTCCCTGCAGATATACCAGTTATTTAAAGTGACATTAAAAAGCTGTCATCGTCTTCCAGGTGTGGTGACACATGCTCTTAATCCCAGCACTCAGGAGGCAAAGGCAGGTAGAGCTCTGTGAGTTTGAGGCCAGCCTAGTCTACAAAGTTCCAGGTCAGCTGGGACTACAGGGAGATCCTGCCACAGGAAAAAAAAAAAAAAAAAAGAGTGTCATCATCCATCAGCAAGAACGAAACCATTCTATTCTAGATTAACTCTAGTTTCACCACTCTTAATCTTCAAATCCTAAATGACAGATTGATAATGTGCAGGTAAAGGTGCTTGGTGTGGTTTTGCTAACCTGGCACCCTGGCAATCTTGTACTACTACTTGTGTGGCTCAACTTCCTTAGCAAGGACACTGTCAACTATTCCCAACCCAGTTAACCACCTCCCTTCAGAACTCTTTTTTAATATTTTTTATTTTATTTTATGTGTATGAGTGTATTGCCTGCATGTACGTAAGTGCATCCATGTTGTGCAGTTCCCATGGACAGAAGAGAGCATTGGATCCCCCTGGAACTGGAGATGGCTGTTAGCCACCATGTGGGTGCTGGAAATCAAACCCAGCTCCTCTGCAAGAGCAGCCAGTGCTCTTAACCACTGAGCCATCTCTCCAGTCCTCTCAGAACTCTTTTGTCCCATATTGTTTATAGGTCTTTGTTCTTTAATCCTGTGTATGGTCAATCATTTATATCCTCCTGTGATTCTGTTTTCAAATAGATCATTGACATCTGATAATCAGGGTTCACAGCCTGCACTCATTGTTTTTCTCTTGCAACTCCAATTGGGATGGCACGCAACTGGCATGTAATGTCTGCATATTCTTCATAAACTCAACTACTAGGTGAGGGCTTATAATTTCAAGGCTGTAGTTATTTAACTTGTTTCCAGTTGAGAGCTTGTTAGGCTAAAACTAGCTCATCATCACTGTACAGTAGGCTGAGACCACTTTTGAGAAGAAGAAGGATGTTCTCAGCAGAAATACCTACTTGTCAATCTTTCAACAGGGAGCCAAACACAAAAATTCTATCTGAAATGAGCCTTCAGTGGTCGAATTTGCATGACACTTGGATGCTTTAATTCTGATAATCCATCAAAGCTCAAATGATTCCATTAAAAAAGATAACTCATGGCGAAAACTGTTAAAAGCTTAAGTGAACATAAAATGTGCATATAACATCATCATTAAAAGCACGGACTGTCATTTGTTCCATTTAGCCTGTCTGACAGTGTCATCACTGGCTGGGTGAGTTTGCTCTTCTCTGTTTTTAACTAGGATAAGGATTGAATATGACCAATTCCCTGACATAATCCATAGTCAGGGTATCATCTGCAATTTTTTCTCCAACATTTTGGTACTCTAAGGGCAGGTATAACATTAAAAAAATATTTTATTTAGTATTTTTATTTTATGTGTCTGCGTGTATAACCTGCATGTAGGTAAGTGCATCTGTGTCATGCAATGCCTGTGGAGGACAGAAGAGGCTGTCGGATCCCCTGGAACTGGAGGAACAGACAATTAGCTGTCATGTAGGTGCTGGGATTGGAACCTGGGTCTTCTGCAAGAACAGTCAGTGTTCTTAAGTGCTGAGCCATCTCTCCAGCCCAGGGTATAACATTTATATGATAGAATCCACTTTTTTTATTTAGCTGGAGACTTAGCTTTATGAGTTGCTGTGATGACAGTGGGGCTGATGGCACGTGCTCCTCCATGTATGGGGTTAATAGTGTTCTGCTAATCTGTCTGTGATCTCATTTTCTTCTTCTATTATTTATTTATTTATTTTATGTGTATGAGTGTATTTCCTGCATATATGTAAGTGCACCTGTGTCATGCAATGCCCACAGAGATCAGAAGAGGATGTCATTGGATAGCCCTTTTTCCAGTCCCTTTGATCTTATTTTCAATTTGGAGTGACCATCTAATGCTCAATGGACAGGACTGGGCTGAATTCTGCCACTGAACCTTCTCCTGAAAGAGACAGATACTCCCATGCTTCACTGTTTTCTTCCGCATTTTCATTTTAGTGTCTGCTGACTTTCAAATACTGCAATTTTTTTTTACCCAACTTAAGCATTTATCAAAAGGTCTAACTATTCTAAGACCAAACTTACTCTGATAATCCAGTTATCTAAACAGTTATCTAAAAGCCATGAGGGTGGAAGGGGACAAGTAGAAAACACTTAATTCCACCTCTAGAATGCATCTCTTCCTAATATGTTTGTCATATTCAGGATGCAGTGGAACAAATCCTATAGAATCCTGTCCAACTGCATATGTAGAAAGAAACAACCCCATCTTTTCATAGAACCAAAACTGTTTTTTTAAAGTTAAAAAAATTGTATTTTCATCCCACAAACAATGAACTGTCACAAGATTCATAATCAGTTCCATAGCTCATAAAAATTATATTTTATGTGTATCAGTGTTTTGCCTTCATGTATGTAAGTAGACCTGTGTGTGGAATATCCATGGAGGCCGAAAGAGGGCACCAGAGCCCCTGGAACTGGAATTATAGGAGGTTGTTAGCCACCATATGGGTACTGGGAACTGAACCTGAGTCCTCTGCCTGAGCAGTAAGTATTCTTAACTGCTGAGCCACCTCTCCAGACCCCCTAAAACTTATTGATGGCAGTGTCCCCTGTTACTGAAGTAAATCTCCTCATGTGTATTTCTGGAGCCCTCACCATGAACACAGTTCCCAGGGTCATCTCTACTGTGCATGTGTGTTTGTGCATCAGTGTCCTGACTCATGGAAGTCTCAAAACCAGACGTGTAATAAATTAACAGTGTGCAAAGAAACTTTAGTGTTTGTCTCAGAACATCCTGTTCCCACACAGTACCCTCTTCAGTGCTCCCTGCTCTTAGGTACCAGTGTCATGTTTCTGTGCCCTCCATGACTCTCATCACGGCCTCTAGGCCGATTTTCCTCCTTGGGTCTCTCCATGTCCTCTTGATCTTTAGCCTACTGACCAGGTCTTGTGATGAGTCGCTCATGTTTTCCCATCACATGGCGAGTCTCATGGCTTCTGTTCTCTCTGCTCCTCTGGCCTCTTTGATGGCTCTTTAATTAAATACTTCTCTTGTGAGTTATTTTTTTAGCTGTGGTGTTTGTGAAACCTTTATGTCAGACATCCTGCCTACACTGATTATGCCTGGTTAGGAATTTAGTCCTATCAGCTGTGATTATGAATACATATTACTCAGTACACCATCACGTGCTTTTCAAAAATAACTGATTCCTGTTTTGTTTCTTTACACTCTTAAAGACAGAAAAATCTAGAACCACTGCATAGTCAAAGCTTAGCTACCTTTAATTGCATATTCAAGTAAACTGAGCAAGCTTGTTCCTTTTCATATGTCTCTGAATTATATTCCCTTGTGACTAGCTGTTTAGTGCATATAAAATTCTTATTCCTATTCTAATGAATACAAAGTGTATCTTTAAAATTACTGCTAGATTTTAAAGATAATTTTAGCTGCAATTTAATTTCTCCAGATAAGAAAATGATTTTGAAAATGATTACATACATTGTCTCTAACACCTACTATTGTTTGATTGCTTTTAGAAACTGTCAGTAGTCTCTGCTTCCATCCTGTAAAACCCCTTTTTCCCAGTTGTTATAGGCAGTGCCTTCATCGGGGGCCTCATTACATCTCATGAATGATGCTGAGCTGCATCTTCACAGTCACCCCCTCTCCACGTGATTGCCTTCACAACCTCGTTTTAAAATACATCACTCTGGATCAGACACTTTCATACTTATAACCGTTCAGTTCTAATGGAAAAACCCCAGATTACATAACAAGATACGTTTCTTTTTTAACAAAAATTACCCACTTCCAATAAAGCCCAAACTACTTGTGATTCTTTCTACAGTGACATCCCATAACAACACTGTGACTTTTCCTGAGATGTGTCCTTGGTCTGGAATCCTGTTTTCCTCGGACTGCAAGCACCCATCTGCCCTGAATTCTTCATAGACTGACCACCCCTTAATGTCTCGTAATTGTGAAAATAGCTTATTATCCCAAATAATATAGAAAGTTTAAATTTCATCAGATCTATTTTGGGGAAAATCAGATTTCCTGGCAAGTAGTTTCTTTCCAGAAGCTCTTTCTGGAAGAGATGGCTTTGAGCAGTTGAGGCTCTTTACACTGAGCTCATTATACTCTTGTCAGGTCCTCCTTGTGAATCACCTTCAAGGAATGGAAGGTACCTGTCTGGGTATGTAAATGATCACCACAGGCGGAGAAACTAACTGACCCTGATTTTGGCTGGCCTTAGCTTTGTGATGCTTTGAATTTTCATGCACTGGACCTGTCAGCTGGACAGTACTTTAGTAGCGGTATTTAAAATGTGTTATGTTCAGTTTCACCCTCCAGTGTCCTTGATCGCCTTACTCGGGGTCAAACAGCAGAATCATTTCACTTGCCTTTGGTGAAATAAAAGCATAAGGGTTGAGAAAGAAGCAGAGGTCCCTGTCTATGGTTCCCCAGGACTTTCAAGTGTGGGTGGAGAGTTGGCACATTTTATGATTCTTGAATAAATTGCATTTCCCAACAGCAAGGGCCAGAGAATGAGATTCAGGAACAGAAAACTGAGCACGAGTTTCCTTCACTGGGTGTCAGGGTGAGCATCACAGCAGCAGAAAGAGGCACAGCTGCTTCTGTAGATACCAGGTGACCTTAGGACATCATTGCTTGTTTTCCTGTTGGAAGACTCCAATTAATGTTATAAACCAGAACATATAAGAGTGTATCAGCATAGTCTAGAGTAGTGGTACACAGGATGATGTGGTAAAGGTCTTACAGGAAATGGTATATGGCAATCCTATTCTGACCTCTGCCTCGAGGTTATTGTCTGTTCATTAACCCAGGTGGCCCCTAAGGACCAAATGAATTCAAGGATATTCACTTGCAAAGACAGAGAAAGTAAATAAATTCAAAGGTGTATTAGTTAGTTTACTAGTTACTGTGACATGGTTGGCAGGAGCCATGGTGGCTGGTCACATGGTCTGCAGTCAGGAAGCACATAGAAATGGGTGCTGGTACTCAGCTGCCTCTCTTTTCCTTTTGGTCGTTTCCAGACCTTAGTCTGTGGGTAGGTTTTTCCTTCTCACTTGAACCTCTTGAAACACCCTCATAGACATACGTAGTTGTGTATCTCCTAGGTGATTCTAAATCAGTTGACAACAAAGATCATCATGAAAGGTATTTCAAGGGTAAATTGTATTTTTAAATACTAAGTAACCACCAAGTGATAGCATATGAGTGTTCTTGTGAATCGTAGCAGCTCATAATGTAGAAGCCCTCTGTGCACAATACATATCTTCATTAAATAAGTTGAATATATATTTACCAAACCTCACCCAAAGCTGGTTGAGATTACTTGCAATGTAACTTAAAATATAGGTAGATAAGCTAGAGCCACCATCTTCCAGTGATTCTCTGAAATGGCAGAGTGAAAGAGGAGAGGCACCTTGTATGTTCTCTAGGACTTTAGAAAACATGGAATTGTTTATTTGACCACATCTATGTGAAGCATCAAGGGTGATACTGTGGACATGAAGGGAATGGGTGCTATTCAAAAGGGAGCACCCCATCAGGGTTACCATGGCAGAACTGGAGGAGTTTACAGGGTCACCCAACATGTTGTTCACATTGTTGTAAACAAGCAAGTTAAGGGCAAGATTCTTGCCAAGAGATTTCATGTGCGTACTGAGCATACCAAGCACTGTAAGAGCCGAGGGCGTTCCTGAACTGCTGAAGGCAAGTGGGTCAGAAAATAAAGAGGGCCGAAGAGAAAGGAACCAGGTTCAACCAGCAGTGTCAGCTGCTCCACCCCAAGAAGCACTTTGTGAGAACTAAAGGAGAGAAGTCTGGCTGCTGGAACCAGTTCCCTATGAGTTCAAGGCTTAAGAAGAAGTAAAGGACCTAGACTGTAGAAAGGTATAAACAGACAGTACAGGTAGATAGATGAAACATACTCATGATTTATTAAAACATTTTTAAAGTAGTGTAGCGATCATTGCATTTACACCTGTGTACAGATTTCCGCATGGGGATTTTACTAAGGCAAGATGGGAAAAAATTCATTTTATACTCGCTTTCATCAAATCCATGAAAGTGTCTGTGAAATGATTAAGACTATTAAGTTTGATTTAAAATTAATCTGTTAAACAAATGTGGAAATATCAAATAACTCACTTGATTTTGGATTGTAATTATATGCATAGTATGCATGATAAATAAAAACCAAAACAGTATACTTTAGTAGAAAAAAATAAAGTGGAGGTGGATTTCCGCATGGGGATTTTACTAAGGCAAGATGGGAAAAAATTCATTTTATACTCGCTTTCATCAAATCTCCTCAGTCTTATTTTTCCCCTTAGTCATTGTGTGCTTATTTTCACTTCAAACATAGGATTTTTCCTTCCAGAAAGTTCATGTGCTAATTACTTATACAACACTATTTAGTGCTGTGAATTAAATGTTAATGCTGTTTATTCTTAGATTTCCCTTGATCTCTAAGCTTGGGATTCCTATAACATTGTTGGTTTTCAATACTGTGCTTTGCTTTGAAAAATGATTGCTGTGGCCCCACTTCCAATGATATATTTCAGGTAATACTAATGAGGTATATTTGATTGCAAAATACTATTAACTTATAAAATATCTAATTTAAATGTTCATTTTGGTAGCTGGTTTTGCTGATATTCTTATAATCCAGTGCTAGGGAGGCTGAGGCAGGAAGATCTTCAGTTTGAAGACAGCTTGAGCTACATAATGAGTTCAAGGCTATTCAGAACAGTATAGCAAGATGTGACTGTAATTTCTGTTGAATTTTAAGGGAAGAAAGAGTTTAATTTTAATCCATCCCCACTTATCAACTTTTAATTTGTGTCTCTGAGGAATCTAAAAAGCCACTGTTCGCCATCCAGTTAATCAGTACGTTATGCTAGACTTGTACCTATGTCGTCATTTAGGAATTTAGTAGATTTGTGTTTTACAGTTAGGTCTATAGCATGTTTTCATTTAATTATGTGAAGGGCGCAAAGAATGTTGACTAGATCTATCATTTTCATGTGACTATCCAACTTTCAAGCAACATTTACAAAAAAGATTAATCTTTATATATTATATTGCCTTTTATCTTACATAAAATATCATGGGACTAGTTTTATGAACGTATTTCTGAGTTCTCTTTCAGTACCATTTTTTTTAAATTCTGCTACTATCAATGCACTGTCTTGATGCTGCAGTTTATAGCCTGACTTGAAGCAGGATGTTTAACCCACCATCCTGGGCATTCTCCTTCAATAGTGTGTTGACTATGTTGGGTATTTTACCTCTTCGTTAATACCTTAGAAACAACTCATGTATATCCACAAAATAGCTTTCTTGGATTTTAATTGGGCTTTCATTGAATGTATAAATCAAATTGGGAGAAACGGATAGGTTAACAGTACTGAGTCTTCTGGTCGGTGAGCTTAGAGTAGATGTCTAATGAAGTCTCTGATTTCATTAATCAGATTCCTGCTATTTGTTCCTTACTGATCATCTCCATATTTTCTCAGATATAGTTCTCTGTATCTTGATTTTAGAGTGCTAATGAGGTATTAGGTTCTAAAATTTATTCATGCTTCCTTTCTAGTCTACCTACTTTTAATTTCCTTTTTTTAATACTTTTACATCAGTCAAGTAGATGTTAAAAGGTACTTATGAGAGGAACATCTGTGACTTGTCCCTGATTTCTGTGACAAAGCTTTGAGTTTTTCACCATTAAATATAACTATTGATGTGTGTTTTCCTTTAACTAATAATTTTTTTTCTATTTTTTATTTTATATGTATGACTGCATTGCCTGCGTGTATGAAAGTGCACCCGTGTCGTGCAGTGTCCATGGAGGCCAGAAGGGGGTGTGAGATCCCCAGGAACTGGAGTTACAGATGGTTGTTAACGGCCATATGAGTGCCAGTATTCGAACCCAGGTCCTCTGGAAGAGCAGCCAGTGTTCTTAACCACTGATCCATCTTTCCAGCCTTATAACTTTCTTTTTTATAATTAAAACTTTTAGTTTGTATAGAGAATTAACTTTCCTATATGTGCACTGTATCCTTCATTCTTACCAGCCCTTCAACTGCTGCCTCCTGTGATCACTCTTCATTCTGGCCTGCCTCCTCCCCACAAGGAGTCCCCCTTTCTTCTTCCATGTGCTGGTATTCTGTGACCCTCTCTTCTTCCCCCTCCTGTCCCTTTCTTGGTTGTCTTCCTTCCTCGTCTGGTCTTCTTGGTACTTTCGTGTCATTTATATATACATTCCACATATCAGAGAAAATATGGCACTTGTCTCTATGAGTCTGGTCCATTTTGCTTAATATACTAATCTTCCATTCATTTTTTTCTGCAAATGTCATCATTTCATTCTTTTTTATGACTGAATGAATTTTCATTGCATGTATGGACCATATTTTCTTTATCCAATCATTTGTAAACAGCCATTTAGGGCAGCTCCACATTTTTTCTATCATGAAAAGTGTATCAAGAAGCATGGATGTTCAGCTATCATGTTATAGCGTCTTCAGTCCCTTAGGATATATACCCAGTAGTGATATTACTACATCATAGTAACACTATCTTCCCTCTCTATGAAGGACTTTCATACTGATTTTCATAATGCTTACACCAATGTGAGCTTCTTCCAGCAGTACATTGGGTCCTCTTTATCCACATGCTCACCAGCATTTGTTGCTGTTTTCTTCATGATAGCCATTCTGATTTGAGTGAAATGAAGTTTCAATCAGTTTTAATGTTTTACTTATTACTGTTTTTATTTTATATGTATGAGTGTATTGCCTGCATGCATGTAAGTGCACCCGTGTCATGGAAGTCAGAAGAGGGCATAAGATTCCCTTGGAACTGGAGTTACAGATGGTTGTTAGCAGCCATGTGGGTGCTGGGAACTGAACTTGGGTCCTCTACAAGAGCAGCAAGAGCTCTTAACCACAGAACCATCTCTCCAGCTCCTCAACTCAGTTTTAATTTGCATTTCCTTGATGGCTAAGGGTGTTGAACAATTTTTGAAATGTTTACTGGCTATTTCTATTTCTTCTTTTGAGAACTGTCTATTCATTTTACTAGCCTATTTATTATTTTGATGGTGACATAATTTTGAAAAGATATTCTTTACTAAGTTGAAGAAGCTGGCCTTTATTCTGTATTATTTAGAACTTTTGATCATAAGTGGGTGTTAGATTTTGTCAGTTGTTTCTTCTTTATCTATTCATATAGTCCTGCAATTTTCTTTTTATCCTGTTCACTTGGATTACATTAGTTTATTTTCAGTGTTGAATTACCCTTGCATACCTATAATAAATCCCATTCAATTGTGCTGTATGATTCTTTTACAAATTACTGGATTCCATTTGTGAATTCTTTAACCTTATGTCTTACCATCCTTAACTGTTTTCTGGTGTAAAAGCAACCCACCAATTAACC
Organism: Nannospalax galili; assembly: GCF_000622305.1. Classification (NCBI taxonomy): domain Eukaryota; kingdom Metazoa; phylum Chordata; class Mammalia; order Rodentia; family Spalacidae; genus Nannospalax; species Nannospalax galili. The sequence continues at coordinate 834,934 of NW_008356259.1, forward strand.
CTTAACTAAAACTGTTGCCTTAGTTTTCTTTATAATCAAAAAGTCTTTCAAATACAGTGGACATAAGGAATGTGTCTTTACTTTTTCTGTGTTGCATCTACATTTGAACAAATTCTTAAAATTTCCCTTCTACCCTTTGGTTGAAGAAGAGTACTGCTTTAAAAACAATAATTTACATCAAATTTTTATAGCTTGATCAAATTTTGTATCTTGGGACTGTTTCATTTTGGACAGGTCTGATCTATGTTTAAATTCAAAGGTAATGAATAAGTAAGATATTGACTACAGCACCTGTCATTCTGTCTTACCAGTGTATTTTAGTCTATCAACACATTTAAATGTGAATGAAACATTGAATTTCTAGGCTCTATGTTAATTTAAACAAAGCATCAAAAGCAGCATTCACAGCAAATTATAAAAACACTAGTATAGATTTGTCCTTGGTATAGATGTCTTAGCTTTTATTTTTTACTTGTTTTTCCCTTGTTAAATATGTTTATGTACCAGACATAAAGTGAAAATAATAGCAACTTCGTAGAGTGATTTTAAGAATTTAAATGAGTCCATGTGGGTGAAGAGTTTAGCATAGCAGTTGATGTGCAATAAAGTCTCAGTATTTTGTTTCTTTTATGTATGTTTTCTGATCAGATAGAATGAAGAAATAAAACCTACTTCACAGAATGGCTTTAAAAATTAAAGAGGCTGATGTAGATAAAGGGTTACCATAGTACCTGTCAACAAATAATATATTATAGATTTTATTTATGATTAATATCCATTATAAGTTTCTGCTTGTGGTTTTAATTTTTTATCATTTTTTGTCAGCTTGTACCTTTCAGTGTTGCAGTGAAGTGCAGTGCTCTTGTTTTTAAAGTAAAAATAGAACTTTTTTTTGTTTTTTTTTGGTCTTTTTGCTGTAGCCCCAGCTGTCCTGGAACTCACTATGTAGACCAGGCTGGCTTTGAACTCACAGAGATCCGCCTGCCTCTGCCTCCCGAGTGCTGGGATTAAAGGTGTGCGCCACCACGCCTGGCTAAAAATAAAACTTTTAAGGTGTAATTTCAAAATGACTGATCTATTGCAATTAAAGATAAAATCATTTGATTCTTTAAAATTGTGCTTTTGCTTCATCTGCTTGTTCTACATTAATCAGCCTACAAACTGATTCCAGAATTGAAGGATTAAATCTCTGCCTTTCAAGGTCTCCCTGAGGTCTTTCAGTGTTGTGACATATTGTATTTTTTCAAAAAATTATATGTACAGAGAGATTAAATCCAGTGGGGTTTTTTTTGCTTAGCATTCTTTGTCTTCCTAGACTCCTATCTGTGATTCTTGTCTATAAATATAAGCAATACACTACATTATTTATTATTAAATGAACGTGTTTATAATTTGCTCTACTTTTAGAAACATACCCTCATTACTTTCTGCTGTGCACATGCATTGTACTTGATCTCTGATGAAAGAGAGTGCTCTTTTTTTTGTCTCTGATATGGGCTATGGGTAACTGACTTCAGTGTATTTATTGATCTCTAACTTTATAGGATGTAGCAGGTGGATCCTAATGGATCGGAGAACTGCTTTGGAATCTACAGCACGTACGTGTTAACATTCGTGTGGCTTCGGAAATAGCGTATCAGACACACACTCAACTCAGTTTCAGGAAAATAATTCATTCCAAACAGCTCTTTGTAAGCTATAATGGTAATTATAACCAGAATTAGCAATTTAAATTATCTCCAGTCCTTCATTCGTCAGTGAACAGTCAATTATCATGAAGGTTTCCTAATATTAAGTCAACCATAATAATTCATTTTAGTAAAAAAAAAAAAAAAACCACGGGGGTGTAGTAAACAGGGAACATTTTTTCCTGGATGGTTGAACTAGGAAAAAACTTTATTTCTTAAGTATGGTTGCAAATAAGAATTTGTACCTGGTTTGACAGAGAATACCCACATTATTAGTTCATTGTCACGTTTATACATTAAAATTTTATTATTAGTGGGTTGTTGCTTTAGAATCCAACCAGGTACTAGAAGGAGTTGTTCATGAATCTGTTCATAGAGCACCCTGGACTGTATTTGAGGGATTCAAAACTGTGTTATATATGCAGCTATTTTGGAAATAGGAGGGGACTCAATATAAAATTAACTCCTAATGCCCCTCGAGTTAATATACTAGAACATGTCAGGTGCCCTTGCCATATGTGGATGTAAAATATTTTGTTGTAACATAATTTCTAAACAAATTAGGTGTCAGGACAGAGTCTGTGTATTAACAATAGTGACACTTCTTTTATGATCTCAAAAAAAGGGTTATTTCTTTGCCTAGAAAAACAAACATCTTTAAAATCACATCTAGTTCCTTGAATTTGGGTGAGTAGTATCACCAGATCTGTTTTATGCTGTCAGATCTTTCAGATGCTTTCAATTCTGTTTCATCACTCTGGAGGTGAGTTCCCAGGGTGCAGATGCTGTTGATAAAGGCCACACCTCCATCGTTCCTCTAAGGGTTACAGCTATTTCCTGTACCTTTCTTAGGAAATTTGGTTTCAGAAGCAAGTCCACTCAAGAACACTGCTGATCAAAGGGTGTGATAAGCCTCATCACAAAGCCTCATTCCCTGAGGGTCGCTGCTACCAGTTTCTCTTTTCTGGGATAGGCAATATTCTGAATTGACCTTTGACACTTCAGGACACAAATTTATGCGTACTTTCAACCAAAACCACTACTCTGTGCTGTGTCTTTTCTGTGTGGCCATGTGCCATTTATCTTCTGCTGTTTCCTCTGGTGGTGGCTGTTACCTCATTACAGATGTAAAATACTAGTTACTGAATTTGGTGTTGAGGGAGTTAGGCAGAATTATGTCCTTTCCCCCCATATATAACTTTCTCATGAAGCCTTTTTTCCAAGAAAAGAAAAATGATTAAACATTAGCATTTTAACAATATGTATAAAAATTACTAAGGGAAAATCTAGTCAATGGCAACATCTAACACAAAAAGGAATCTTCTTACAGCTTAGCAGTATAAATAATGCAATTTTTATTCTTGTGTATTAATTTTAAAAGAAGAAACATATTCATTTTATTTTTCCATTTCTCTTTAAAATCGCACCAGGATCTTATTTTCAGTAGCTTAGTGTATAATTCACAATACATTTTTAGAATGAGAGAACAGAAGTTCTTATCAGTTTTGTTCACTGCTGTATGCACAGCACCTGGAAGTGACCCTGGCACATGGTGGGAACTCAATAAATACCTAATAAATGAAAGGCTTGTGTGATAGTACTGTTACATCCATGCTTTGTTTGGGCTTGTTAACTTTTAGTAGATTTGAACTAATCAAATCAAAGCTGTAGTCCTATGGAACAACTGACCTCCAAAGAATGAGCACTTACCTTTGAAAAGAATTATTTCACTTCTGTTCTAGATTATAGGAAATCTGGTTTTCTTGGAAATATGTGAATCCATGTTGCAGAACTCAAAGCTTGGAAAGGCCTTAAATCCTATAGTTGAGACCAACATCATTAGAGGCACCCAGTAGCCATCGTAGAAGGCAGCTGGGAACATTTGTCTGTGCTGTTTCACATCTGGTCTTACTCTTAATATGGCTCCGTTCCAGTGATACGATGCCAGAATGGAAGAGGGAACATGGAAAGAGACCTTGAAATGTAGACTTTACCAATTCCCAGCTTACTATTTGTGTGGCTATCAAAGAACACCACAGACAGGATAATTTCAAATGAGCAGGCATTTATTGGTTTACAGTTCTGGAAACTGAGGAGTGTAGAATTGAGGAACTGGTATCCGGCAAGGACCTCTTTCCTATTGAATCATCCCAAAGGACAAAGAGAGGTCAAGAGAGGGTAAGAGGGGACCAAGATCACCCTTTACAAGGAGCTAATTCCAGAGATAGCAGCATTCACCCAGCAAGACTGTGGTCTCATCAGAACTAAAACCTATCCCATTAGGCACAAATTCACTGATGATCAAATTTTGATCACTTTAACTTTGAGAGACACGTCAACTATATCAGTTCCTCTTTATTAGATAACTTGACAGGTCTTGCAGCCAGAATGTCTTTGTCCTAGCTCTGTGACTTGCTAACTGTAGTGTCAGATTACTTAACCTATTGTTATTACCTATATGGTTATTATCCATAAATTGGAGATAACTATAGTACCTATTGCATAGAATTATTTTTGTAATTTACTGAGTATGATTAGCAAAACTATTTTGCAGATAGAGATGTAAATGTGTCATGATTTTCAAACCATGAGGTCTCTGTACTTTCATGATATGTAATAGCATGTAAATAAGTGAATGCATATGTTACTGTTGTGGTATGAGACAGTGTGTAAATCAGTGACTGAATATGTTATTGTGGCATGTGATAGCATGTAAATCAGTAGCTGACTGTGCTCTAATCAAACATATTCACCGACATAGGCATCCAGGAGCTGAGGGTTTTAGACTTCTGGTCTAACTTTTGCTTAATAGATAGTCATTTCAGAAAGAGTGCATTTTTTATTATAGCCTTTGGAGTTTTAGGTCATCAGTACCACAGGTAGAATTCTTCAATGCATTAAAACAATATAGAATATTTGAAAATTTGATTTTTAACAAAATGTAAAATGTTTATAATATAAATGAATAAAATCTATGATGGAAAATTCTCAAGTTGATGAAAAGATGTTATTTAAAAATATGGGCAGGGCATGATAGCACAGGCCTTTTATTCCCAGAACTTGGAAGGCAGAAAAAGGCAGAATCTATGAGTTCCAGGCCAGCCAGAGCTACACACCAAGACCTTGTCTCAAAAAAAAAAAAGATTAAAAATTAAAGCTCTTGCTATAGCAGATTATTAGAGTGCAAGAGGCTCTTCAGTTCCCAGCACCAGTCAATCAATCAATCAATCAATCAATCAATCAATCAATCAACCAATCAATCAACCAAAATAATATAAATGGAATTGGTTCAGGGACACTCACTTAACTGTTTTGAGTCTAGCAAGTAGGAATAAATCAGGACTGTCCCTCCCTCCCTCCCTCCCTCCTATGTGTGTGGGCACAGGCAGAAGTGGGAGTTTCCATGTACAGTTTTCTGGTCTGTAGTTTTTTTTTTAACCAGCCAATACATATCCAGTGGTGAATTTTACTTAGATTGCTTTATTTCTTGGCTCATTCATTTATCCAGGTAGGGACAATTTATTGAGAGCACTTTCTCTAAGTTGGAGTCTAAGAACAACAACAAAAATTCTCAGGAACTTTGTCAGAATACTGACAACAGAGAAGCAGTCAGATAATGACATCATGGCTGACAAAAGTACCATGGAAGGACTCCTGTGTGCCTCAAATGTCCAGCACACATAAGCAGCCTTCACAAGATGACACCAAAGCCAATTCCCACTGGGAAAGTTATTGACAGATGTCAGGATGCCAGAGAGGTCATTTTAGACGGAGCACTAGGGTGGTAAATATGGAAACACCAAGTAGATAATTAGGACTGAGAAAAATGAGAAGGGGACGGAGAGGCCAGAAGGTTACATATAATTTCAGAGATGGAGATTAAAGAATTTGTGAAATGGTGTGTTCTTCCTATGAGGGAGAACAGTCCAGTGATAGGGAAGTCAATGGAGGAAGATGAAATCGGAGTTTTCAACAGACGAAGATACCACAGGAGGTGGGTGACGGTGCCAGGGTAAACTCCTCCAAGAATGTTCCAGAGGTGAGCACTGACTTAGAGTGGGAAGTGGGAATGTGGAAGTCTTACTGACTTCTACGCTTGTCTCTCTTTTATAATGTTATGGCTGGTATTTCAAGTGCAAAATTTTAGCAGTACATTAATTACCATCTGGGTTGTTTATTCAGTGCAGTAATTATACTGATGTATTGAGTTTGTTCTGTGAGAAGTACAATGTTAAACCTCAACACTCATACAGGACATTGAAATTTGACCAGCGGGCTTCTTCGTTTTTCAGAACACGAAATCCAAAACAGAATCGACATAACCAGTCTCTGTTATCATTATTATTAAGAAACTCAAATTCAGTTAGTGATGTAACTAGGACACACACATGGTTAGTCCATTAAAATCAGCAAGGGATCTCACTGCATGGAGAGGAAGGAAGAGGAAGAAGAGATTCTACCTATGAATCTGAAGTTGGAGAAGCAGATATTTTCGTTCTTTAGAGCACAAAAACATGTAAAGAATAGTGTTGGGAGGGTGCCAGGTGTAGTGGAACCTCTTTTTTGCAGCTCAGGTGGCAGGAATGTGGTGGATCCTCTCTCCATGTAGGGTGGGTGGATAGGTTCATCCACGATATACGTCCCCTCTCCACATAAGGTGGATGGATAGGTTCATCCACGATATACGTCCTCTCTCCATGTAGAGTGGTTCATCCACCTTATAAGCTTTTTTTTTTTTTTTCCGTGAAGTTCTGCCAAGAAGCACTGGAGATAATGAAAAATGAGGAAAGAACCATTTAATTAATTGTAGCTGTTTTGTGGGTTTCCTGTGAATGTCTCTCAACCAGAGCTCTTTTATCAGTTCCAACAGCCACATGACCATATATGTCAGTTTCCTGAGCATTCACTTTCTCCATTTTATGCAGCTTTGCTGAGGCACAGATTTCCTTTAGCTTTTAATTTCAGCAACAAATGTTAAAAAAAAGCCTGACTAGAGTTCAGTAATACATTCTTTCATTCCAGATAGTCTCCTGCATTAAGCCAATGTAGTTTTCAGAAAGAATCCCTCCCGTTTTATTTTTAGCAGTATTTTATTTTTTATGTGTGTATTGTGTGTGTGAGGTGAGTGTGGTTGCACAGATGGTACATGTGTGGAGTTCAGAGGACAGCCATCGGTGTTCTTCCCCTACCTCATTTGAGGCAGGGTCTCTAGGTGCTTGCCGCTGTGCGTGCATGTCAGCCTGGCTGGCCCTCAAGCTCCCAAGGATTCTCTTATCTCCTCTTTCCATCTTATTGCATCAGTCCTGGGATTAGGAACGTGCAGTACCCAGCCCACCTGTATACTGGTTCTGGGATTTGAACTCAGTTCTCACACTTGAGTGGGAGTGCTTTACCACTGAACCATCTTTCCAGCCCAATTTGATTTTGTGGAAACTTTTGGTTAGAAGTTATGCTGAGTGTTTGCTATTCTCACTTCCTAAACAGTGCTGAAATAAAGTCGAGATACAAGATAAAGTTAAGAACAGAATGAGTTGGCATGCTTTAGTCTTAAAGATTTTGTTAAGGTGTTGAATGTTTCAGATATTTTATAAATCTAAGGATATTTCATTCTTTAGAATTTCAGAGGTTTTTTTTTTAGATCTTCTCAGTAAAAAGGAAAGCAGTCTTGATGTTTGTTAGTGTCAGTGCTACAAAATGGATTTTTCACTAATTCTGAAGCCCTGTCCCACCAGTGATTATTGTGTGTTACAGCTGGAGGAAGCATTTCTGCAGTTTTCCCCTGTCATGGATTAGGCTCCTAAATACCCTATTCTCTACAAGAACCATTTCTAATAGCAGGATGCTGGTGATTGAAGCAATTGCCTAGCACATCCTCAGTCATCTCATGATTCCCAAATTTGCCTCAAAGAAATGTTTCTGGATTTAAGGTCTCACCTATAGCTAATATTAATTTTGCTATTGTTATAGATGTAATAACAGCCTTTGGTTTAACCATTTGACTAGAAACGTTTGTGGAGTGGTTTGTTACCCAGAATACAGTTCTGAATGCTTTATAAATACCACTTCCTAATTCTCATCCCATCTTTTTTATGTCAGTTGGAAAGCTGAGTTCAGAAAGTTTAAGTCACTTTCTCAAGTTCATATGGCAAATTATACACATTAGAACCAAGGATCTAGATATAGTCCTGAATTCTAACTCCAACTCATAGATCATGGTACTCTGCCTTAAGAACAATCTAGGTCCAAAGCATCAGGAGGCATTAAAAAGAAAATGGCATGGTGGTACATGTAGGTAATCTCAGCACCCAGGAGACAAAAGCAGGAGGATTGCCCTGAATGTGTAATTATCCTCGTCCAAGACAGCCTGGACTACGTAGTAACACCCTGTCTCAATAAACAAAATAAAACAAAGCCAGAAAAGTAGCACTTTGCCTCTCTCCCTCCATCTCCGTCTCTCTTCCCCTTAACCTCTTTTCAGCTTCTGCCCATATAGAACAGAACATGGGACTTAGAATCAATCTGATCTTACTTCAAAGGTTTGTTCTGTCATTTGCCAACTTCCTTCTTTTGAGAAAGTTAGTGAACTGCTCTAGATCTGTTTTCTCATCTGCGAAGACAATGGCAGATACCCTTGCCTGACTGATTTCTTCTGAATTGTGTGTCTGTGAAGTGCCTAGCCACAGGTTTTTAGTATGATTAGTTCCATTCTTTTGTCCATATTGATAACTTGGGTCACCTTGAAGTGTCACTTTAAATGCTGCTGTCATCTGTGCATCCACCTTGAGTGCCTGGTGGCTTTGTCAGTCCTTTAGAGAGGATAGAAGAACTTGCTTATGTAATATTTGAGAAATTGTTTAATTTTATTTATCATCTGTGAGTGTCCCACTGAACTGCACCAGAAATCCAATAGGAAATGGTCACTTTTTTTTTTCTTGTTCTTGGAAACTTGGAGTCATTTATAATTGTGGTTGTGGTTGTGTGTGTGTGTGCGTGTGTGTGTGTGTGTTTCAAGTTAGAATGACTAATTTCTTTTTTTTTCCCCAAATAATTTTGACATTTTGGGCCTTTGGAACAGAGTATTTTGCTAAGAGGCCCAAGGACATTTTGACTTTTATAAGCCAAGAAACTGACGACTTTTCTTTGGGGACTTTTTACTCTAACTGCTTAGCCAAGTCCTACCTCCTATTCTTACCACACCTTCCTCTGAAGAGGTTACCCAAATTGCCAATAGGGAATAGGAACACAGACCACTATGGCTTCTTCCATGCTGAACAGGGACACAGGGTGAGGCAACTGGGGTACCCCTTCAGTGAGTCTATCTAAAATACTCCCAACTTGCATAACTCTTAACTGTAGGAAGGAAAGAAAGTCCTTGACTGTTGCCTAGGAGATGTAAAGGAGAAGTAAAGGCAAAAGTAGTTAGCATTACAAGTTCTAGACAGGGAACCAGAAAAAAATCAGAACAGGGCAATTTTTAAATGTTCATATGAGAGTCCACTGGAATTTCTTGATGAGAGCTTCCTAAAGCATCCCTCTATTGGGCTCCTCCTCATTTTTCTTTTGTCTGCTAAGGCTGAACTCGAGAGTGATAGACACAGGATTTATTTTCAGGCACTTTGATAGCTGTTGGAGTGACTAGAATCAATGTCAGTTCCCTTTCAAAGGCTTCTAGATAAGGGGAGAAAACAAATTTAGCTATCATTTTAGAGCAATAACGGGTTGTCTACCTTAGCTCCAGGTGGGAACTACAGTATTGCAGACCAAGATGTGAAGTATGAGATCTGAGCAGCACTTTGTGATTAGAAACAAAATCATCAATGAGAAATAACTGTCTAAATAACATTTTATATGGACTTACGTCTAATGTCTGGGAAGTGTAATCCCTTGAACACTTAAAAAAATATACTGATCACTTTATTCTTTGGTTATACTTTCCTTTTGGGTGTTTAAGATCATACAGTTGGCCCAAATAAACCAATTTATTTTTACTCTTAAGGTCCTTTGGGAATCTGTTCCTCAGGGGTCACATGGCTTTGGGTGGAGCTCCTGGCTCCTTTCTTTTACCAGTTCCATCTATGTGAAGATAAGTCAAAGGTCCTATTCGGCCATGTCTGGCTTCACTTGGAAGCAGGAGGAAATGTTTCCTCTGAGTTGACCCTCCTCTTTGTAGACTGGACGCTGGTTCAAGTCCATCTCGTGGGGTCTCCATGTCCTCCCTGAACAAGAGGACAGTTGATTCACCACAGTTACAGGACATTTTGAGAGATGTTCCGTAGTCCCCTGGAACTTAGTCGACCTTGGAGGCAAGGGGCAAAAATTGTCTTTTAAATCCCTCTGACCACATTAGTAAAGGCCTCAGACTATGGCTGTTAAACATCCAAGAAGGTTAGTTCCACCAGTCTGGTACTGGTACTTTTAATTATCATGTGCTATGTAGATAAGCTTGGGCAAAACCCAAACATTCTCAGATAAACCTTGACATGTATTTTGTTCCTTAAACTAGTTGACTGAACTATGACCTTAGAAATTTCAAGATTATGTGTTTACTATTTTTGTCTCATCTTTTACATATCATCCCAAACTCCAGACCTTCATCACTTAGGCTTTCTCAATTTCTCTATATTGGAAAATATCTCATTCCCATATCCTTTTAACATCTTTTATAATCTTATTTTCTTTTTAAATAATTATGAGACATAATAACATTAACAAATACATTTTCCATTTGTTGTGAGAATTCTTTTCCTGAGGATACTAAGCAGTGTTTATCCCCTTCTAAGGTTCTAGTTTCAAACAAATGTTTGGTTAAAGTTTTCCTGGGGAACCAATTAATTTACTGAGCTTACTTACAGAGATGACTGAGGGGTTGCTGAGGTGTATGAGTGATCTAGGGGTATGCCTACTAGAAAGCATTTACCCAGCATGGATCGAGCCTTCTTTTCCTAGTTTTTTCCCAGATTATAAACTTTAGTCATCCCCAAATCCAGGAGACCATGTGTCATTAGGGCCAAATTACATATAGTTGGCTGGGGATGTTGAAAAAATTCTACAATGCTTAAAAATGTTGACCTGTGCAAGTCCAAGCCTTACAAAAACCCACCATGGATGGCAGAGGTGGGCAGGAAGCCTCAGCCCTAGCTCAGGATCTATTGGCAACTGATAGCCACTGGGAGAAGCAAAGTCAGTTGTCTTTAGGGTTGTGAAACCTAGTAGGCAGACCAGACCCCACACCCAAGAACATTTGGGGAATGCAGATTAGACTCATAGCCTTTGTAAAAAGAAAAATAATAATATAGGACATGAAGTTGAAGGGAGTAGTATGACTGGTGTGTGGGATAAGGGAGGGGGTAAGAATGTGATCAAAATACAATGCATGGAATCCTCGAGGAATCAGTAAAAATATACGAACTCTTTAATACCCTCTAAGTTCATTCAGAGCTTTCTGCATGTGCATGCGTGTGAAACTATCTATTTGAGCATGGGCCCACATCCCTGAAGAACAGTGAATCCCCCTATCTCAGCAGCCATCAATTGCCAATCATGTCTCATAGTTTTAATGAAATAATCAAATTTTCCATTTGAAAATGGTTGTTGTCTTAAGTGTAATAAATCTATAAATAAAGATGTCATAAAAACTTTGTAGAATTTAATGCCAGAGTGAGTTTCTGTCTTCCACGAATATGCCAGATTTTTAATTTTGTTTCTAAGTTCATTGTTTCAAGAAATGCACAACTGAATTCTATCTTAACAAGTTGCTAAATTAAATTTCATGTGGCACAGTTTTGAAATAGGAGGTTTTCCAGACTAACTTGAATACCTCAAACATTTATTCCTATGTCTAATGTACCTGAAATACATACATATATACTGTGATATCCTTGTAACTATTTTATTGTAGCATATTATAACAATATACTTGTTTACATGTTACAGGTCCTTCCCACTGTAGGCAAAGCTCAATACAAGTAGACACATGCCTAACTTGTTTTAACATCCTCAGTGCAAAACATAATCCCTGAATTTACACAGCTAATGACAAGATACACTTCAAACATCAGTATTCTGCTCATAATCACAATTTCTAAGTCTAATATGAGATTTTTCAAGGTCAATTTTAATTAGTTTCAATCAGAAAAGCTATCCATGCTTATAGTTTTTAAACAAAAGTGTTCAACAGTGACATTCAGATCTTCTTGTCTTCTCAGACCTCATGGTCTCATGCCTGGAATCAACCAATGTTTACATTAACAGCAATTTAACAGCAAAATATTTGAGACTAAGTCACTTTTATGCTGGCATGCACATGTGGCACATGTTTGAATGAGTGGTATGCTTAACGCATTGTTTATTATTCCTGGCTTGAAAGTATATTATTTCTAAGATGTTCCAATATTAGCAGATAAAGATTGGATTTTTAACAACTTCCCAGTAAGTCTTTTACAGTGTTGATAGAACCCTGTAAGTTTAATCATTTGCTTATTAGTGATCCTTAAACTCACTTCAAATGTTTTATATTTACGGGCATTTACTACAAATATTTTATACACATACCTAAATACATATACAGAATAAATTCTTTAAGCAAAATTGGGGTCAAACAGCTTGTGCTTTTTATTTTTTGTGTATGAATGTATTGCCTACATGTATGTAAGTGCACCCATGTCATGCAATGCCTGCAGAGGTCAGAAGAGGGCATTGGATACCATGGAACTGGAGTTACAGATGGTTGTTGCCCACCATGTGGGTGGCTGGAAATTGAACACAGGTCCTCTGCTGGAGCAGCCAGTGATCTTAACTGCTGAGTCATCTCTCTAGCCCCACAGCTTGTGCTTTTAAGTCCTAATAGATCTTCATATGGTTTCCTAGGTATTGAGTGATCCAGTTCTACACTGAGTCTATGAAAATTTCTTTCATGCCAGCTATTGGCTAATGTTGCTTATGGTCAAGTTTTGTCATTGTGTTAATCTTAGGGAAGAATGATGGGTCTGTTCTTAAACTGTTTTAAGTTGAATTTTCAATTATGTGAAATGCTGAAAATCTTTCATTTAATCGAAACCGTCCTGGGTTCCCTTTTGTCCACTTTGCCACAAAAGTGTTTTGGAGTTACCTCCGCACCGTGGAATGTTTCTTTCAGCACAGAGCTTGCTTCTTTGTCTACTATATATTGCAATGTTATTTTTTGTTTGTTGTTTGGCCTTTTCATTCAACTTTATTGTTTTTTTTTCAAGCAGAATAGCAGAATTTTTAAATGTAGACAAAGTTATTTTTCTCTTATAAGACGTCTGTTTTGTCTGACTTGCTCAGAGAGAGCTTCCTACAGTAATATAAGATTAAAGAGCATACCACTTTATTTTAATTTCTTGTAGATTACTAAGAACTTCTAAACTCTATTCATCTGCCACTTATTTTGGAAATGCAAAGATGAAGTAAACTTTCTCTTTGTTTTTGCCAGGTGGATAGTCAGTCATCTTAATACTATAATGTAATCTGTTATTTTCCCCTAAATTAACAGTGCCTTCGTTACATACAGAATTTGTATGTGTATTCGCAGTTGCATGGAATAGACTTGAAAGGATGAAAGGAAAGGACAGCACTATGACTGGAAGTGTTTTCATCATGTCTGTGTCTGTATAGTTAGACACAGGAGCCCAGAGAACTGTATTACAAGCCACTGAAAGGTTTTCATTATATGCTGTTGAGATTTGTGGATACTGTAGAACTAAGATCCTGGACAAGACTTGCCCTGTGGTAATGGCCGTAGTGCAGTGGCCATCTTTGTGCTTGGGAAAGGGGGTCCTTAGAAATGTAAGGACTGCATTAGAGAAGGTACAGGAACACTTTCCAGCAGTGATGAGGATGTTGGTTTTAATCTTTAAAGATTCTCATCATCACCCTCTTCTTTTCCCTGCAGTCTGGCTCGGCCCTGTTCACTCCCGCAGCAAGGGGCTTCCAGCCAATTTAGACTGTTTCCTGGATGCAGCAGACTGTCCTGTCTGTGGAGATTTGGTCTGCTATTGGGATAGTTTCTCTTCATCCCTTTGGAAAACTTGAAACAAAATTTTTATAGAACATATAGTTATATAATGCTTTAGTTTAAAAAGCATGACACTTCAAGATTTGTGACAGAATGAGGTACATAACAAGTGATGTCTTTGTGACACAATCTAGGTGAAGATTTGGGACAGCAGGACAAATCTGGTGCTCTGCTGGCCTCCCTTTCTGATCCCACCCATCTCTTAACCTTAGAGGTACTCATCATTGTTCAGAAATACAAAAATCTCTTCTCACCAAGAAACTTGTAATGAATTTATGAATTGTGTTTTACAATAGATGCTGGATATATTTAATACAACATTTTTATTGATCCTCCTTTGAGAATTTCATACAACCTACTTTGATCATAGTCACCTCCAACCCCTCCCCCAACTCCTCTCAGATCCTCCCCACATCTCCCCAAACCTCCCAACTTCATGTCCTCTTTAAAAAAATCACCCACCAACTCTAACTTGTGCTGCCCATGTACTCCTGGGTGTAGGACCATCTCCTGCTGCATAGCCCACTTACCAGTAGCCACACCCTTAAAGAAACTGTCCATATCTCCTCAGTTAGAGGTGCAGTCTCGTTAGCACCTCTGCCCTGTGCTAGAATGTTGACTGGCCTTGTGCAGGCAGCCACAGCTGCTGTAAATTCATGAGTGCAGCAGTCCTGACATGTTCTGAAGACTCTATTCCCCTCCGGTCCTGACCGCTGGCTCTTGCAGTCTCTCTGACTTTCTCCACGATGGTCCTTGAGCCTTGGGGGTCAGGGTGTGTTATATAGATGTCCTGTTTGTGGCTGAGAACTCCACCGACACTTATTCTCTGCACTTTGATCAACTGTGAGTTTTTGCATTAACCCTCATTCTCTGCACAAAGAAACTTCTCTGAGGAGGTCTGAGAGCTGCCCTCATGCATGGGTAGAGAGCTGGGACTTAGCAACAGCTGGATGCTGCTGAGCACTAGCATTCATTTCTCTCTGCTTCCTGACTACAGATGCATTGTGATCCGTTGCCATGCTCCTGCTGCCATGACTTTCCTTAGTCCAAAAGTATCATGGCTTTTGGAATTAAACTTTGAAGGGCTTGAAGGGCTACACTATAAAGTAGCGTAGTAGGTGAAAAAATGACAAGGTCACCAGACTAAGGATGCATGATCATATTCACTTGACTGTCAATGATGGGAGAGTTAATAATACTATGTGATTTTTTTTCCCATTTTAAAGAAGAATTTATTAATCTTGCTCCTTGAAATCTCAATCAAAAAGTTCTGGAAATTTTATGGAAGTAAAGCCGTGATAACTTTCATGTGCTTATTTTTTTTATTTTTAATAACTACATGATTAGAAGAAGCATTTCATTACAGCTTTAACATATTCAGTAATACACTCCAGAGCAAGAGTACATCTCTTTCATAAGTGGCTGTAAGTTTCTAGGTTCACAGTTGAATTAATACAGTTATACAATATTGAACTCAGTATAAGCCCTGTAAGACATAAAATTGAATGAGTTTTTAACCTTTAAAAAAGATCTCCATTTCATTTTAGAATATAATGTTCCTAGCAGAAAGACTCATTGTTATTGCTACTAAGACTGAAATGTTGGTTCATGCATCTTCCAAATTCCTTCTATGAAGCCAACATCACTCCAATACCAAATCCAGGTAAAGATACAACCAAAAAAGAAAATTATAGACACATATCCTTAATGAACAAAGATGTGAAAATTCTCAACAAGACACTTGCAAACCACATACAAACACACATAAAAAAAGATCATCCACCATGATCAAGTTGGCTTTATCCCAGAGATGCAGGGATGGTTCAATATACATAAGTCAATAAATGTCATAA
>NW_008356259.1:851077-851953 GCF_000622305.1 Nannospalax galili
AACTAATATTGTGAAAATGACCATCCTACCAAAAGCCATTTATAGATTCAATGCAATGCCAATCAAAATTCCCATGATATTTTTCACAGAATTGGAAAAAGACATCCTAAGATTCATATGGAAGCACAAAAGACCTCAGAAAGCCAAAGCAACTCTGAGCACTAAGAGCAGTGCTGGGGGGATTACTATACCAGATTTTAAGCTCTACTACAGAGCTATAGTCATAAAAACAATATGGTACTAGCATAAAAATAGACCCATAGACCAATGGAACAAAATTGAAGACCCAAATATGAGTAAATACAATTTCAGCCACCTGATATTTGACAAAGGGGCCAAAAAAATTCACTGGAGGAAAGAAAGCATATTCAGCAAATGGTGCTGGCAAAACTGGATCTCTATCTATAGAAGAATGAAATTAAACCTCTATCTTTCACCCTGCACAAAAGTCAAGTCTAAATGGATCAAAGACCTCAATGTAAAGCCTGAAACTCTGAAACTGTTAGAAGATAACATTGGGAAAAACCTATAAGATATAGGATTTTCTAAACCTAGATAAAGGATTTTCTAAACCGGACATCAATTGCTCAGGAAACAAGGGCAAGAATTAACAAATGGGACCTCATTAAACTAAAAAGCTTCTGTACATCAAAGGACGCAACCAGGGAAGCGAACAGAAAACCCACAGAATGGGAAAAAATATTCACCAGCAACACACCTGAAAGAGGTTTAATATCCAGAATATATAACGAACTCAAAAAACATAAGACAAGAAGTAAACCAATTAAAAGATGGGATAAAGAGCTGAACAGAGAGTTCTCAAAAGAAGAAATAAAGATGGCTAAGAAGCATCTTAAAAGATGTTCAACATCACTA
>NW_008356259.1:852264-875867 GCF_000622305.1 Nannospalax galili
AAATCATGAAATCTGCAGGTAAATGGATGGAACTAGAAACTGTTATACTAAGTGAAGTAACACAGACTCAGAAAAAAAAATCGACATTTGTTCTCCCTCTTATGTGGATCCTAGAACCAGACTCTGATAAATAAGTATGCAAACAGACATAACTACAGGAACCAGGATAATGGAAAGGAAACAGGGAGGTAAAGGAAAAGAAAGAACCTGAAAGAGAAGAACAGTAGGAGACAGGCCTTAATAAGGGAGATATGGATAAAATTTGGGTTAGGTTAAGGGAGCAGGGAGGGAAGGGTATAAAGGGGATAAAGGGAAAGAAAGAGCTCAAGAGAGGCAGGACCATAGGAGAAGGGTATTATTAAGGGAGAAAGGTGGGAAATGGGGGCACCTTAAGTGGGAAAACCATGATGGAGGGGTGAGACAATGTGAGAGATAAACAATGCCTAGTTAGTTTCGAAAACCAGAGGGAATCATGTTACTCCAACAACCTACTGACAAATTATACATAGCAGATCAAGAACTATATGTCTAGGTAAGGTTTATCTGAGAACAACTGGTCTTTGCCCAAGATTTATCTACATGGCACAGAGTAATTAAAAGTACCAGACTGGTGGAACTAACCTTCTTGGATGTTTAACAGACATACTTTGAGGCCTACAATAATTTGGTCAGAGGGACATAAAGGACAGTTTTTGCTCCTTGCCTTCATAGGTTGACTAGTTCCAGGGCACTATGAGCATCTCTTAAAATATCCTGTAATTGTGGTGGGTCACCTGTCCTCTTGATCAAGAAAGCCAAGGAAACCCCACTAGATGGACTTGAACCAGTGTTCAGCCTACAAAGAGGAGGGTCAACACAGAGGAATCATTTCCTCCATGCTTCCACGCGAAGCCAACCATGGTTGAGCAGGACCTTTGACTTATCTTCACATTGGCAGAACTGGTAAAAGAAAGGTGTGAGGGGCTCCTCCCAAGCCCATGTGACCCCTGAGGAACAGATCCTTAAACGACCTTAAGAGTAAAAAATAAACTAGTTTATCTGGGCCAACTGTATGGCCTTAAATACCCAAAAAGAAAGTATAACCAAATATTAAAGGGGCCAATATAATTTTTTAAGAGTCCATATGCATAGCTAAAAGCTACATAACAAACAACAATTCCAGATAGGAGATATTTTCTTTTTAGTTGTTGGCCAGGGTGGCCAAAGGGATTCCCAGATAGTAACCCAGTATAGAACTGGGAAAATGAACAGCGGACCCCAATCTTATCTAAAGGAATATTGACAACTGATTCTTGCTTGATGAGGAACAACTGACCCTCCTAAAACAAAGACCTCTAGATAGGCTGACTAGATTCCCCAGATGGATAAATATTGGGGAATGGCTGGGGGTGCCTACCACACAGCAGACAGTAGCAGGGATATCAGAGTATAAGGGCTCTAGTGGGGGGAGGGAGGCTATGGGTGGGTGCCATCTTGGAAGTGGGTATATAGTCGAATAAGATGGTTTGGGATGTTCTGTGTAATACACACTCACACACACACACAAAATCAACAAATTTTTAAAAATGTATTATATTTGAGGAGGAATCATGGAAATTTACATCATGTTAATTAATAGAGGTGATAAACATTACCATTGAGATCTACCCAGTGACTTTATAGACATACACAGGTGCCAAGGATCCAAGTGCAAGCGATTAGGACTAGTATGTGATTTTTTAAACTTCATCGCAACGGAAATATTTACACTTTATATACTATCTCCTTCATGCATTTTATGTTCCATGTTCCATTTACTTATTTATTTTACTTCTTTTGAGGCAGGGTCTTGTTCTGAAGCCCGGGATGGCCTGGAGCTCTCTATGTAGTCTAGGCTCTTCTCAAATTCCTGATTATCTTCCTGCCTCAGTCTCTCAAGTGCTGGGATTATAGAGGTAAGCCATTGTACTCATTCTAACATGGGTTTCCATTCAAATATACTGTATCAAGGCCTGAATGTTCATGTGTTTAATCCCAGGACTCAGGTGGCAGAGGCAGGCAGAACTTTGAGATATAGAAGCCAACATCATATACATAGTGAGTTCCAGGCCAGCTGGGGATACAAGGATACCCTGACTCTCATATGTGTGTGTACACGTGTGTGTGTGTGTGTGTGTGTGTGTCTGTGTTTCTATGTGTGTGTTGTCTGTTGTGTGTGTCTGTGTGTGTGTCTGTGTGTGTGTCTGTATGTCTGTGTCTGTGTGTCTGTTTGTGTCTGTCTGTCTCTGTGTGTGTCTGTGTGTCTCTGTGTGTGTGTCTGTGTCTGTGTGTCTCTGTGTCTCTGTGTGTCTGTGTGTGTGTCTGTGTGTGTCTGTGTGTGTGTCTCTGTGTGTGTGTCTGTGTCTGTGTGTCTCTGTGTCTCTGTGTGTCTGTGTGTGTGTCTGTGTGTGTCTGTGTGTGTGTCTCTGTGTGTGTGTCTGTGTCTGTGTGTCTCTGTGTCTCTGTGTGTCTGTGTGTGTGTCTGTGTGTGTGTTTCTGTGTGTCTGTGTGTGTGTCTGTGTGTGTGTCTGTGTGTCTCTGTGTGTCTGTGTGTGTGTCTGTGTGTCTCTGTGTCTGTGTGTCTCTGTGTGTCTGTGTGTGTGTCTCTGTGTGTGTGTCTGTCTGTGTCTGTGTGTCTCTGTGTGTGTGTCTGTGTGTGTCTGTGTGTGTGTCTGTGTCTGTGTGTATCTGTGTCTCTGTGTGTCTGTGTGTGTGTCTGTGTGTGTGCCTGTGTGTCTCTGTCTGTGTCTGTGTCTGTGTGTCTCTGTGTCTCTGTGTGTCTGTGTGTGTGTCTGTGTGTCTCTGTGTCTGTGTGTCTCTGTGTGTCTGTGTGTGTGTCTCTGTGTGTGTGTCTGTCTGTGTCTGTGTGTCTCTGTGTGTGTGTCTGTGTGTGTCTGTGTGTGTGTCTGTGTCTGTGTGTATCTGTGTCTCTGTGTGTCTGTGTGTGTGTCTGTGTGTGTGCCTGTGTGTCTCTGTCTGTGTCTGTGTCTGTGTCTCTCTGTGTCTCTGTGTGTCTGTATGTCTTTGTGTCTCTGTGTGCTGTGTCTGTTATGGATAGTTTTAGTGTTTCCTCTGTTTCTCATTTCTTCGTCATTTATCTCTTGTAACCATAACAGTTGAGCATTATTTTACAGACTTACAGAATCCAGGAACATGGTGTGATTTCTTTTTTATGTGGGTATTTGATAAGTTAAGCAAGAGGCTCCACTTCTTAGTTAATTCTACGGAGGTTGAATCCATACTCAAGGGAAAGAAAAATGAAACCTCATAAGATGTACAAAACTCTAGCAGTATGGACTCAATGGAATGTGTCCTCTTTTTCAATTTCTTCTCTGTCTTTCACATTTTAGCAAAGACAAAATATTAGCAGCCTGCAGATATTACTATTAGTATATCAAGTATTTCCACTTTGTGGCTGTGCAGTATTTGCCACCAGGGCCGAGTGAACAGCATGGGACGGAAGCCATGATGAGCAGGGACCACCCAGAATGCCTTTATCCCAAACATACCATTTTAAGTAAGCATTGTGTGCATTTATGCATTGTTGGTTAGGGAAAAGGTAATGGAATACAATTATTATATGAGAATAAATAAGTTTTTAAAAATCCAAATGTTGATAAAAATTAACTGTTTTTATTCTGAACATGGCTTATCCATTATTTCCTGAAAGTCTGGATTAAGGGAATACAAAAGCCTATAGTCTTCTAATTAACATTTAAAGAATACAGCTCCAAGTAATTCAAAAGAGAGAAAGGTAACCGAGAGAATTACTTTTTAGATTCCGTCCCATCTACCTTAACTGATATGTGAGACAGTGTTTGTATTTACATCTAGGTGGTTCCAGGCCCTCGTTCTGCACTCTTTTTGACCCATGACTTTTGAAGTACGTGAAACACCATTGCCTATATATGAAGGTGATATACAGAGGCTTTCTTCTGTGTCCATATGTTGTTGCTTAGGAGAATCATAGGTTTCTGTCTTTTATACCACAAGGTTCAAGATAAATTCTATGACGTTTTCACAACCGAGGAATAGACTTTACTGGGAAACATACATAGCCAAGGATCAGTACGAGAAGAGAAAGTGTACATGCCCTCTGATCCTGCCATCATCTCATAGAGAAAAATGTCACGGCCAGGGTGTGCAGTGAGGGAGACACAGGCTAATTCCTGATGCTCAGCTTGGCAATTAAATGCTGGCTGATTAAATGCCTTGTCTGGAAGTGTAGCTGCTCAGCATCTGCATACCTTATAACCCATGGGACATTACAGCTACAGTTCTCACTAACAATAAGAAGAGCCCTGGGAGCTGAGCTTGGATGGCTCTCCTTCCAGCACACAATGGAGCCCCTCATAGCCAGCCTGCTATCCAGGCAAACAGAATGCTGCCAGTTACCCATACTACGTACTACATTATTCGAATGAGACGTAAACTCTAAGCAAACATAAGTATTTTGAATAGCTGGAATGTTGTATATTATTTGCATTTTTCTTTCCTTTGGGGGACATTGTGCAAAATGAGGGTACAGAGTTTATGTTAAATCACAGTCACACTTCTGACCCAATTGCTCTGCTCCCAAATTGCTCTATAAACTTTTTCTTTTTCTTTTGAATGGCTCTCCTGCCTGTTAAAAACTTCCTGTGTCCAGTACCCAACCCTGAGGTTTCTTTGCACCTGGATGTTATTGCAACTCCTCGGGTGACATTCCCGGGTGACATTCCCACTCAAACTGATTGAGTCTACACTGCCCCTCAACAGCTGCCAATTGGATAGGTTAACTGTTAGAAATTTGTTCTTTTTATGTTGCTGTTGGGGTTGTTGCTAATTAAATTGTGAGGACTATGGGTGGGGTATCAATGACAGTTCAGGTTCTTGTTATCAAAACCATATGCACTTAGGAGCAGCATTATTCAGATGATGAGTTTTTCATGAGATACAATGCTGTATTGTAATGCACTTTGCTTGTCTGTAGAAAGAATTATTTCTCAACTGTGTCTCTTGTTGATAGACAGCAGGGTTTCAAATAAATGATAGTTTTAGTTTCTCATGCACTTTATTATGTCCAGAGTGCGCTTTCAGACTTGACTGTGGTAGATTATGTACCTAAATGATGAATTCACCTTACTGCTGGCTGTGTATAGACCCTTGGTAAGATTACCTTTCATGAAAGACAACATTGGGCTCCTCCAGGGCACACTGGGAGGATTTGCTCTACTGCCTTCCCTTAGCCAGAGATCTTGAGCTCGGGATGCAAGCAAGGCAGAGACAGCAAAAGTCAAGTTAAAACAGTATTTAATTAAACATCCAAAAAAGCAGAACAGAGCCGTTCACTCAGTAGACAGAATTATGAGCTTTTAAATATCTTCCCTCCACAATTTGAGACCTGATAGTCTAATTTTATTTGAATTTTCATTAATGAGCAAAATTAAATGTAGATTGTAAAGCTGCCTTTTGACAACGTTGAATATGTGATTAGACACTTGGATTTGCTTCTGATGTACCCCAAACCTTTTTCTGCCCCTATATTTTGGAGGGGAATTTCAACTTTTAAGATAACAGATTTTAATCTTAACTTTTATAATTGTCCTAGATAATTCATATGACATCGTAACTTCTTTAAAGATTAGGGTTATGATCATACCATTTTTTTTGGCTGTTGTTTTCCTCCATGAAAATTTATTTATTTGAAATCCTTGTTTGGAATATGCCCCAAACACTACAAACCACCCATAATTGGATATTTTTTAGAATTCATGTAACTATTAAACGTGATTTGATATATCCTCACTGTTGCTCCTAAAATTTATTCAAATTTTAAGTCCCTTGCAGCTAAGATGCAAGGAAGAGGCTACTTTTCCTTTGCTCTGGGACCCTTCATGCTGTAGCCATTAACACAGTTTTCTTAAACTGAATTAAATTATCTTCTTAACCACATGGCATGAAGTTGACAATGGAGCTGCAAAGAGTGAGTGATGCAGTGTCTTTTATTTGTTTTATATATTTTATTATTTAATAAGCTTGTTTTATAACAGGTAAGACTATCTAAATGCCAGTGGCAAAGCTCTGTTTACTGTGATATATTTAAATCCTTTACAGTAGAAATGTGTATTAGAAATTATTTTCCATTAATAATGACTCTTGAATTTAAAAATAGATCATAAAGTGTCTAGTTACCCAACCATTTGACCATTTATCCTATTTTCATTTGTTAATAATCTCAGTTATAACAAGGAGAGAAAATGAGGCAAAAAAGGAGGTTTGGTTAGATTAAGAATAAGAAAGTGGAATCTGAGTCACGGTTACAGCTTTGTGATAGAGCTTCCCCTGGCATATAAGAGGCCCTGGGTTTGATCACTAATATCACGGAAAAGAAAGGAGAATGGAAAAGGAAAAAGAGAGAGGTTTAAAAATTCATCTCATTCTAAAAATTGGCATTTGAGAGTTGAAGTGATAGTGAATTATTTGTATATTTCTTCAAAAGGATCATTTTAAATCTTAATGTTTGAAGATAATCAGGATATTTTTAAGGCACTGGGAAACAACATTCATAAGACTGGAAAATAATGAGCTAGGTTTTGAATAGATTTATCATTTTGAAATTGTGCATGTTTGATTTATTTTCATCACCTGATATCCCCATTTAATCTCAATTTTATTTCAGAAATAGATATTTGATGATTTGTATGTACATGCATCTTGAGAATTCTATTTCAGTAATGCTTATTTAAATTCACTATATTAACCTTTTAGAAAGATTACAAAGTTGACTTCAGCAGAAAATAAAGAAAAAAATGCCCACATACATACCCACAATATTTGTATCACCTGAGATTTTTAAACCACTTCTTTAGAAAAATTTTATTATTATGTCAAATGAGAATAAAAGTTAAACATATTGAACCTATTATATGATACATTTCTATACATGAACTAACACAATGTTGACTTTCCACTTAAAATTAATTTAATATTCTGAAGATTTTGTGGAGTTTTAATAGTTTCATTTGCACTGAATTTTTAACATATGGATAATTCTGGTAGGAGTTCAAGTTAAAGTACTTGAAAAATATAATTTCCAGTTCTGTGGATATTGCTCTGTGGCAGAACACTAGCAGACAAAGGGCCTGAGTTAAAAATCATTAAAGCCTTTAGTTTTCATTTTCAAATTCATATGAATAATTTCTGCTATAAGCACCCTGGTGATGTTGTCAATTGACATTTTAATTGTGATCAGTTCTGAAGTATTCAATTGGAAGAGGGAGGCAGTGAGCCTATAATTCTCCAAGTAGTTCTTGTTTGGTTATAGAATACATTCACCCATGCCTTTGCGCCTTCAGTTTGTGTAGTCAGTAACAAATACAGATTGCTGTCATGGTTTGAGATACTGTGTTTTGAGGTGTTGCTAAAGACAATAGAGCCCTGGGCTGTAGATGCAGAACTCAGTCTACTGGTTGAGTTGTACATGAGAAGAGGAACCACAGGAGTGCATGCCTTCCTGGGTCAGCTCTATGCTCTGAGATGATAAACACAGGGAACACTTGGACCCCAGGCTCTCAGGGTGGTTAACGAGCTTCACTTTGCTGGTAGATAACTTTGTTGCATCAGAGACAAGGAGAAATAATTCCCTCAAACAGAAATGTGGGTGGTTGTGGAGCTAGGAATATGCCTGTACTAGTGTACAATGTGCTTGGCGTATTCTAGCTCAGTAAGAGACAAACCTGGAGTAGAGTTGAAAAGATCCTGTAGAGTGGACTCAGAGACTGGGTTGTCATGTCTAGCTGAAGGGTTCTGTTAAATAGCTCTAGGTCTTTAGACTGAGGCTGACAAGTCGTCTATGTCAGACGGTCAGAGACTATGGGCTCTGTGAGGTTCCGGGTTGGGCAGTGTATTTGAAAATGCTTCATAAAGTGACAGATTGTTCTAGATGCTAATATTTAAATGGCTGATAAAATGCCATGTATTCTGCGCACGGTATTAGATTACCATGGAGGCACACAGAGCCCAAGTGTGGCACACAGTGTGCATTCCTCTAAATGACGTCATTTGAGAGAATTTGATATTGTCTTTAGAAAGTTGATGTATTCATTAGTGGAAAAGAAAAGCTTTATATTTTAAAAATATTGATATTTTTCATTTTAATTGAACATATGGATGTGGCATGTTTCCAGTGCTCAGGCCATCTAAAGAATTTTTCGAATCCTGTGTGGATATAATTTGTAAGTAGAAAAACCCACAGGCCTTGATGTGCTCGTTAACCAAGTGAACCAATAGGCTCTAAATGTCTCCTAGCCATTAATGTTCCATTATTTACCTGAAAATTTTGTTAAAGCTCAAATTCTAAGTCCACTTGTTCTGGACTACGCTGAGAGGACTTGCATTTCTACCAAACTTCCAGGTGACTGCAAGAGGTAGTCCCTAGGCTCCACTTAGAATAATTTGAACAAGTTATTCTCTTAGTGTATTGTGTGTGGACTGACATAATCTGTTATATGCTGATCCATACTTAAAGTACGTTCTCAGAGTCTGTCCCTCACATTTAAATACTATGAATGCTTCAACATCCTCTTAACCTTTCTTGATGGTATTTTTCTTGTCTTTGCTGTGAAAGATTTAAAAAAATAATGAAAATTAGTATTATTATTGCCATTAAGAAATATATATATATATTTAAGAGTTGGAGAGTTGTCTCAATGGTTAAGAGCACTGGCTGCTCTTACAGAGGACCCAGGTTCAGTTCCCAGCACCCATATGGCAGCTAACAACCATGTGTAACTCCAGTTCTAGGGGGACCTGATGCCCTTTTTTGGCTTTGTGGGCATTGCATGAATTAATGAATTTACATATATGCAGGTAAAATACTCATATACATAAAATAAAAAATACATAAATTAATTTCCAATTAAAAGGGGAGATGAAACACGAGCAGAACATAAGGCTGTCTATGTCTGGAGTGAAAGCAGGACAGCCAAGCTGATTATTATTGTTGTTAGTCCATCACATCAGATCATCAGAAAATCATAATAATCAAGGAAATCAAGGGCCCTGGAATGCCTGAAGCACAGAGGTCAGGTTGAGTATTAATTTCACACAAGACCAAAATAGTCTGTTAGACCTAGAATCTCAGCTTGGATCTTCTGATCTTCTGTAGTGAGCACCATCTATATTAAAAACTTTTGAAGCCAGGTAGCACTCAGGAGGCAGAGGCAGGTGGAGCTGATGAGATTGAGGCCAGCATGGTTCACATAGTGAGTTCTAGGTCAGGCAGGGCTATATGGAGTCTTTGTATAGAAAAAAATACCTCCCCACACCCCACCAAAAACAATTTGAGATAGAGATGAGTTTGAGAAGGAGATATTGATGGAGGTGATGAAAGAGGCACTAGGAGGGGATCTTGTGTGGGGTGCATGGGGCATGGTGCCCGTGACACTGGGGAGGATCCAGAGACAGCTATGTCTTATAGGAGACTACTTTACTCATCCAGCCACATGGGCGGTCAGGCCCAGGATTAGTATAATGTCCATGGGAGGGGAGTTGAAAGACTATTGAGTACACTATATACATGAAAGTTTCACTTGGTAGTAGTTTCTTTATGATGCTTTGAGAGTCTTTAAGGAAAAGGGCATTTGGAAGTTTGTGTGTTTTGTAGTGGTCAGAGAGGGTACCACGGGTATGTAGGATGCTGCCTGTCTCCAGATATTATAGACATTATAAGTTGCACAGAGATGATTATCCTGCTGTGTTTTCTCTTCTCTAAATTTAAGTCGACCCACAAGCTAATCTCTCTACTGCCCTAGGCTTTCTGCAGCCATTAAGTTCCCACTGCCTCTCCTGTAGTTCTTTAATACTCTGCAGATATGAGAAGAGAAGAGGAAACGACCCCATCCTGATGGTGGTGGAAAGAGAAGCAATTCAGCTGAACTGATCTCCGGAGATGCTTTCAAACAGCAGTGTGTGTGTGTGTGTGTGTGTGTGTGTGTGTGTGTGTGTGTGAGAGAGAGAGAGAGAGACAGAGAGAGACAGAGAGACAGAGAGACAGAGAGACAGAGAGAAAAACTGTCCTCATGTTCCTTCTTGAGCAAGGTTCTATTTGATTATTTGCTGTTTCTTTTAGACCAGTTAAATGTTAACAAGCTGACATAAAATGCTTTAACATTCTATGAGCAGTCTTCTGTTGTAGAATATAAAGCCCACTAAAACATAACTTTTAAAACACATTTAAATAAAGTATGTGGGGCTTGGGAGGTGGTTCAGTGGATAAAGCATTTGCCACACAACCTTGAGTACCAGAGTTCGAATCCCTAGAATCCACTTAAAGTCTAACACAATAACTTGTGTCTGTAATCCCAGTACTCCTATGGCAAGATGGGAGCGATAGGAGAATCCTTGGAAGTGCTCTGGCCAGCCATCTTGATATTTTCTATCTCCATCTTCATGTATTGTATAGAAAAGGTTTTAGTGTGCTATAGTCACATTTAAATTACTATTTTACACCCATTGAAGAATCGTTCTTATAATAATCATTATCATGGAAATGTTATTAAACTTAGTATATATTCTAAAACTTTTTCCTTCTCCTCCTGCATCCTTTGTCTCTGTGAATGACAACACTATCTACTATGCCCCATGCACCTAGACACCTGGGCTGTTCCCCTTGGCCTGATAGTCATGTGCCCTGCATTGTCCATCTGATTGATCTTGTTTAGTTAATATTTTGATCCAGTCATCTCTCTTTCTGTCTCTTCCCTTGTCACCCCCATCTTTAGATGAAGCTTTTATTGCCCCCTGCCTCGATCATTGTATTTTTTTTTCCAAGTGATTAATTTTGAGTCCAATCTGCCAGGCTCTTATATAAGACTTACTGTGTAGAATAACAAACTATTTTATATTTCTTTGTTAGAATCCATCTTGGATGTTACATGTAAACTTTATAGAATAATTTTACTTGTGAAAAAGATTGTATGTTTTTTTTTAAAATTATTAAGTTAAGCTCTATCAGCTTGAACACTGACTAAAAGTTTTTGCCACCTGACAAGAGACTCTGTTATTTCTCATAGAAGTAACATTGCAGGTTAACAGTTAGCAGTTGTGTCATTTGATAGAATATTTGATAGACAATGCATATTTTATATATGCATTAGAAAGCAATTTAGGGATTAGGGTTGACTTATGCATCATGATTCTTTTTTTTAAGTATGGAGGATTTTTAATAAATATATATTATTTTTATTTTACGTGTATAAGTATATTGCCTGCATGTATGTGAGTGCACCCATGTCATACAGTGCTGCAGAGGTCAGAAGAGGGCTTCAGATTCCCCTGGAACTGGAGTTAAGAATGGTTTGTAGCCACCATGTGGGTGCTGGGAATTGAACCTGAGTTAGTGCTCTTAACCACTGAGCCATCTCTCCAGGCCCTGCTTTGTGATTCTTAACACCTAAAGTAATGGACAGCAAGCTCAAATTAGCATTTTGCCAAAGAACATTAGAATATGAGTACATTTTGTTCTGTGAATTATTGGCTTGCAATGGGATGAATACATATCTCTACACTGTTAAGATCTCACTGAAACAGTCCGCCTCTACCTACTTCTCTGAGTATTATTAGTGTCTTTTTCTTGTATATCCTTTTGCTTAAAATTCCAGAGCTATTTTGCCCAGGGAAAGCCTCCTGTATCACCTTGTAACTTTCCAAACGGCTCTTCAAGCCCTCTTTCTCCATTTGGGACCATGTGTATCTGTGTCACCCGAGATACATTTATAAAATGTGAAGGGCTAGGAGATGGCTCAGTGGGTAACAGCTCTTCCCATGCACACATGAGGACCAGCATTTGAATCCCTAGAAACTACATGCAATCTGGCCATGTGGCATGGGTATCTGAAATCCCAGCACTGCTACAGAGAGATGAAAAGCAGAGTCAGGATAGTCCCTGGAAACCTATGGGCCAGCTAGCCTGACATATGCAACAGAAAAACAATAAAAGAGATCCTGTCCTAAACAAGGTGAAAGGTGAGGACCAACACCTAAGGTTGTCCTGACTCCCACATGCATTCTGTGGTATGAACACACCTGCAAACACACACACACACAAATAAAATAAAAAGTGAAATCTCAGACATACAAAATCAGAGATTCTTAATCTTCTTATTTGTTTTTATTTTATATGTATTTGTATGTGCAATACCCACAGAGGCCAGAAGAGAGCATCAGATCCCTTGGAACTGGAGCTAAGGATGGTTGTTAGCCACCATGTGGTCACTGGAAACTGAACCAGGGTCCTCTGCAAGAGCAGCCAGTGCTTTAAACTACTGAGCCATCTCTCCAGTCCCAAGAATCAGAGATTCTTGATGAATGGGCAAAGTCTTTCAATAGGTACCACGCATATGTCGAAGCTGGTAACATTAAATCTGAAGACTGTCACCTATGTTGTGGCTCATCTGTCTAGTGAACTGCTTGTGTTACTGCCTTGTGAAGCCTATTTTCTCTTCCCTGGTCTCCCACTTGGTGTGCTAAGATGCTTCAAGCCTTGCTCATATTTGTCCTCTGGCATATCTTTATTGATTGCCCTTCGTGTCATAGTATTTCCAGTTATTTGTGAGGTGTTCTTTTCAGCTCCATTGTAGATGCTCAAGAGAAAGAGCCACATTTATACAGTCTCCAGTATTTGGTGTAGCACACATCTATGTATGTTTGCCTGGTTAATGGATGAAAGACTTTACCTACCAAGGTGGTTAGCATTTCAGGTGGGGCTAGTTTATGCATTGTTATAGCACTAACATTTATGTAGCACCCATTCTCACATTTCTTATATACTCAAGATGATAGATTCAGTGGTTAGAATCTCATTCTGGTGACTGGAGAGATGGCTCAGTGGTTAAGAGCACAGGCTGCTCTTATAGAGAACCTTGGTCCCAGCATCCACATGATGTCTAACAACCATTTATAACTCCAGTTCTAGAAGATGTGACACCCTCTTCTGGGTTCCCAGGGCATTGCATGGTGCACTTACATACATGCAAGCAAAACTATTATACACAAAATCAAAATAAATAAATAAAAATTTAAAAGAACCTCATTCTGGATCACTGCTCCAATGAGGAGATATCTGCATGGTCTTTGCTAAGATGGGGGTCATGATTAAAATTAGTTCCTATGCCCATACCTCTGCTTACCTTGCTGTCTGTCTACCACCATAGTCAATGGACCCGCAATAGTAGTAATATCTAACTTGCCATATTGAGGGGCTTTTAAAGTAAAAAATACTTTCATTTTTTCTCTAATTTCTATATAATTACATCAGTGCAATTTGATCCTTTCATCAGATCCTGCAAATATGAGGAGAAAACACAGACAAACACAATTGCTTTTCCTGTAGTTTCCATGGTAATGGAACTTTCTATTTGTTTAGCCAGAAAAGAAGGCTAGCACAGCCTGTGCTTTTTTTTTTCTTCATACATGAAGGCAGGCACACATACAGCAGCATACATAAGTGTACATACCCCCCACAAACACATGTATGTGTGTACAATCACATCATAAAGCCTTGTTTTGTCAAATTTTACCAAATCCAGACTTAACCTTAATTCTTCTTCTGCCTTGGTCAATTTGTCTTACCCCTTACTGTTTCCTTTATCAGAAAAAGATTAATGGCATGCAAACTCCTATGTAAATGATAAATGCAGAATGAGAAAAGAGTAAGTGTGACATGTTTTCAAACATACTGTTTCCTTCAGGGTTACCCAGACTTTGCTAATTATTGTGATTACAATAAGGTTAGGAGGAACTTAGCCTTCATTTCTGTTGTTTACCTGTTGTACTGCCAAGTTAAGAATTGTGTGTCATCCATGGGAAAGACTGTATCTTAGCAGATCCGTTTTATTGTAGCACTGATTAGACAACAGGAGTAATTAACTGACTATACTATTTTTATTTGGAATTAGATCACTTGCTGGAAAATGGATTAAATTCGCCCTGTGAAAGGACAAATTTGTTTATCAAATTTCCCTTAGTGAAGGATGGATGGATATGGTTATATGATTTACAATATAATATGGATCATAATTCTGTGCTCTGAGGGAGTAGTGACTATGTATTTCCAGCTACACCAACTTTCTATATTCAGTAATTTGAGCTTGCCATGACTATTCTTTAACTTTCTTTTTAAAATATTTATTTATTTATTTATTTATTTATTGTTATGTGTATGTGTCTGTGTGGGTGCCTGTGGGAAACAGAGGCATTGGATGCTCCTGGAGCTGGAGCTATAGGTGGTATGAGCCACCATGTGGGTGCTGGGACCCTAACTCAGGTCTTCTGGAACAGCAGTAAGTACTCACCCACTGAGCCATCTCCCCAGGCTATATACTTTAACTTCCATATGTTTATAGGCCAAATCACTGTAGAACATTCACATAGTTGATATGTATTACCAATGTCTATGAACTTAATAAGTGGTAATGACTAAGTACTATGCTAGGGAATTCTCTTGGTTTCTGTATATAAACTTTTGTTTGGTTCATTGCTCTGAGTACCAGTCCTAAAGGTATACCTCGGTTCATGAATAATCAAGGATCTCTGTGATCATATTTTGTCCTAGTAGACTGAAATGTGAGGTCTTTGAGTCAGTTTCATTCTCTATCAATGATATCTTGCTTTCTTTTTTTTTTCATTCTGTTCAGTCAACTCTAATTTATCACTTGCTTTGAAAAATATATTTTTACTAGAGAGCAAAGTGATAAACTTAATGAATGACATCCTTGGTGTATAATTTAATCATTTTACATTCAGCACAGTCATTTGTTCAAAGAAGCCTTCCATGAAATTACATTATTTGAATGTTGCTTCCTTAACTTGCATGTCACTTAGAATATATTTTAAAACAAATAGTAAATCTATTACTTTATTCTTGCTTCGTTGTCTTCTGTTTCGTAGAAGGCTTCTGTGGAACTTCCAGTAAAATGTAGAATTTAACTTACTTGATATTCAGTGTATAAAAATATGTCCTGCTGGGCAGTGTAGCAAATGCCTTTAATCCCAGCACTTGGGAGGCAGAGGCAGGCAGATGTTTGTGAGTTTGAGGCCAGCCTGGTCTACATATTGAGTTCCAGGACTGCTGGGGCTACAGGGAGACCCTATCTCAAAAAAGACAGAAAAAAAATGTCCTATATTTGTTGTATTTGGGCAAAGAGCAGTTCTGAGTTTAAATGGTGATGAACTCGTAAACTCGAGACTGTCTCTGTGACTGTCCTTCATGTGCCTAGAAAAGAACTAAAATTATTTTAAAATATGTTCTCAAGTGCTCCAGGTCAGAAGGTTTTTAAAAATTTATTTATGGTACAGTCTGCCTTTTAAAACAAAAGGCTCTCCCCTGAAGAGTGGCTAGGATTTGAATCTTGTTTCTTAATTTTTGTTCCTCTCCCGTTTTGCAGAAAACAGAACGGGTTATAAGTAGTTCATAAACTCAACTGTAGAGTCTAGTGAATCATACAAGCACATATACACGGTAGACGGAACCGTTGATTGTGATTATTGTTGACATTTCCTTTTCAGAGCTTTGTGTCTCTATGTGTCTCACAATAATGCAACGGTAACATATGGAAATATAATGCGAAATGCTTTTAAATGAATAAAGGGTGTTTATGACAATTTTATCACTGTGTAAAAGCAGTGCACTTACCATGTACAGGGAGGAGACTGTTCAAGGTTGAGTGTGGGCTGGTCGCTGCGCCTATGCTTTCAGACTTGCCAGAATGTGTGTAGGCAGCGAGTAGAGGAAGCTGGTCTAAGGGCATCACAGTGTGTTAGAGTCCTAAAAGCAGCGATGCAGACATTACACCCAGGTCTGCTTGGAACAGCCCACCTTCCCCTGTTCTTTAGTCAGTGTGTTAATGAAGCGTGGAGATGAGCCTGTCAGGAGGGCAGCGACTCAGCATTGCAGCATACGTTATTTAAACTTAAAGCAGCAAATCCATTTTGTTGTTTTGTTTTTGAAAATAGCTCTTTAAAAGGAAGTACACTTTTTTTTTGGTATGAACTACTGTACTGCATTTTCCTGTCATGAGGTCCCATAACAGTAGCATTGCAAACATTTTGAACAGTTTATTCCATTATGCAATCAGGGGGGAAGGGTACAGCTCACTTAGCACTTCGCTAGCATACAAGAGACCTTGGTTCAATCTCCGGTGACATGCACACATGCATACAGTCAGTGTAGACAGTGAGTGCTATTTATACCTCTGCTTAATGACCCACATTATCTTCATCCTTGCTTTGAGGTGGCCCAGATCTCCAAACCTTGTCTTCTTGTAAGCCTCTGGCTTCCTCTGTCTCATGGCAGTACAGGTGTGTGACACCCTAACCCAAGGAGCTCTAAATTATTTCCACCTTAGAAACAAACTAGCTTGGAGATTTTCTCCAAGATTTCCCAACTCTATTTTAAATGAGTATAAGATTTCAAGATGATAATAATTTATCTAAAGCAATTAAATATGGAAACCCATGGGAGCAGTTTTTATTGCACTGAGCCTTAATCAAAATAAGGAGTTTTTTTTGTCTTGAATAAATGAGCAATTAATTTGAGAGTGTATAAGGAAAAATATTGTACAGATTGTGAAATGGTGTTTCCCTGTGAAACTTCACAGTGATGTATTACTTGCATTTTAACCCCTTTAAGGACACAATGCAAGATAGTCTTAATTAAATTGTCTTTACAGAGTGTACTTTTTCTGATTTCATATTGACAATTTTGAGACTCTTTTCTACATGTCTAGAAAAGTGTTGAGAGGTTAGAAGTTCTTTGTAACAAGAATAGCATAAAATAAATTAGAACATCCACCCAGTGTTCAGAAACGTTTGGCAGGGTGAAATATGTAAATTCTGAGTGGCCCCTGACATTCTAAAGTACTATATATAGGCATAAGTTGGTAACAGAATTGCTCAGAAGGTAAAAGATATTATAGAATATAGAACTGGGCCTTCTAGCCTGAGTTCCAATCTTACCTGAAAACAAAACAAAAAGCAGAATCTGAGAGATGTATTGGAATTGACTGCACAGGGCAGTGATGCTGACATTTTTAAGAAGTATGTTACAGGGTTAAGAAACACTTTCACATTTATGACCTTATTTAATTCCTTTAAAAACAACACAAAAAAAAGCAAGATACTATTTTTTAAATATTTGATTTATTGTTTTTAGTGTATGTGTGTATTGCCTGCATGCATGTAAGTGCACCCACGTTGTCCAGTGCCTGAGGAGGACAGAAGAGAGCATTGAATCCCCTGGAACTGGCGTCATGGACAGTTGTTAGCTGCCATGCAGGTGCTGGGATTTGAACCCAGGTCTTCTGCAAGAACAGCCAGTGTTCTTAACCTCTGAGCCATCTCTCCAGCCCCACAAGATATTATTTATAAATGCATTATAACTTCATAAATGCAAAGAATGTTCACAGAGCCATGCTTTTCAAATCAAGAATGGTTACTGGTTTTAATTTTTCTGCTGTGTCCAGTCTTTCACAGCATCCTTCCCTTGAAAAATTGTCATGACCATGCATGGATTCATTAGTCATTTCTCACAGCATCGAAGACCAGAAATTACTGTTTGTCTACAATGTCTCCTCTTCATTATCAACCCACCATTTTGACAAAATCGCACTTTATTTGGAAAAGCATTAAAAGTGAGCGGTGATTTAATTAAAATGTACAATGTATACTACATTCACTCTAATTAAATGCTAAAGAAGAAAATCATTTCTTAAATAAATTGCCTGCCTGCTGACAGCATTCGTAACAGGATTTCCTTCAGTAAAATTTATTATTTCACACACTGAAAAATATTATCATAGACTGTCAGGTGGGACCTATAAATAGAAGTGGTATGTTTTAGTTTTATTGCTGTTAATGGATTTGTGCCTTGTAATTTGTGAGCCTAATTTGCCAATTTATGTTCTTATAAGGAAATTATGTTTAATAATCATGGTCTCAAATCGGTTCTGTGAAAAGGGGTTTGGTGACTCTTAAAATTGTATGTAATTTTTGGATCATTTTAATTAGGTTATGTTCTAAAAATTAAACCATTTTAAACAAATTATTAACAATTCCCTTCTTTTTCAAAGTTTGGTAGTTTAATTCATTTAAATTTGAACCAAGTAATGACATGGTTAGTTGAAATGCCTATAATATTTTATTCTGCTATCAATTTTTAAATACTAACTAGCTTGTGATTTTTTTTTATAGCGTGAGGCACAGAGAACTTTCTTTTTTCCCAAAGGCTGTTTGTGTGCCTGCATGCATGTGTACTGACTGACTGTGTGCCCCCATCTCTGTGGTAAGACAGCTTTTCCAGTTCACTTGCTCTACAGTACTTCCTCAGTTTCACAGGATGGGGAGAGAGCTCTGTACTGCTCTTAAGCAGCTGCCTTTGAAACAGGGAGAAAGAGGGTTCCCACGAGGGTTCTTAGCCATATTCATAAAAGAGTTTAAGAATGGACCCAAACGGAAGCTTTTACAGTTTTATTAGAATCTTAAAGAAAAATCCTCGGCAGGCGAGCTCGTCATCTTGGCACCTGCCCTGAGGAGTGAAATGGAAGGGTGCAGGAAGCAAAGCCATGAAGCCATGCAGGTTTAGAGCCTGCATGGAGATCAGACAATGGCTGGCTGGCAGCTGCGTGGCTGGGAGAAGGAAGCTTTAGAGAAAAAGTAAATACAAGGTGCTAGGGCAGCCCAAAGCCTTAAAGCATGTTTAGTAAGAAAGGCATGAAGACGAAAATGGGAAATTCCACTTTCTTGAAGAATTCAGGAAAACAGACTACGTGACTGTGGCTCATCTGGAAGTTCTGCGGAGTTCTGCACTAGTTCCAGGCAGGAAAAATTCACTGCCTCATTAATGCAGCAGGTATTCTGCTCATCTAGTTAGCATAACTTAAGGTGGACCTGCCTTCCTAGGGGTGGTTCTATCACCAGGTGATTGAGCAGTGAGACTGGAAAGGCACGGTCTTCTAGACTAGGGATTTTATAGTCTTGACCAGTTAAATTTATGGGACTTTTTGCTACTCTAACACTTGGCACTCAGCATGTTTTATGACATGTATCTTTAGCCAGTAAAAATATCAAAGTTTTAATTTGATACCTAGAAATGTCCAAAGACTTAAACATTGTGAAAGAAGAGCATAGTTAGGAGACAGAATGTAGCTAGGTGTCTGGTGAAAGTATTTTGTCATTAAAATGAATATGATCCCGAGAGCTTCTAACATTTCTGGATACCTGTTTCATCTGTAGAAGTTAATGGGGTAAATCCCTCTTACTGGCTTGTGTGGAGGGATTAAGTTAATGAAGGCATATGACATAATACCATAGGCATAAAACTATACTGTAATTCTGAACTGTTGTTATTTCTATTATTTTTCTTTTGATTAAACATCCAGCATGTTACCTGTAATGTAAAAGCTGTCCCCCTGGTCATACTGAAAGTCCTAACTTACTATCTTGAATTTCTGAAATATAGAAAGGTGGGCTTAACTTCAGGATAATGTACTCATCTGGAGAGACCACTATAAAGAGTTTCTCTATCCTCTGTATCTTCTTCACTTTCTATTTCTCTTTGTGAAATTTTCACATATTTCATGTGGTTCTTTCTGACCCATCTCTGCTGTGCAATCTCTCCTCTCCCCTCCCCTTCTCTTCCCTTCCATCTTTCTCTACTGTTTGTTCCCTTTGTTTCTTCTCCTATCCAGACTTCCTGTCTCCTCCTTGCCCTTGTGTTGGGTAGAATTCTTCAAACTCTGTCAATGTTGGTGGCCCATAGGGAGAATACCATTTCCATTCCACCAGCCAAAAGCAACTTGCCTTTTTATCACAGGAGTGGGTGAATTAGTGTTTTCCCAGGTCTGAAGCTAGGAACTTTCTTCTCCCCATTGACTCAGACTTGATTGTATAAGAAAGTACTGTAGTTTATTAGTTGTGTATTATGTAGCAGATCCTATGTTAAGTATTTTGTAGGGACTGGAGAGATTGCTCAGTGGTTAAGAGCACTGACTACTCTTCTAGAGGACCTGGGTTCAGTTCCCAGCACCCACATGGCAGCTAACTGCCAACGCTAACTCCAGTTCCAGGGGATCCAATGCCCTCTTTTGGCCTAGCCTGGCTTTGCAAAAGTGCACTTGCATACGTGCAGGTAAAGCACTCACACACATAAAATAAAAATAAATGCACCAAAAATGTAAAAGATAAATATTTTGTAGTTTTATTATTTTCCATGATGTCTTTGAGCAATAAAAACTATACCATTCCCATCCAACAAATGAAGAAATTAGTTAGAAAATTAAGTGTTTTGCCCTGAGTTGTGTATCTAGTACCCTACTATGCTGACACAAATATAGACTGTCTGACTAAAGCTCTAGGTTTTAAATTCTGCACATATACCACTACCTCATAAGGAATTTAAATTCTCTGGGACTCCATTTATTATCCTGGTTTAGAAACACCACCTAATTTTCAATCCACATGAATATGTTATTAATACATTTGAACATCGTCTGTTCGTTCCCTCTTCCCTATAATTCTCAGCTCTGTTAGTGTTGTTTGTATTTATTTTTTATGAAATTCTATAGGGTTTTCTTTAACATATTGCTCACACTGATATACCCATTACAGAGAAAACACAAGCCTATACAGAATGTAAATACTCTTCTTTACAATATTTTAAAGCATTAAGGGTTTGAAAGAGTTGCTTGATTTATTCAACTCTCAGTATATGTGATATGTAGATGTTAGGTCAACAGTGAACCAGAGAGATAGTTTTCCCATGCCAAGCTTCAGGGAAGTGTCATATGTGAAATATGTAAGGATCTAGCATTTTATTTTTTTAAACTAACTACCCTCTTTTGAAATGAGCTTAAAAGAAATAAAAGCTAGTCAAATATTGGATAATTCATAGAGGTAGGCTAGAAACTCATAGGAGGAAGAAATTACCTTCAACCAGGATGTAACCTGATAAATTTGTAGTTTGATAAATCAAAGAGCATAGGCTGTCATAAAACACTGAGCAAATTCAAAGTAAGTATAACTCTTGTGTTTTATTCCTGGTTAATCTCTCATTTCTAAGACCTATTGTCACATGCAACATGTATATTGGTTTGGAATAGATCTCCTGCCTCTCTACATTGTAGTCCCTTCACTTACAGTGTATGAGCACTCTGTCTCAACACATCACCTTCCCTCTCACCCCATACCTTAGAGGTGTGAGACTACTTTGGACAATAAGGAAGTTTCTTCCTAGGTAGTAATTCCTTGAGTGATGGGATTCATCACACCTAGATTTATATGTACTGTCATTTCAACCAATATATTAGTATTTTGTTAGACTGCTTATTTATAGAATAGGGTGTTAAAATGGAAGCTTGACTGAGGCACATTTAAACAGGCACATTTTGCTTGGGCTTCCTTCAAAGGGGAACTTTCTTTTCTACAATACGTTTATTTCCAAATGAGAAAGATGCAGGGTGCTAACACCTCTTCTAAGCCTAGCAAGAATCCTCCAGTGTGTATTCCTTCCCTCCACCTTCTCAGAAGTGACACTCAGAAACAGAGTAAGGGGAATTTGGAGACCACTCTGAGGGCATAAAAGTAATTTGCTCAAGTTCAGGCACATACTTAGGAAGTCGAAATTGAATTGGAATGAAAGATAGAGGTGGGAGTTTCCCATGAGGATCTCAGAGAATTAAAATAATCTCTAACACCTGTAAAGGGGGATCAAGGAGGCAGGACTGAGCAGGCCAGGGATCTCCTACAGACCTGACAGTCAGCTTAGCCAAACAGGGAGCTCGGGCAGAGAGTGCTTTGGAGCCAGTGTGGACCTGGTGGCAGACTTCTCCGCAGTCGTGGATGGGACCTGGTGGTAGCTCTACTCAGTTGTGGATTGGGCACCCTGAAAAGACTGTGTTTTTGGCCTGAAAGCCACGGTTGACTGCAGGATGCTGTCTGCCAGCCACAGTCTGCACAAATGGGTCATCCAGCACTTTCTTCAGGATAATCTGCATGGGGCATGTCTATTGATAAATACCCCATGTCTATTGACATGCATATACTAATAGTCTTTCAGATGCTTTTAATCATTTAACAGTCTTCTTAAAGTAATTCTAATATTCCAGTTGAATATAATAATCAAAATTCTTCATTTACTTCATTTTCTTCTCTCCCTACCAGTATATAACTGTTATGTTTCTCATTTTGATCTATAGTTTGTCTTTCCCTACTTGACACAGGTAGTTCTAATCCTTCCAGCTGAAATCAGAGAGGAGGAAAGAAACTATTGATGTGCATTTATCACAAGATAAAATTAATGTTCAAGAGTACTAAATGTATCAGTACTTTTGCCTGTGTTTTCATTGATAGTAACTGCTGCCTATTTGACAGATGCTCAAAGCACTTTGCTTACAAACTCCAATTATAATTCTTACACCAACTCTTATATAGAAGAAGTAACCTCATTGGTGAATGGAGGAGCTGGAGTCCAAACACTTGAGGATCCGAGAGTTCTGGAGTCTGGATATCTGAGGCTTTTAGCGTTCTGGAGTCTGGGTAACTGAAAGGCCCAGCATTCTGGTTTCTAGAATGTGTATATTAAGTCTTTGGTTTAAGTGGTTTCTGTGTTCTGTGCTTTATATTAATTTGTCTTAAAAATATTTTCCCCTAAGCTGGGAATGGTAGGACACACCATTAGTCTAAACACTTGGGAGGCAGAGTCAGGTGGGTCTCTATGAGTTCAAGGCCAGCTTGGTCTACATAGTAAGTTCCAGGACAGCTGGGGCTACAGGGAGACCCTGTCTCAAAATGACCCAAAAAATATTTTCCCCTATGGACTGACAAGATGGCACATTGGGTAAAGATACTTGCTGTCTAGTCTGAAGACCTGAGTTTGATCCCCAAGACCCACAACGCTGAGGGAGAGGACTGTCTTTTGCAACTTTCCCTCTCATCTCAACACATGTGCTACTCCTCCACCTCACAAAATAAATAAATGAATAAAAGGTAAAAAAAATTAAAAATGTTTTCCCTTATGAAATGCTCAGAATTTATTATATTTCCTATTAATAAAAATCATATGAGTAGTCTCTTATAGTCAAAGGGGAAAAAAAATTCTTCCATGACATAAATAGGCTGAAGGAATTCATGTCCACAAAACCAGCCCTTCAGAGAGTTCTGGAAGCAATACAAAGAGCTGAAGAAAGGAATGATTATTATCCAAGAGGTTATGGAAAGAAATCCAATGAAGGTATAACTGTGGAAAAGTACAGCTATATCAAGAATGTAAACAGAAATAAAAATGACATGATTCAATACCCATCTTTCATTAATAACTTTAAATATTAACAGACTGAGCTCTCCAGTCAAAAGACACAGACTAGGTGAATGGATTAAAAAAACAGAACCCATCATTTTGTTGTCTGCAAGAAACTCATCTCACTTTCAAAGACAGACACTATCTTAAAGTGAAAGGATGGAAAAAAATATACCAATCAAAAGGTACTAAGAAAAAAGCAGGCGTTGCTATTCTAATATCTGACAAAATAGACTTTAAACTAAAACTAATCAGA
>NW_008356259.1:876023-929547 GCF_000622305.1 Nannospalax galili
GGGGACTTCAATACCCCACTGTCTCCATTAGATAGGTCAACAGGGCAGAGAGTTAACAGAGAGACATCTGAATTAAACAATACCATATAGCAAATGGACTTAAAAACATCTACCGTGTATTCCACCCAAGCACCAAAGGTCATACTTTCTATTCAGCAACCCATGGAACCTTCTCCAAAATCGACCGTATACTGGGGCACAAAACAAAGCTCAACAAATGTAAAAAGACTGAAATAATTCCATGCATTCTATCAGACCACAATGCAATAAAGCTTACAATCAACACCAGAAGAAGCCCTAATCACCACATGAACACATGGAGATTAAACAACATACTCCTGAATGATTAATGGTTCAAAAGAGAAATTAAGAAAGAAACAAAAGTGTTACTGGAATTAAAAGAAAAGGTCAATACAATACAACAAAACCTCTGGGACATGCCGAAAGGTGTCCTTAGAGGGAAGTTTATAGCTCTAAGTGCCTACATCAGAAAATCGGAAAGAACACAAATAAATGACTTAACATTGCAAATCAACACACTTGAAAAGCAAAAACAAATGAACTCAAACCCAGCAGACAAGAAGAAATAACAAAAATCAGGGCAGGAATTAATAAAATAGAAACAAAGAAAACAATACAAAGAATCAACAAATCTAATAGCTGGTTCTTTGAAAAGATAAAAAAGATTGTCAGACCCCTAGCCCAGTAACCAAAAGAAAGAAAGAGCACCTCCAAATCAACAAAATCAGAGATGAAAGGGGAAACATCGCAACAGACACCAGAAAAATACAGAACATTATAAGGGAATACTTTGAAAACCTGTATGCTACTAAATTTGAAAACCTAAAAGAAATGGATATATAAGGTATGGTAACCACCAAAACTAAACCAAGAAGAGATTAACAGATTAAACAGACCCATAACACAAAAAGAAATTGAAACAGTAATACAAAACCTCCTGACTAAAAAAAGCCCAGGACCAGATGGATTTACAGCAGAATTCTACCAGACATTTAAAGAAGATCTACATCCAATACTATTTTATTTATTCAAGAAGCTACAAATGGAGGGAGAACTTCCAAATTCCTTGTATGAAGCCAGCATCACACTAATACCAAAGCCAGGTAAAAATACTACCAAAAAAGAACATAGATGCAAAAATTCTCAACAAGATGCTTGCAAACCACATAGAGACACATCAAGAAGATCATCCACCATGATCAAGCCAGCTTTATCCCAGAGATGCAGGGATGGTTCCCTATACGTAAGTCCTAAATCATACAAATGGGCTCAAAGACAAGAACCACATGGTCATCTCAATAGAAGCAGAGAAGCCTTTGACAAAATTCCAACATGCCATGCATTTATGTTCAAAGTTCTAGAGGGAACTGGACTGGAGGGAACATACCTTAACATAATTAAAGCCATATATTACAAACACACAGACAACATCATACCAAATGGAGAAAAACTGGAAGAATTCCCATTGACATCAGGAACCAGACAAGGCTATCCACTATCTCTACTTCTTTTTAGCATAGTGCTTGAAACTCTTGCAAGAGCAATAAGACAAGAGCAGGAAATTAAAGGAGGAATAATTGGAAAAGAAGACATCAAATTATCCCTTTTTGCTGATAATATTATATACAAGAGATGCCAAAAATTCTACCAGAAAACTCCTAGAAACTATTAACACGTTCAATAAAGTGGCAGGTTAAATAATTAACATACAAAAGTCTGTAGCCTTTCTATATACCAATAATAAGCAATCAGAGAAAAAGCACATGGAAACACTCCCATTCACAAAATCTGCAAAAAACAAAAGAAAACAAACAAAAGAACCCACCTCAGAATAAACCTGTACAAAGACATTAAAGAACTCTACAATGAAAAATTTAAATCTTTAAAGAAAGAGATTGAGGAAGACATCAGAAATTGGAAGGACTTCCCATGCTCAAGGATTGGAAGAATTAATATTGTGAAAATGACCTTCCACAGAATTGGAAATAAACATCCTAAGATTCATATGGAAGCCCAAAAGACCTTGGAGAGCCAAAGCAACCATGAGCACTAAGAGCAATGCCGGGGGGTGGGGATTACTATACCAGAGTTTAAGCTGTATTAGAGAGCTATATTCATAAAAAAAAAACGTGGTACTGGCACAAAAATAGACCCATAGATCAATGGAACAAAATTGAAAACCCAAATATGAGTAAATGCCACTTCAGCCACCTGATATTTGACCAAGGGGCCAAGAATATTCACTGGAGGAAAGACAGCATGTTCAGTAAATGCTGCTGGCAAAACTGGATCCACCTGTAGAAGAATGAAACTAAACCCCTATCTTTCACATTGCACAAAAGTCAAGTCCAAAAGGATCGAAGACCTCAATGTAAAGCCTGAAACTCTGAAACTGTTAGAAGAAAACATTGGGGAAAACCTACAAGATATCGGTGTAGAAAAGGATTTTCTAAACCGGACATCAACTGCTCAGGTAACAGGGGCAAGAATTAACAAATGGGACCTCATTAAACTAAAAAGCTTCTGTACATCGAAGGAGGCAACCAGGGAAGTGAACAGAAAACCCACAGAATGGGAGAAAATCTTCACCAGCGACACATCTGATAGAGGTTTAATTACCAGAATATATAACGAACTCAAAAAACAGAGAATCAAGACAAGAAGCAACCCAATTGAAAGATGGGCTAAGAAGCTGAACAGAGAGTTCTCAAAAGAAGAAGTAAAGATGGCTAAGAAGCATCTTAAAAGCTGTTCAAGATCATTAGTAATTACGGAAATGCAAATTAAAACCACTTTAAGATTTCATCTTATTCCCATCAGACTGGCTAAGTTCAAGAGAACAAATGATCCCAAATGTTGGAGAGGATGTGGGGAAAGGGGAACACTCATCCACTGCTGGTGGGGCTGCAAACTGGTTCAGCCCCTATGGAAAGCAGTGTGGAGAACTCTAAAAAAAACTACAAATGAACCTACCATTTGACCCAGTTATACCACTCCTTGGGTACAAAGAACTCATCCTATTACAGAGACACTTGTGCATCCATGTTTGTTGCTGCTCTTTTCACAATAGCTAAGAGATGGAAACAATGGAAGCAACCTAAGTGTCCCTCAATTGATGAGTGGATAATGAAAATGTGGTTCATTTATACGACGGAGTTTTACTCAGCAGTAAGAAAAGATGAAGTGATGAAATTTGTATGTAAATGGATGGAGCCAGGAGCTGTTATACTAAGTGAAATAACGCAGACAGAAAAAAAAAATCGGCATATGTTCTCCCTTATATGTGGATCCTAGAACCAAACTCTGATAAGTGAGTATGTATCCAGACATAACTATAGGAACCAGGATAATGGAAAACAAACAGGGAGGTAAAGGAAAAGAAAAAACCCGAAAGAGAAGATCAGTAGGAAACAGGCCTTAATAAGGGAGATATGGATAAAAATTGGGTTAGTTTAAGGGAGAGGGGAGGGAAGGGTGTACAAGGAACGTAGGGGATAAAGAGAAAGAAAGAACTCAAGAGAGGTAGGACCATAGGAGAAGGGTATTATTAAGGGAGAAAGGGGGGGAAATTGGGGCACCTTAATTGGGGAAACCATGATGGAGGGGTCAGACAATGCGAGAAATAAATAATGCCTAGCTACTTTTTAAAACCAGAGGGAACCATATTACTCCAACAACGTACAGACAAATTATACATAGCAGATCAAGAAATACATGTCTAGGTAAGGTTTTTCTTAGAATAATTGGTCTTTGCCCAAGATTTATCTACATGACACACAGTATTTTAAAGTACCAGACTGGTGTAACTAACCTTGCATATTTAACAGATATACTTTGAGGCCTACAATTATTTGGTGAGAGGGACATAAAGGGCAGTTTTTGCACCTTTACCTCCTAGGTTGACTAATTCCAGGGAACTATGAGCATCTCTCAAAATATCCTGTAATTGTGGTGGGTCACCTGTCCTCCTGATCAAGGAGGCCAATGAGACCCCATGAGATGGACTTGAACCAGTGTCCAGTCTACAAAGAGGAGGGTCAACACAGAGGAATCATTTCTTCCATACTTCTAAGCAAAGCCAGCCATGGTCGAGCAGAAACTTTGACTTATCTTCACATAGGCGGAACTGGTAAAAGAAAGAA
Organism: Nannospalax galili; assembly: GCF_000622305.1. Taxonomy (NCBI): domain Eukaryota; kingdom Metazoa; phylum Chordata; class Mammalia; order Rodentia; family Spalacidae; genus Nannospalax; species Nannospalax galili. The sequence goes on from NW_008356259.1 coordinate 880,187, forward strand.
GCCAGGGGCTCCTTCAAAGCCCATGTGACCCTTGAGGAACAGATCCTCAAGTGACCTTAAGAGTAAAAATAAATTGATTTATCTGGGCCAACTATATGGACTTAAACACCCTAAAGGAAAGTATAACCAAAGATGAGAGGGGCCAGTATAATTTTTTAAGAGTCCATATGTGTAGCTAAAGGCTACACAACAAGCAACAATGTCAGATAGAAGATACCTTCTTTTGAGTTGCTGGTCAGGTGGCCAAAGGGACTCCCAGACAGTAACCTAGCATAGAACTGGGAAAATGAACAGACTCCAATCTTATCTAAAGGAATTTTGACAACTGATTGCTGCTCCATGAGGAACAGCTGACCCTCCTAAAACAAAGACCTCTAGATAGGCTGACTAGATTCACCAGATGGACAAGTAGTGGGCAATGACTGGGGGTGCTGAAAGCACAGCAGCCAGTAGCAGGGATATCAGAGTATAAGTCTCTAGTGGGGGGAGGGAGGCTATGGGAGGGTGCCATCTGGGAAGTGGATGTATAGTTGAATAAGATGGTTTGGGATGTTCTGTGTGATACACACACACACATACACAATCAACAAATTTTTAAAAATGTATTGTATTTGAGGAGGAAGCATGGAAATTTATGTCATGTTAATTAGAAGAGGTGATAAACATTACCATTGAAATCTACGCAATGACTTTATACACATACACAGGTGCCAAGGATCTAAGTGCAACCAATTATGACTAGCAATAATCAGATACATACAGATTAGAGATGCCTGTGCCAACATCTCAGTGGTAGTAGCAAAAACAATGAGTCTGTCTTCAAGGAACAATATATTCTAAAATTAAATGGAGTTTTTTTTTTTAAAGGTTAAAAACTCATTCAATTTTATATCTTACAGGGCTTATACTGAGTTCTATATTGTATAACTGTATTAATTCAGCTGTGAACCTAGACACTTTCAGCCCTGTGAAAGAGATGTACTCTTGCTCTGGAGTGTGTTACTGAATATGTTAAAGCTGTAATGAAATGCTTCCTCTAATCATGTAGTTATTAAAAATTTTTAAAAATTTACTTCATGTTCAATAATAGAGGTGATAATCATTACCAGTGAAATCTACATGATGACTTTATATCCATACTCAGGTACTAAAGATCCAAGTGTAACTGACTGTGACTAGTAATAATCAGATACATAGAGATTAAAAACACATGTGCAAACACGTAAGCATTAGTAGCATTAAAAATGTAGGATACAGAATATCTTGAAAGGGAGATCTTCTTTAAAGTGTAAAAACTCAACTGTGAACCTAAAAATTTACAGCCACCTTTGAAAGAGATGTATTCTTGCTCTGGAATGTGTTACTGAATATGTTAAAGCTGTAATGAAATGCTTCTTATAATCATGTGGTTATTCAATTTAAAAAAAAAATTTTAAATAAGCTTTTTTAAAAAATCATATGAATAAATAAAATAGAACAAATTAACGGAGTTCAAATTGCTGTGTCCTTCCTGGGTGTTTCCAATGTAAGTTTAAATCTAAAAACTGTATGTTTTTCTTAGTGCTGAATAGAATTTTGTTTTATATATATTACATTTTCATTATCCATTAATCAATTGATGGACATCTAGGTTGCTTCCATTTCCTGGCTATTGTGAACAAGTAAGAATGAACAGGGATGTGTAGCTATCCCTGAGGTAGAATGTAGAGTCCTTTGGGTAACTGTCCAGGAGTGGTACAGCTGGTCATACAGTACTTCCATTTTTTGCTTTTGAGAAACCTCCACACTTATTTCTATAGTGTCTCTAGCTCAAACTCCCACCAACAGTGGAGGAGTGTGCCTGTTTCCCCATGTCCTAGCCAGTGTTTGTTGTCTTGATAATGGCTATTCTTACTGGAGTGAGATGGAATCACAAAGTAGATTTGATTTGCTTTTCTCCCACAACTAAGACAACTAAGGATGGTGAACACTTTAAAAATGTTTTTTTTTAAATTTATTGATTTTTTGTGTGTATTTCATACAGAACATCCCAAATAATCTTATTTATCTTTATACCCACATCCCAAATGGCTTCTCCCCTCCCACTGGAGCCCATATGCTCTGTCATCCCTGTTACTGTCCACTGTGTTATCAGTGCCCCCAGCTGTTACCCAGCACAAGTCCATCCACTGAGTCTATTCAGTCTATCTAGAGATCCTTATTCTTGGAAGATCAGCTCTTCCTCATCTAGCAGCAATCAGTTGCCAAGATTCCTTTAGAGAAGATTGGGGTCTGCTGTTCATTTTCCCATTTCTATGTTGGGATACTGTCTGGGAATCTCTTGGGCTACCCTGGCCAGCAACTCGATGGAAGGTATCTCCTGTCTGGCATGGTTTCTTGTTATGTAGCCTTTAGCTATACACATGGACTCTTCAAGAATTATATTGATCCCTTTAATCTTTGGTTATACTTTCCTTTTGGGTGTTTAAGACCATACAGTTGGCCCAGATTAACCAATTTATTTTTACTCTTAAGGTCATTTGAGGAGCTGTTCCTCAAGGGTCACACGGGCTTAGGAGGAGCCCCTGGCTCTTTTACCAGTTCCATCTATGTGAAGATAAAGTCCTGCTCAACCATGGCTGGCTTCACTTGGAAGCATAAAGAAAATGTTTCCTCTGTGTTGACCCTCCTTTGTAGACTGGACACTGGTTCAAGTCCATGTGGTGGAGTCTCCATGGCCTCCTTGATCAAGAGGACAGGTGACTCACCACAGTCAAAGGGCATTTTGAGAGGCATTCTATACTCCCCTGGAGCTTTGTCGACCTTGGAGGGCAAGGAGCAAATCTGTCCTTTATGTCCCTCTGACCAAATAAGTATAGGCCTCAAAGTATGGCTGTTAAACATCCAAGAATTGGTTCTCGGCCTTTTGACTAAGATCAAGTGTAAAAATGTTTATTAATAACCCAGTGTGGTGTTGCACTTGGGAAAGAGATGCAGGTAGATCTCTGTGAGACCAAGGCCAGTCTGGTCTATGTTACATAGTGATTTCCAGGCCAACTGGGGCTAAGGGAGCCACTCTTTCAGACAAAACAAAACAAAAAAGTGCTTATTACCCATTTGTGCTTTTCTTTTGAGATCTCTTTATTCCATTCTAGAACACATTTTTTGATTGCATTGTTTTCTTCCTGCTTAGTTTTTTCCAGCAACTGAGGGCTCTAAAATATTTCATATGAACTAAATAAAAATTCTTTGTGATATAAAATCTTTGAGATATAAAGGCCCAAGTTTTGGAGTTAGAAGCAATTTTCCATCCAGGTATGCAGTCTCAATCAGGCCTCTCCAGTCCTAAGTTTCTTAAACAAATGACACATTTAGCTATATCCACTAAAAGTCATTCTTATTTTGTCATTGTTTTTGCTGTATTTAGTTTACTACTAGTAGCCCTACTGTGGCATTAGTATAACAGCTGTCAACTTAAACTATACCCCCAAAATACAGTTTTTACTCTACAAAAATATTTTTTTTAATATTTTAGTTTTATGTCATGTGTATGAGAGCATTGCCTGCGTGTGGTATGTGCACACATGCTGTGAAATGCCAGGGAGGTCAGACGAGGATGTCTGACCCCTGGAACTGGAGTTAGGAAATGTTGTTAGCTGCCATGCAGGTGCTGAAAATCGAACCCAGATCATCTGCAAGGGCAGCCAGTGCCCCTAACCACTGAGCCATCTCTCTAGCCCAGAAAATACATTTTAAATGTACTTTTTTAAAAAGAAGGATTTGTGTAAAAAAAAAAAAAAAAAAACAGACGCTAAGAATTGTGCTTTTGGCTTTTGTTGAATTCTGTCAATGCGAAAAGCTTCCCACATGTTTGTTTGCAAATCGTTCTGGTATTGATCACTCGAAATAGAAATATATTAACTGTATGGCCAGTTCTACTTTTCCTCATGTGAGAATAGAAGTTAAAATTGGCTGTGTTTGTGGCCTTTTTAATGGTTATTTATAAATACAAATAAAATCTAAGCAAGTTTCACTTCTTTGCCAATGAATACTGATAAGCTTTTAGCTTTTAATCTATGCTGATTATGAACTTCTTAAGGTATTTAGAATTCATCTTTTCCCTTTTTGTAAGAGGTACAAGTTCACATTTTTAAAAAGAATGGCTCATTTCCCTAAATAGAATTCTGAGTACTGTCAATTTTGGCAACATTTTATGAAGCCATTGTCTCCCTTCTCATCAGTAGCATCTACTTGCTTTTCTTTCAACGTCAGAAAAAGATCCATTCAATAGAATGTGTGGTTCGGAAATAGTTTATACAGCCTGATTTAAACAGTGAACAGAACAGTCACATCTCTCAGTCCACAGAGGTCATATTCTAGGAATGTCTGCAAACAAAAATAAGCAAGCAAATAACATATCTACCATACACTGTGACAGTAAGTTCTGCAGTGAGCATTAAAAATATGAAACAGGATGTCAGGATGGGAAGTGCTGATGAGGCAGAACTGGGAAGCGTAATCAGTAAGTTATCACTGAGAAAATAGCATCTGAGGGAAGACCCAATGGTAACAAGAAATGAGGGAGAAAACTGTCAAGGTGATGAGCTCCCCAGTAGGAGCACAGCAAGTGTCCGTGTCCAGGAAAGAACTGCTCGACACTAGATTTCTCCCTCATTTTTTGGTTGTCAGGCTGCTGACAGAAGAAGAATCTGTTTCTCCAGGGATGAGCTCCGTGATAGATTATCCAATCACGACTGGTCAGCCCTAAATATATACACATACTAGCACCACTAAATGAACTCAGACACATACACACACAGAGATACACACACTCATACACACACACACACACACACATACACGCACACACATAAATGTACATACATATATACATATACAAATATACATATATAAACATAATAATTGAGGAAGAGGGCAGGATGTGGAGAGGGAATGTGGGAGAATGTGGGAGGAGGGGGAGGGGAATGGTGTAAATGATGTAAATACAGTAATCATGTATGAAATTCTAAAAAAAAATGTAATTAAGAGCTATTAACATGGCATGGGCTGGGTGAACAGAAGATTTCACAGAGATGACAGGGACAGGGGAGTCATACAGAACCCGGGACTGAAGGTCTTATAAATCATTTTAGTAACTAGAACTTTAAGATAACCAGGTGGCAATGCATGGAAGTATTCTCATTCTAAGACTGCAATGAGAAACATACTGAAAGCCCACTGTGTCACAGAAGGGAAGACTCAGAGAGAGATTAGGTGGGAATCTGTGATAACAATCCAACTGAGAGATGGCAGCAGCATAGCAGAGGTGAAGATGGAGAGCACAGCAGCTTCCTCTGTGTTTGAAGACTTCCTGTAGGAGTTCCTGAGGAGCTGACAGTGGAAACACATGCTTTCAAGATTGTAGGTGTGAACAGCCCAAAGGCTGGAGTTACAGCACATTGTGGGTATCTATAGTATGATGAAAATCATGTTCATATTTTCGTGTTTCCTTAATATAGTAAAAATATTTCAGAACAGGAACAATGCAAATAGCATAGCCAACTTTGCTCTAAAACACCATAAATTCTGTCGACAGCCTTGGCAGTGTATCACCCTATGGAAGTCGGTAGATGAGTAATGTCACACAAATGCCTCAAGATACAGGACTCAGAAATAAGCCAAGGTTATCAATGGAGAAGAATCACTGTGACAGGAGTAATCAATACAGTTCATAAAAACCCTGATATTTGGGTCAGATCTTCAGTCACCATGGAAACAAATGACTCCAAGTTCTTATCTTTTCCAAATTTCATGGCAATTTGAAATCTCTGTATCAGCAGGGCATGTGGCTGATTGGGATATTGGTGTTCTCTGGAGCAGGTGCCCAAGTCTGGTTCATTTAATGTTTTTTTCACAAGTACCTCGTGAGTATCATTGTGATGGGCACAGTCATCAAACTCTTGAATTAAAATGTTGCACGTACTGAAAATATCAGAAGGCTGCTTATTTTGAGGCCAGAGAGTAAAGAGAGGACCCTGGTCCCCACATACTGGCTGTGAAGCAAATGTAGGAAGATGGATCAGCATCTTGTTGTTGCTATACTACAAGCGAATGTAACAGGATAATACTTTGCACACTCTTTCTTTCTGGGACACAACAGAATGAAATAAATACTGCCTATAAAGTATACACTCTAGGGAATACAGAATGAAGAGAGGACAGCTGCTCTCCATGCCTTCAGGACTCATACCTTCTGTACTTGAGGTGATCAAGTGTGTGTAAATTTTCTAGATACTTTGCTTGCATTCCTCATGCATGTTTGTGTTAGCCTGTCATAAATTATCCTGTTCCCTGAAGTTAAAAAGTGCCTACATGTATAGTTTATTTTAGAAATTTGTGCTGATTGCACACATAGTGACTTGGTGGACTGAAGTTGCTATCCTTTGTAAACATGAAGTTTGTTTTATATGTTGCTTAAAATCGTGGCCCCTACTAAACTGCTAAAGCTTATTGAAAAAGTCAGAAAGCAATGTGAGCTCGCTGCTGAGAAAGAAGTTGCATCCTGGATCCTGGATCCTTGCAGACTAGAGCTCACATCTTAGACCTGCCATGTTCTAGATGTTTCCTTTGCCTCCCTAAACCTCAGTTTTCTCATGTGCACACACTTCTTGAGTGCATTGGTAGACCGATATTCAAGTGAATATGATTTTAATTTTTTACTCACTTTGAAATGTATTCTCTCTCTCTCTTTCTCTGCTGTTGTCATAGTTATTGTCAACTGGACAAAACCTAGACCTGGGAAGAGGGAACCTCAACTGAGGAGTTTTCTCTACCAGATTAGCCCATGGGCATGTCTGTTAGGCAATTTCCTAATTGCTAATGGATGTGAGAAGGCCCAGCCCACAGAAGGCAGTATGATCTGTGGGCATGTGGGCCTGGACTACATAAGAAAGCTAGCTGAATATGAGCTGGGGAGGGCAAGCCAGTAAATAGTGCTCCTCCATGGTCTATGATTCACTTCACATCACCAGGTTCATGCCTGGTGTTCTTGCCCTTGCTTCCCTCAATGACGAACTATTATCTGGAATTGTAAGATGAAATAAACCTCTTTGCCAAATTGTTATTTTAAATATTTTATTTTATTATTTTTTATTTCATTTTATTTTATGTGTATGCATGTATTGTCTGCATGTAGGTAAGTGTACCTGTGTCATGCACTGCCCACAGATGACAAAAGAGGCCGTTGGATCCTCTGGAACTGGTGTTAATGGACAGTTGTTAGCTGCCATGTGGATGCTAGAAACCCGGGTCTTTTGCAAGAACAGCCAGTGTTCTTAACTGCTGAGCTTTCTCTCCATCCCCTTTCCCAAGTTGTTTTTAGTCATGGTGTTTATTACTACAACAGGAAGAAAACTATGACAGGAACAGAGACATGAATCATGATGGTCACCTGGGCAGAGACTGGTAGGGTTGAGGAGATAAAAAAAAATGGCAGATAAATTTGGAAAATATAAAACAACAAAAGCATTTTTAAAATGTAACTTCCTAGCCGGGCGTGGTGGCACACGCCTGTAGTCCCAGCACTTGGGAGGCAGAGGCAGGCGGATCTCTGTGAGTTCAAGGCCAGCCTGGTCTACATAGCATGTTCCAGGACAGCTGGGGCTACAGGGAGACCCTGCTTCAAAAAGACAAAACAAACAAACAAACAAAAAGTAACTTCCTTTTTAGCATTAAAAATTTTTAAATAAAGAACTAAGGAGATAGCCCCCAAGGAGCTAGCCCACAAAGTGTCCAGGATAGTGTTGGTTGTATTCTTGGCAGGCAGGCAGCGGGGAGACTCCAGAGCTCATTCCCTAAGGAGAGGAGAGGTAGCAGCCTCCTTGCATTTATATGGTTGTTTGAATCCTACCATCCCTTTAAAGAAGTCATTTGATCCTGCATTGAGAAAAGAATGCATTAAAAAAAAAATCTGGGATTCATTACTATTGGAATGATAGATTTAGTTTTAGAGTAATTTGTCCTTCTGACTTTTCATTTTTGCTTCTATTGAACAATTGAAAAAACAGTTGTTAGGGGATGGTGAGAAAAATATTGACTTGAATTAGATCTTTCGGTAGGTTCTGTGTTGTGCAGTGAAAGTCAATTCAAAAGATGCCTGCCCCGAGGAAATTGCTGAAATTTGAATTTGCTTTGTATTGAAACATCTGTAGGAAAGGACTTTAGATACCTCCTTCCAGGCAAAGGGCAGAGTACTAATGCTTGGTACTTATCTTTTGCTTTATGTCCTCAGAGTATTTTTCACTGAGAAAGACAGGGACAGTGAAAAAAAGCACTTTAAAAAAAGTTACTCTCCTAAAACAGTTAAAAGCCACCATTGCTCTTGTTAATTGAAGTTCTCATGGGGAAAAAATGTCATACCTGTATTAAAGATTCTACAAAACTGCTTGACTGATTAGAATGTCATAATTATGGAGAATTAGAATGTTCACATTCACAGTCAAATTATCTCAGACTGTCATTAGTCCCATTAATTGTTATTTGTGAACTACCTCTGTCTAACCAACACCCTTGTGGCTATTACTTGAAACCTGTAAGAATTGTTACAGATCACCAACTTCTTCCAATCCCCAAACTAAGAATGTTGTGAGATAACATCTGAAATGCATAGCAAAGATTTCCTTGCTTAGCTATAACCCACTGTTGGTTAGTTTTCGTGAACGTCACACAAACTGGAGATATATGGGAAGAAGGAACCTCAGTTGAGGAATTTCTTTTATCAGATTATCTCGTGGCCATGTCTGTGAGGGATTTTCTTCTCTGGAATTGATGTAGGAGGGTCCAGTACACTTGAGCAGTACCATCCAAAGGCAGGTGACCCTGAACTGCATAAGAAAGGCAACTGAGCAAGCTGGGTGAAGCAACTCAGTAAGCAGCATTCCTCCATGTTCTCTGCTTCAGTTCCTTCCTCCAGGTTCTATCTTGAGTTCCTGCCCTGACTTCCAGGATGGTGAACTGTAACCTGTCAGCTGAAATCTTTTCCTCCCCAAGTTGCTTTTGGTCATGGTGTTTATCACAGCAACAGTAAGCAAACTACTACACTCACCTCTGTGATCTTTCTACCTGTGCATTTGGAAAGTACCTTTTTTTCTGACTTTATTTTGTCTATAACTGAAATATTTCATGAAACCACTTCCATATTGGAACATGGTGTTTGGGGTAACCTGAATTCATGTCTCTGAGCTGTGGCCACTCATATTTGGCTCCAGAATAAACCATCTCTTTCTTTGAGATGAGAGCTGTTTTGCATGGGTAATATTGCCTTCTTGTACTATGACAATTAAACATTCATAAAATTGAAAATGGTTACAGAATGGCTTTCCCATTTAATTTTGAACAGTGTTAGGTAGTTAGGGGCCTTGGAGGTCACTGAGGAGGACTGTCCCTCATGCTTACCTTTGGATCCCACCTTCTGTTTCCTTAGTAATATAGAAAGAAAAATATTACAACCATTCTTCTTAGTGCTTCTGGACAAAAGATTGGAACTCCTCTGACCATGTTCTGATATGCTCTGAAGATTAGAATATTGCATATTATTTTCTCCTCTCAAGAGTTCATCAAGCCGGGACTGTCAGTCACCTGTCCATACCCCTGCCCAAGAAAACTGATTCACTAGAAATGTGTTAATGATTATCTTCTTAATGAGATAATGTATTCTCCCAGAAACCCCTCTCTTGATGTAGCTGCTTATAAATTTCTGATAGCAGCACTTCTAAGTCCATCTGTTTTTGGTGTTAGAACTCAAAAAGCATAACTTTTCCTTTCCTTCTATGTCTTTTTTGGTTATTATCCAAAGCATCCATGAGATCTTTCGGTCTCTCTCTGAAACTCCTCTCTCCTTCCACTATGACACTACTTCATTGCTGGATATATGGATTTCTCACCCCCTAACTCTAAAGGCATGGCTTTCTCTCTTCTTTTCCATCTCCCTCCCACCAGAAGCTGCTGAGATTTATAGTTTTGTTTCCCTCTTGTTCTCTCAAATGCTACTAGAATTGTCCTCCAGCGTCCTTCTGAATATGTCTCTACATTCTCTTAATAACATGACTAAAAGCCAGAAAGGGAACTCCAGTTTCCTTGGCAGAATCACTGTGCCGGGGAAATCAAGGTTCTCTTTTGGGAGACACAAAATGCAGGCAACCTCCTGTCCCCATCCTGCTTTTGTTACCTGTTGGCCCAAGTGAGGACTCCATACTTTTTTAACAAAAGCAACTTGTAAGTGCCTATTTAAATAATATCTCTGATGGTATGTGATTGAATGTCACGGAATTTTATTCATTAAATAAATGAATGTTTGTAAGTGCACCTGTGTCATACAATGCCTGCTGAGATCAGAAGAGGGCATTGGATCCCATGTAACTGGTGTTACAGATGGCTATTAGCTGCCATGTTGGTGCTGGGGACCAAATGGGTGTTCTGCAAAAGCAGCCAGTGCTCTTAACTGCTGAGTCATCTCTCCAGCCCCCATGATGTCATAGAATTTTTGCCTGATTCTTTTGTATTCAGGAATTTTGTTGCCAACATTGGGATTCAGAATCATTTAATCTTGACATAAACGTTTTTTTTTTTGTTTGTTTGTTTGTTTGTTTTTCCTGAATGTCAGTTGTGTCAAAGAGATTCTTATTTTCCATAAATAACTTTTGGGGTTCCCTAACCCTTTATGATATTTTGTTTTCCAGTATTCTCATTTTGGACAATTATGGATGCTAGTGTAAATTTCTCAGATGATGCTGACATTTTACAGAGGCTGACTGATGTGAAATTGTCCATTTCCATGTGGAAAGTAAGAATGTTACTGTAAGCATCTTAAACTTGAGTCTAGAATTTTGAGCTTCTGAGCTATTGACCACATTAGCAACTGTCATTAAGCATCTAAATATTGGTATGGGGGAGATCTCGTTTGGGTTCTCTGAGATAGAGACATTTTCAAAATAAATTCGATTTTCAGCTACTAATCTGGTCATTTTTTATGGAAACCCTAAGTAACCACCTTGTATCTAAAGTCTGTCATATGAAGATACGTTGTAGGGAAGGTTCTCTTTGTCCAACTGTCACCATCCAGAGTACAAGTTTGCAAAGTGGGTGACAAGGTATTCATTCTATAATTTGCTCACCAAATAGCTTAGACTTACAATAATAATACAATATGTATTTGATATTGCAAAGATGTTTTAACTGTCAAAACTGGCTTTCGTTACCAATAGCTGATGTGGGCCTCAGCCCACCTGGGAATGTAGTCATTTAATGATCTATGAGAAATATTCTGTGGTTCAGATGTTTTCAGTATGTCACAGAAAGCTGTGTAACACAGTATGCAGCTATAGTGGTGAAAGCATGACAATTTCAATCTTGATGGGCATTCAAAATAAGCTAATGGCCAGGTTTCACAGGAACTGAAGCTTATGCTGAACTCCTCAAGAACAGTTTCCAGCCTGCCCGCATTGACAATATTGCATAATGGAAGAAGAAAAGCAGTTCTGTCATGAACATGTGTTTGGAGCTGACCAGGTGGGATTAGATAACCTGTCAGGGTGCTTGTCCCTGCAGAAGACTGATTTCCTGTAGTTCTTCATCTGTGGGTGGGACCTTGTGAAATCTCCCCTATCTACATTTCCATGTTGACTGGAGATGTCAGTATACAGATCCTGCATAGGCAACCGTATAGTTGTGATTTCATTGGTGCAGCGTCCCTGCCATGTCTAGAAGATGCTAGCTAGCAGTACTTGAGTGGAAGTGGGGGGGGCATGGGAAGATTGGGTAGGAGAGGAGGAGGTATAAAAATTATATGAATACAGTACACATGCCTGAACTTCTCAATAGTTAAAATTTAAATGAAAAATTGTGATCATAACAAAAAAAAAGGAGTTCTCATGGGCTTTCCCTTGAACCCTTATCGTGTCTATTCTGTAGAGACCATGGTGATAATCCATTATTGGTTAAATACAGCTGTGGTCAACCTATTTTTTTGGAAGCTAAAATAAATAGTATTTATTAAGCATCAGCAATGAAGTTGCTTTTCTTTTTCTTTACAAGCACAAACGAGTATAAAAGACCAGATTATGACAGTGAAGTAAGATTTGTCCCATTGTTGGCCTAAATGTTAGAAGTTCATCATCATTAGCAGTGTGACCATCAATAAGCTGCTCTGTGTTGGTTACTATCAGTATTGAAGTTGTGTCCTAAGCCACAGAATTGCACTTGACCCAGTAGAAATGATCTGACCTGATCCATAAAGGAAGCTTCGCTCCTCCCCCCACTTAGTTGTTGGCTGTAACTCAGCTATGGAAGGAGGCCCCTTTGCCCAGGTGGAAGAAGTTCATCTGGCAGTGGCACCAGTTTTTCCCCAAGCTGTCATTCTGGCTTGAGATACAGTCTTTGTATATCAGAACCCAACTGCATTTGCTCTGCACTCTTCCTTGCATTTCCCTAGGAATAGTCCCTCAATAATTGCCCCTCAGCAATTGCGCAGAAACCTATATCTACTAACCCAATCTAAGGCAAGTGCCTGCTGCTTTTTTAAAAACTATTTTGATATGTTATTGACATCAAATGTAAGAGATAGAAGAAATGAAGAAAGCCCTGTTACTTAACTCTAGTTATCACACTAAACAAGAGAATATTAAAATAAAAGGATACTTTTATAAAACAGATATCCTAATTCCTCAAAGATGGTGCTCAGAGGAAATAGAGAGAAGACTCGGGGTTAAGAGCACTGACTGCTCTTGCAGAGGACCCAGGATTGACTCCCAGCACCCACATGGAGACTAACAACCATTTGTAACTCCAGTTCCAGGGCACCCGACACCTTCTCCTGACCTCTATGGGCATTGCACAACACAGGTTCACGTACACATACGCAGGCAATACACTCATACATGTAAAATAACAATAATAACAATTAAAAAGATGGTGCTCAGAGAAAGAAAGAGCATGAGAGAGAGAAAGAGAGAGGGAGGCATAGATAATGACTATAAAATGCTGATACACTATTATGATTTGAATATGAGATGGCTCCTTCAGGTGTATGTGTTGAAGGTTGGTTCCCCACTGGTGGTGCTATTTGGAGAGGTTCTAGAAACTTAGGAGGCCACATCTAGCTGGGGAAGTAGGCTACCAGAGGTATGACTTTGAAGGTCCCACGTGAACCCCCCCTTCCCGTTCTCATCCTTTCTGCTTTTTGTCCATTGTGAGGTGACAGCCTCTCCTACAGCTTCCTCTCACTGGGGATTTTCTAATGCAAGTGACTGAGGCCAAACAACAATGAACTGAATCTAGGGAACAAATTAGTTGAATGAGTCAAATGAGTCAATTTAAACCATGCCTCATTTTTTCTTTTCTTTTCTTCTCTTTTTTTTTTTTTTTTTCTTTTGGGACGGTTTCTCCCTGTAGCCCAATTGGCTTGGAACTCACTATGTAGACCAGACTCACTATGTAGACCTGGCCTCCATCTCACAGAGATTTCCCTGCCCCTGCATCCCAGGTGCTGGGATTAAAGGCATGTACCACCATGCCTGGCAATTCTTCCTTTTAAGTTGCTCTCTCTGGTTTGGAGAACAGTGATGCAGAAAATAACTAATATAATAGGTAGTTAAATATTCATTTTATGATTTTTTCTACTTTGCTTATTTTGAAAATCACGAAGCTAAATTTTAACATGGGTGAAAGATAAACAGTGTTATAATGTGCTAAACATACAAGAGACCCCATTCTTTTATGAAAAATAAAAGTATTTCTTAACACATCTAGTGTAGGAAGTATAGGCAAAGATAACAGTGATAGAAGTTTCCAGAACTGCTTGAGAAATTTTAATGAAAATTTAGAATTAGCATTCAACAGTCTCTGGTAGGGATACCACTGCTGCCTTCTTTCTGTTAATTTGCATATGAACTTCTTGTACCATAGCATTTCACTAATACAAGCATTTCCCTCCAGACATAATTTTTCAAGCAAATCTTTAATTAGTCAAGGCAAAATAAATATTCACACACTTTAATTTTGGATTATTCACAACTTCTGCAATTTTAAAATGATAAATTCCCAGTATGGTATCAACTCCTATTCTCAACTGGTTTTATTTAAACATCCAAGTGAATCATTTTGTTTGATCATATACTTCACGTATGAAAGAGAATATTAATATCTATTTTTCAATTTTATGTTCTCAGTTTTATTAAGGAAAATCTGTAAGAATTTAAAAAACACTTTAAATGATGGCACAGGGGCTGGAGAGATGTCTCAGTGGTTAAGAGCAGTGACTGCTCTTGCAGAGGACCCTGGTTTGGTTTCCAGCACCCACATGGTGGCTAACAGCCATTCAGTTCCGGGGCATCTGATGCCTTCTTCTGACATCCTTAATGCATGATATGTGTACACTTACAAACACATGCAGGCAATACACTCATACACATAAAATAAACATAAATAATTTAAAAAAATGATGGCACAGTTGAAATAAAATCAATCTTTTTCTTATCAGGTAGAGAAATATATCAATTACAGCTATCAGGATGGAGTTATTGGTATACCAAATGATACATTACTCTTTAATTTTCTTCATACTTTATGTAGAAAGAAACATTGATTTAATATTTTGTTTCCAATGTGGAGTACCCTCAGAAGGATTTCTGCTTGTTAGAATACCGCATATTATTCAATAATCATTATTACAAGTACAAAAATAATTATTCAGAGAAGTTTAGCCTTATGGTTCTTCAGTACAATCATGACAGCAAGTCAAAGAATTCAACCAAGATGATTGACATGGCTAACTGTGAGGGGTTAGGTACCTGGCCAAAATAGTATTCTACGGCCTGGGGCATGTATACTTGTTGTCAGCCTAATGAAAAAGCTGAGGTGCTTTCCTTTCAGTGACATACATTCCATGGCCTTTTTGCCTTCAAAGCTGCCTTTTTGTTTTGGTTTTCTTTGATGTTCTAAATTGTAACTTTATCTTAAAATGTTCCCACTGCTGGAGGAAGTCATCTGTTTCACAATATTGTAATACATAATACCTGATGAATGACTTCTCAGATCTTTTCCTGAGGGTAGAGTTTAAGAACATAGTAAGAGGGATTTGAATGAGTTAGGATTATCTAGAAAATTTGACTTAGGAGTTAGAGTAACAGGTTTCATAGGCATGCCTGCATAGCTGTTTGCAGTCTTTCAGCAGGTAGAAATAATGCAGAGCTTTCAGATTCTGTTAGGAAATCAGCCATGTGCAGTTCTAAACAAAGGGCTTGACAGTGCAGTTCTCTGATTAACCACTGCCCAGTGCTCTGACTTCTATTATGAAAACAATGTTAGTCCTTCCTGTATTGTGTTTGCTGTCCTGTCATAGATTTAGCTTAAGAAATCATTAGCGAAGCACTGAAGTGCACACCCACTTTATGTTGATGATGATAATAGACGAAAACAGCAATTTTTAACATTTTTTGAGAAAATATTGGCTTCTGATTTTAATAATAATTTAGATATACAGACTAATTTCATATTGAAAAATTCCTTTCCACCATGCATGCTAAACCTCAATTGCTCATGTTGCCCAAGTTCTCTCGGGGTCTCTTGTGCTATCAGACAAACCATATAACATATTTTTATGTGAATTTATTATAGTTTATACCATGGGGAGGAACTCACAAAGAGACAAACACCAGGTGCCCAGCTCTGCACCACAGCTCAAAGCCTGCCATTCCAGATAGCAAGACCACCATTCCAGATTGCTCCCGCAGCCCGCCCATAGACACCACTAGCTTTTTCCCACACCTTGTGGGCCTGTAGTCTTTCCCCAGGTCAGTAAATGCCAGGCCATTCATTATTACATGCGTGGCCTCTGTACTCCTGTCGTGGCTCCTCCCCAAGATGGCCCAGAAAGACCCTCCTCCTGTGGCTAGCTCTCCACAGTCAATTCTTCTCAGTAGGCCCCACCCCTCAGAGGAAACAGGCTGTTCCAGACACACTCCACCCTTTTCCTCTGCTCTTACAATCTTTCTGCCAATCTTCCACTGATGTCCCTGAGCCTTCGAGGGGGTGACAGATGTAGGGCGATCTCTCGCGTATCATGGTGAGATAGTGACTTCTTCAGTCTCCCCATTATTCGTCTTCAAGCCGTGGCCATTGATCTATCTCAGTGGTGTTTCTTCTACTATAAAGACAAATGGAAGGAAGCAGACACATTTAAACAAACATGAATCTAAATACAAATGCCTAGAAGATATCCCAGATGTACTATAGGTATACTATATTCATTAAACAGTATACTTGTGCTGGCTTCCCCACTAGGGCCTGTATCCTTTTTCTACACAAGGTGTTGGCCTGGTCTACAGCACCAGATGTGTGTTCCACCCATAAGAGTGGGCCTTATCTAATTAGAAATTTGTCAGTTGTATGTATGTTGGTCAAGCCATTATTGCACTTGCAGGCATTGCTTAGCATGTCCATAGTGTGCAGCACACGAGGTCCACTGTTGAGTAGAATCATAGGGGATCCTTTTTTCCCAACCATCTGCAATAGTACCTTCTGGCAATATGAATGTTATCCATCCAGTGGCATGGAATTTTTTGGCTTAGTCTCAGCTCCATCTCTTCTTCTCCCATGCTCACATCATGTAGTGTCTTCAGCAATATGGCCTTACTGACCTTTCTACATTAATGGCAATAGCCTTGGTGAATTTGAGGACCTCTAGGATCTCTTTCTGATCAACAGCTCATAGGGACAACCCACCCCTGGTACTGTATATTTTCTTAACAGTTGTATAGTTTACAACTGTTAAGAAAAGAAAAGAAGGGTATCTTCATCTTACCTAACCATAAAACTCCCAAGAATCTTACAGCTATCGCTGGGCTTTGCTTCTTCAGGTATCTTTTAAATGGTTTCACGTCTGTAAAACACTTGAAGAAAGGTTAACATTATATACTAAATCAATCATAGACAAGGTCTAACACAGCATGAAAAGGTTTTATACATTCATATTAACTGTTTTCTACCTAGATCCTTGTTAAGTACCATAGCATGGGTATGAGACATTAATTTCTTTAGCTCTTTACCATCTTTAGTTATCCCTTTGGAGTCATTTTGCACTTGAGGGATTTTATATGAAGTCACTTTGTATTCTTTTATTCTTGATACACTTACAGGTGTTGGCTCCAGCTGCCTGACCATGCGCTGAGCTAAGGAGGCAGGGGGTTTCTCCTGTCCCTGCTGCACCTGCTGGTTCCCTGATTTAGGCAGGCCCTGGGTCTGCCTCCTGGCTGTAGCCATATCTGTCATTTCTCCATTGACCACACCTGGCTGCTGGGGGAGGCCTTGGTGGGAAAAACTGCTTCCACCTCTAGTATAGCCTGTATAAGAAGAGAAATACATCTTATTTAATCCTTGGGAGTTCTTAACCACCTGTGGGACAGTTTTTATCCTTTGAATGCCTTTTGTAAACTGTTCTTCTGGTTTTAAAGCCTTCCAGAAACTCATTAGTACTGAATTTGGTTTTCTATCATTTTTTTTTTTTTTCTGGAAATTTGTGCTCAAGTCTTGCCACATTTGTCTTTGAGTAACCCAAGTGGACCATTTCTTTGGTCTTTTTTTATACCTCTTATAGGGTGTTCTCTTATTCTAAAGACATGTTTTACATTCTGGTCAGAATCGTTTAGATTTGCCAAAACCTGTCTCACTTTGCAAAGATCCTGTCCCATTAAAGGGCTTACTAAAACCATTAAATCCTCATACCATTCTTGAGGTCCCAGTTGAATTAAGCTTTCCTTCATATCTCTGGTGAACACAGTCTTATCTGACCCAGTGAACTGGACATCATATATTGCTTTTCTCATACCTAGTTCTCTCAGTAATGCCTGCCCCTCCTTTATAGTCCTCCAGCCCCTGCTAATCATGGTAGTCTCCCTTGGTGATGATCATGTATCTTTAACTCCTTCGAACAGCCATCCCATTAAGGACTGTTCCTCCCTGAGTTGCCCTAGGTTGAACAGCCTATATTGCAAGGACAGATGCGTGGTTATATAACTCAGCTGTGAAGCTTCTGAAGGACTTAGACTGACATCATTTGCTCCCATGTCTCATACTCTCACAAGCCACATGGCTAGGTGCTCTCTGATTGCTTGCTTGTAAGTTTTTCCTAGTTTTAACTGTTCCAGTGTGGAATATTTCCTAGCTACAGCACTGTTAGGTTTTTTTTTTTTTTTCCTTTTGTATCAATGGTTGACTCTGAGGGACAGCTTTAGCTACTTTTATTTTTAGGTCATCTTCTTTTTTAATATTATCTGTCTTTTCCTCTGAGCCCTTGGACCTTACAGGAGTTAAAGTGTCCTGCTTTTTTTCTCTCTCAAGCTCTGCAACTGAATCTGTCAGGACCTTACTAGACTTTTCAGCTTCCCTTGCCTGGGGCACATCTTTTATTACACAAAGTGTCCATGCCCCCTAGCTACTTTTATTTTTAGGTCATCTTCTTTTTTAATATTATCTGTCTTTTCCTCTGAGCCCTTGGACCTTACAGGAGTTAAAGTGTCCTGCTTTTTTTCTCTCTCAAGCTCTGCAACTGAATCTGTCAGGACCTTACTAGACTTTTCAGCTTCCCTTGCCTGGGGCACATCTTTTATTACACAAAGTGTCCATGCCCCCTCTCTGGGCACTCAGTTTTTGTCCAGAGACAGTGAAAGATTTTCTGGTCTCTGGAAAGCCTTTAACAAATCTTCACATACCTGCAACATACCCCCACATTTATAACACAGCTGTGGCCCACACTTCTGCATGGCCTGCCCCTTTTTAGTTACCTATTTTATAATCCATGGTAAAAGCACATCAGCGCCACCATCAGCTCTGTAGCTTTTTCCAAACTTTGTCATTTTTAGCAACTTCATCCTGCTCACTTGCACCAGTTTTGTCACCTGAGTTCTCTCAGGGCCCCTTGTGCTATCAGAAAAACCATATAACATATTTTTATGTGAATTTATTATAGTTTATACCAGTGGGGGAGTAATTCACAAAGAGACAAACACCAAGTGCCCAGCTCTGCACCATGGCCCAGAACCCACCACTCCAGATGACTCCTGTGGCCTGTCCATAGACACTGCTAGCATTTTGTCACCTGAGTTCTCTCAGGGCCTCTTGTGCTATCAGAAAAACCACATAACATATTTTTATGTGAATTTATTATAGTTTATACCAGTGGGGGAGTAATTCACAAAGAGACAAACACCAAGTGCCCAGCTCTGCACCATGGCCCAGAACCCACCACTCCAGATGACTCCTGTGGCCTGTCCATAGACACTGCTAGCTTTTGCCCATGCCTCCTGGGCCTGTAGTCTTACCCCAGGTCAGTAAATGCCTGGCCATTCGTTCTCCTGTGCCTGGCCGCTGTGGGCTCTGGTTGGTCCTCCCCGAGATGGTGCAGAAAGCCCCTCCTGTGACTAGCTCTGCACAGTCAATTCTCAGCAGGCCCTGCCCCTTGGAGGAAACAGCCTGTTCAGGACACAGCTCACTATGTGGCTTTATAACAAATAAGTACATAGAACAAGAATTCATTATCTAGGGATTCTCTTATTTTGTTCTTCATCTAGTAAATATTAAATGTCCATGCTGTGCCCTTCACCTTGGTAAACACTAAAGACAACATTGTGAACCTTAAAGCCAATTAAGGGAATTAAACACATATGAAATTAAATAAAGGTAATTGTAAATATTGGCAAGTGGAGAGGCAGAAATAAATGAAATGTGATACAAAGTAACGTGGGAGTCCACTGTAGATAAGTCCTTTAAGAGGGAATTTTGGTAGCTGGGGGTGATGATGGTTGACACTGTCAGGTAAAGGCAAGGCAGGTCCTTTGTGTGGCTGCGTTAAAGGGAGAGTTCTGGAACATGAGGCCAAGCACAGTCAGGCCCCCACTTCTCATGGCCTTACAAGCAGATGAGAATTTTACTGTACAAGCAGTGGGAAGCCACTCTTGAATTGAAAAGCAAGAACATAACAGATCTAATTACTGTCTTTGAAAGGTTTGTCTCTGCAGAATGAACTATCGGGGATCAAATGTGGTAACAGAATTAAAGAAAATGAATGGCTTGTTGTTAAACTTTGAAAACAGAAGCAGTAGGACTTGTTATTCAGGCAGACGTAGGAGAAACTGTTTAGGATATTTTAGTTTTTATTGGGTTAGATTGAGTAGATAGAGATAAAATTTATTTTGATGGTGGAGGCAAAAAAAAAAACTAAATTAGAAAGGGAATATCAGTGTGAAATCAGGAATTAGATTTGGCCACAATGAGAAGGTTAACATGTAAATTAGACATTAATATGAAACTGTCAGGTACATAGGTGAATCAAGTCTTGACCACAGAGAGCATTCACAACTGAAAATATGTAGGCTGAAATGCAACAGCTCTACAGCAAATGCCAGTGACACTTAAAGACTCAGGATTGAGTAAATGTACTCTAAGACAACAGTATATATTAAGATAACATGAACATTCCAGCGACAGTTACCAAGGAATTTCATTATTTGGAGGAGAAAGAACAGAGAAATAAGACCAAGGAGTCAGCAAGGAAGTATTATGAAAGTCATCAAAATAAGCCTCACAGAGACCACGAAAAAAGAGTGTTCCAGGAAGAGCAAAGGTCAGCTGCACCAGGCCTAGATGGAAAAGTGAACATAGCGAACTCATCACTGAATTTGGTGACAAGGGCTTGGAAAGTGACTTTGGGAAGGTTTAGAAGTGTGATTTACAGAGATCAGATTGATGTGTACTGAACCACGAATGGAAGGATAAAAATTTTAAGGACTTTAGCCATGTTTTTGCATGCTGATTAGAATGGC
Organism: Nannospalax galili; assembly: GCF_000622305.1. NCBI lineage: Eukaryota > Metazoa > Chordata > Mammalia > Rodentia > Spalacidae > Nannospalax > Nannospalax galili. The sequence continues at coordinate 901,036 of NW_008356259.1, forward strand.
CTGAAAAAAAAAGATGGATTTCATGATACATGGCAAAAATACCATCATCAAAATTCTAGAGGTAAGAAAACATAGATGGAGGAATCCAGAGCATACTGCAGAAACAGGTCTCCTTGAAAAGAAGAGTTTCCCTCCATGGGAGGAGAGACCAGAGGGAAGGCAGGAAGGTGGTAGAGAAGCAGGCAGAAAGACTCAATAATGGGAAGGTGGAGTTCTGAGAACTATTATAATTGCCAAGCATATTGTGAAATCATTATCTATGCATGAGTAGGGGAAGTAATTGGTGTACTCTGGGAAGAAGATTGTTAAATAATTATTGAGGAGTAGAAAACTGAGTTTATTAAAAAGCAGAAAAATTAATTTTGATTGTCACATACTGTTTGTAGTTGTGGCATTCGTGTGTGAACAGCTGTCTGTGGACTTTTCCCTACAAAATTAGATGTTCTGATACAGATGTAGATAATGGCAGAAAAACGTAATCAGTCTGGGTTTGGCATTTTCTGAAGTGACCAAGGAGTTGGAAATATTCATAAGGCAGTGATTGCAGTGAGTGCTTATGGAATCCATGCAAGAAATGAACCAGCTAAGAGAATGGTAGTGAGGAGTGCGCAGGGCAAAGGGGCGATGAGAGCCTCTGTGAAGTAGCTGACCTTGTAACGTAGGACAGAGTAACTGGGAAGGAGAGGACGGCAGAGTAAGAGGACAATATTGGAAGAATATAAGGAAGTGGCATTGGAGGAAAGATGAGAACTAGGGTTTTATGATGGCAGTGGCAAGCTGCCAAGAAAAATTAAAAAAAGGTTATGGGAGGGGACAAAGTCAAAGAATTAAAACACCAGCTTTGTCCATTTGCAGAATACATGTTATTCATATGAAGGTGATGTGACCCAGAAGGACAGAGACGATAGCTGTTTCTTCAGTGAAGACACTAGTTTAATGAATGATAGCAGAAAGAAAAAAGGTTCAGTGAGTCATTTGGGTGACATTAGTTGTGTAGGTTTCTAATATGACTAAATAAATTACAAATAAAAGAAGCAGGGAAAAAAAACTTATCCCACATTCTGGACCTGAGGCATGAACAGTATAAAATAAAATTAAAAATGTGCTCACCAGACAGAGTTTGTAAGAAACTGATATGTTCAGGGTGCATTCACATTTGGGTTGTAGCATATTAGAGGGAATAAAGAGAAGCTTGAAATTGGAGCAATCTTTATCTGTCATAACTTGGACTCCAGATGTTTAGAATGGGTGGAGGACAGGCCTGTACAACTGAGACCTAGCAAAGAACGACCCTGGGGGTGAGGTCTGATAGCGGCTGATGTGAACTTGGAAGACTGAGTTTATGGTGTAACTGGGGATGTGGGGAAAATGAACTCGGTCCTGAGAGCATCAAGAAGAAATAACACGACTCAATTCTGTCTGTGTGTCAGTCCCTGAGACCGAAGGTCAGGTGCTCCCAGGGATGCCACATGGGACTGCCTTAATATGTGTGCTATCCAGCCGAGGAGTCTTCTGTGATAGGAAATATACCACTATTATCAGTAAGTACCAGTACCTTGAGCTGTCTCAAAGTGGGTAAAATCTTTGAATCCTGCCAAGGGGTGCTTTAAACCTGATGGTGCCATGAATGCATTCTCTGTGAGCGTCCCATAGCATGGTGTCTGATTGTAGTTTCATTGTACCTTGCTGCCCATTTCATAAGCAGTGGTCTCACTCTACTAAGGCTGATGCTAGATAAGGAAATGGCTGTTACTAATCATGCCATGATGCTCCATCTTCAACTGTATCAGGTAAAGGAAAGAAAAAAAAAAAACTGACCCAGGGAGGCCCTCTGTTAGTACTACATTGACTGAAATAATACTGTGTTTGAGCTCAGATATCTTGCATACTAATCTTTTGACAGTTAGAGATCAATTCAGCACACAAAGCAAGGTAAATTGCCATATCTACCGCAAAACATTAGGCTGTCTTGTAGCAGAGTGCTGTGTGCAGTGCTGTTCTCTTGATATATACTAAAGATGGATTGAAGTTAGAGAAGATACTCAGGAGACTGTCAACATGATTAATGACTTAAAAACTAGTTAGCTACTAAAGTGTTTCAAAATATTTTCATGATGGTTGGTTGGATCTTAAACTTGTAGGCCACTAGATGCGACCTTGGGATCTTAAATATCTACTGAGCAATTATCTTGGAGGAAGCTGTGCCCATAGATACACTAAATATGACATGTTTTCAAACTTGAATGAGTAACGAGGAATCTGCATTTACAACACCATAATCATCTACATTGGAAAGATACCAAGCTCATGTAGATGGCATATGTGTGTGTATGTGTGTTAGAACAAAGTATAATGACATGTCAGTGTATGAGAATATAATGAAACACATTTTATATGCTGACTTAAAAATGACCTTTAAAATATGTGTATGAAAAATCAGATTTTTGTGACATGTTTAAAAGCAGCGAGTTAATTATAAGTTCAATATCATATAAATTCAATATAAGTTCAAGCTGCTGTTAGTTTGAAAGGCATTGGCTTTATAATTAATTATTTAATAAATAAACTAATTATAAAGCATCTCAAGATTTTAAAATAAGGTCATTAAAATTTAAAATATTTTTTCTTATCTTCTTTGACTAGGTATATATATTCTCTCAACTTGGGTAAACGTAAGAAAAAAATAAATTTTCAAGTTTAGAAGTGTATTTGACAAGTTGTAAGAGCTCTGAAATACACTGGTTTTTAAAATAAATGAGAAGCTACTTCCATCTCTGTATTTGACTAGTATAAACTGTGTTCATATTTAAGACTGCATCAAAATGACTTTATATCACTTCATCTTTTATCTTCCTTGAAGAGTTTATCTGATTTTAAGAGTTTATCTGATTTTCCCATCAAACCTGGTGTAGTGACACACAGCTTTAATCTCAGCACTTTGGAGGCAGAGGCAGGCAGATCTCTGTGTCAACCAGGCCAACCTGGTCTACAGAGTGAATTCCAGGCCAGCTGGACCTGAAGGGAGACCCTGTCTCAAAAAAGCAAGAAAAAAAAAAGTCATTTATCAAACAAACATTTAGTTTGCACCTACTGTGCACAAAGTACACTACGTGTTCTCAATATGACATTAAGGTGAACTAGATAAGGACTTTCACTGACATGGATCTTAAAAAATATACTCTGAAAATATTCTCTTAAATGTATATAAGTTGATTGTCGAGTTATAGTAAATAGATTGGGAGTAAGAGGTGCTGAGACAGTCAAAGGATACAAGATTCAGTAAAACAGGAGGAATTTAAAAATAATATATCACACAGCATGGTGATTGTAGTTAATAATGTATTCTTTATTTCAAAATTGATAAGAACAAATTTCAAATGTTCTACAGAGGTACACACACACACACACATACACACACACACACACACACACAAATATTTATATGTTAAGTAAAGCCCTTTTTGGTTTTAGTTTTTTTCCTTCACCAAGCCTACAGGAAAAGGAATAGGACAGTGGTTACATAATGAACACTATTTATAACCTGACCTTAAATCAATAGTTATACTAATATGACTCCAAACTCTCACTCTAGGAGTTAATGTGACTCTAAAAATAATTGATCAAGTATGACATTTGTTTGATCAGAGCTGGGATTTTTTATTTCCATGAATAGAATGATCACACTAAAATGTTATCAGACCAAGACAATGGGTTTTGCGGTTCCTTCCTTGACGTAATAGAGCTTCTGTTTATGTGAACTGAGCACACTTGCACAGTTCCAGGCTTCTCTTATGAAAGAATGATTCACTAAAGCTGTTTCTTCTTGTTTGGCTTTCATATAGCTGGTGCATGTTATGAAAAGAAGCAAAAATTATTCTCAGATGTTCTTTTACATGTTACCCTAAACCAAAGACCACCATGTAGCAACTCCTCAAAACTAGGAAGTCTAACCAGACTTTTGGGAAAAACCTTTAAAGATATTACATCATATATAAGTATATATATATGTTTGTGTATATACATATTGTTTATATGTACATGTTATATATAATATATAGAAAAGGGTCTGTCAAAGTATTCTTAATATCAGAATTAGCTCATATAATTGGTAAACAATCAGGATAAAATCCTCAACTAATATGTGCTTTATAACTTTGATAACAATTCTTTTGGATGCATTCATTAATTAGCATAGAATTGGGAATTTCTCTTCCACAGCCGTCAATCCATAACAAAACACTCCTACATATCTTTGCATGTCTTTGAGATAACCAATAACCATAGCTTTCTTTATCAGTTTATGGACTGGAAGGATTAAAGTTCTTTGGTTGCACAGTGTCAGCACAGAATGGGTGTATGCTGGTCTTCATTTTGCTGTTTTAATTCTGCTGAATAACTTTATGGCTTGTATTTATTGGAATGGCTTTCCCAGAGATTTTATTTAGAGATTTATATTGTAAGACTTTTTTTTTCCATTTCATCTTGGAGAAATCTTATAAGCAAGATTTTTTAATGCGTTTCCTTAATAAAGGAATGCTAAAGGCCCAAATATTGTAATTAAGCCACCTGATATTGTAAGTCTTTGTTTGTCTGCCCTGTGTGGATGCACACACATGAAACTCCAAGAGGATTATACTAAGATGCTACTGTTTTGACTAATGCTTTCCTTTCAGCATTTATAAAAGTCCTGATAATTGAGTTGTCGTCTGCTGTTTCTTGTTGAAGATTTTATGAGAATAATTCAAATTACTTTCCATTTGTTTTCTTTCCTGCTTAAAAACAATTCAAATGTCATTTGTGATAATATCACAGTTAAAAGGGGGCAGTTAACAGTGACATCATCTGTTGACTAGATGAGGTTATAATGTCTACACAGAGTATAAATGTATTATATTGTGAAATCTTGACTGCTTTCTCAAATACTAATGATTTCTAAAGAAACAAACACCTAGCACTCAATATTTAGGTACCAGACATTGTGTTTGAAAACCGGACACCTGATGAAGCAAAAGAAGCATGAACACTAGAATTAAATGTTTGGGTTTCAATTCTAGTTTAGAACCTGTCTTAAAATATCACCCATTTTCTATCATATGAAGAATCTTATTTATTTATTCATTTATTTATATTATAGGTAGATATACAGATAGATTAGGCAGATAACAGATGTTAGATTAGATAGATAGGTGATAGATAGATAGATGATAGATGATAGATAGATAGATGATAGATGATAGATAGATAGATGATAGATGATAGATGACAGATAGATGATAAATAGATAGATAGATAGATAGATAGATGATAGATGATAGATAGATAGGTAGATAGAGATAGATAGATGATAGATAGATAGATATCACACCAAGATAAAAATACATGATGATGCAAGAGGGACTATTGGGGGAAAGAAAGAGACTAATGCAGGGTTGGGGTGAGGAAGGGAGTGGAAGGTGTATGAACAACGTTCAGTGATACATATGTATGCAAATGCCATAATGAAATGCATTACTTGTTGTGCTAATAATAATAATAATAATAATAATAATAATAAACATCAGCAGTAAAAAAGACAGAATAAGTGTTTCACTGTGGCTTTAACAGTGAAAAGAATGGGAATTTGCCCTTGCTCCATATAAATGTTCATCTTATTAGTCTAGGCACTTGTTTGTAGGTGCAGCGGCAAAACTCAATGAGTTTGAGAAGACCAAATTGGGGAGTCCTGGTTGCAATTCAGGTTGCAATTCAGATTCAGGTTGCAAACAAAGAATCATAATTTATTTCTCTTTATCTCTGCGTAGCATTTCTGTTGTTGTCCATCAGTTAGTTAATTAATGGTTGTGTTAGTTGGACTATGGTTGTCCACCCTTGCACTGTTAATGCAGCTAGTATAAAAAATACATGACATGTGCTGTCGTAGGAATATAGACTGTGCTCTTGCATAGAGATAATACAGTTTAAATTCTACAAAGCATCATTCCATTTTTATTAAGACCAAACTATATTTACATGTAAATCCTTGGTGAAAGCTACAGAGCAATGTACACCAAGCTACTAACATCTCAGGAGAGGAACAGATGGGGTTAGGGAGTAAATGAAGGCCGATTTTCATTCTGTAGTTTTAGATTTGTATTTAGGATAAAAGTATATTTATTTGTTCTGTAAGTGAATATAAATACTATAATTAAAAGTTACTGCAAAACATTTTTATTATGAGATCACTGTGGAATTTAAAATTTTTTAAAATAAAATATGTACATGCTGAGTCTTAATTTTGATTGCTTCTAGTCTGGTTCAGTGTTTTTTATGGTTTGAGAGTTCATACACTTGTATAACTTGTTTTGATCAAATCCCCCCATGGCCTGCCTTGTTCCCTTATTCCTTTATTTATCTCTTATTCCCCCATCAGAGTTCCCCTCCAAATTTCATGTGCTCTGCTTTTAAACCCACTGCATCCACTTAGTGCTGCCTGAATGTGCCAGGGTATGGGACCATCTGTACATGGGTAGCCTCTCAAGGGCTGCATCCCTGGAGAAAACTGACTCTGCTTCCTCCAGCAGCCATCGATTGCTAACATCTCCTCAGCTATGGCTAGGACTTCATGAACTCTGTTTCCATCAGAACTGAGATTTTATCTGCTTGATCTGGCAATAGTGTCACAAATTTTATGGGAGTAATCAACCAGTTTCAGATTGGATTTAAGGCCCACTTCATACTATAGAATTTGTCTGGTACCATTAACAGGGACAAAAACCTGTGTCTGACTAGGTCATAGGCCCTAGGGTAAAGCTTAATAATGTCATTCTGATGAATGGACATAGTAATAAACTGCCCCCTAAATTCTTACCTTTATACTCATAGATTAATGCATCTCTCAACCCTCATCAGAGAAGCGTCTTTTTTGTAGTAGATGGCAATCTATACAGAGAACCATAACTGGTCAATATGCAGAAAATAAGAGACTGTGAAGTGGTTCTAAGTGGCTCTAAGTGGTTCACTATCATGATGCCCAAAGAAGAATGATAACACAGTATGTCTTACTGATCTGAAGCCCAGGGAGAGCCTGCAATGCTCACAATTAACCAAGTTGTGTTACACAGCAGGTAGGAAAGCTGACAGTGCACCGATGTGCATAATAGGGTAGGCACTAAAGCGTGATCTAGAAAATGATCCAACAGTGCTATCAGATCCTGGGAGATGTTCAGGAACATTCTTTGCAAGGAAGGCAAGATTGATTATTTGGAGTATTAGGCCAGAATCAGATATTTGAAGAAAGGAAAAGATTTAAGAAATGAAAGATAGAGATAACATTTAAAAGGCAACAAGAGGACAGACCCAGACACATGAAATGGAAAAGCAGATGACACATACTGGGGAAGGGAAGGCGAGAGAAGCAAGTTTTGTCATATTGTAGAGGTGCCTATAAACCACATGTAGAATTAGTGTTGCCAGGGAAGGTGACAGGCAGCATAAATATAGATACAGCATATTGAAGTGATGGAGAAAGCCCCAGAATCGAGTTGGACAACTGTGAACATTAAGATTTCCTTTTCTTTTTTAAAAAAATATTTTGTTTATTATGGTTATTTTATGTGAATGAGTGTATTACCTGTATGTGTGTAAGTGCACCCATGTCATGCAGTGCTCACCTAGGTCAAAAGAGGGTGTCGGATCCCCTGGAGCTGGAGTTACAGATGGTTGCTAGCCACCATGTAGATGCTAGGAATCAAACCCAAGTCCTCTGCAAGAGCACTCAGTGCTCTTAACTGCTGAGCCATCTCTCGAGCCCTACACCAAGATTTCTGGAAAAAAAACCCCACACTCTGAAAACAAAAATGAAACTTTTTAAAAAGGAGTTGGACCGAAGAGACAAAATGCTATACTTTGCTCCTCTCCACTCAGTGCTTGTGGATATAGTGTTCTTCTGTTTCTCCCTGCAGATGTGTATCTGCTTCTGAGAGAACTCCTGGGCTCATTCATCTAGTTTATCCTTCAGCTGTGCCCATTCTCTTACTCAGCTCATCTGTGAAATTGGAATATCAGTGGTCATTTTGGGCATTTCTCGTCAAACTGCTTAATTCTTTAATATGGATAGGTTGACCTCATATTTCCTGGATAATATTAGTTGCACTTACTATAAGCCCTGAGAAGCTTCTTCTGTTACTTTATTTCCATATATTAGCCATAAGAGTTGTTACTCTCATCTCATCCATGAGGGATACAGTCCACGATTCACAGTGGATTTGTAAAACCATAGACAGTACCCACGTTTCTATATCTTGTATTTTCCTTATATGTACACTTGCAGATTTAAGCTTTTCCATGTTAAATAAACCCTTAGTGATGCAATGTGTCATAACGTTTGTATTTTGAGGTAGTACAACAAACCTAGCACAGATTTCTTCTGTTTTAATTCATGATTTCATGGATAAAATGCAGTGATAAAATCATTGTAGATCTTAACAACCTCATATGTTTTTCTATCCTTAAGTTGAGAACTCTTGCTTAAAGGAGGCACTTTACGGCTTCTCTTTGTGATAGCTGAATTGTATCACTGCTTTTGTTCTGTGTGCCTATTATTGCATAAAATAAAGGCTATTTGAACCCGCACACTGTTATACCAAGACAGGTGATCTGATAATTGCGATAGTTACCAAGTGTCTAATGGGCAATACATAAAGCACAGATATACTGGACATGAAATTATTTGAATCAAGATAGAACAAGATTTAATCACGATATCCCAAATGGCATGCAGTTTACAGCACATGAACTTAGTTCTGGAATTTTCCACTTAATGTTTTCAGTCTATAGTTGATCACAAGAAACAGAAACTATGGACTGCTATGCATGAGGGCAGAATACCCTAGAACCTGTTATTCATGGTTTCAGCTTTCTTTTAGTATAGCACTTATGTTTGTAACTAATATTTTGTATTAACTAAAGAAGATGTTTAGAAGATTGCTTAAGAATAAGAGGCAGAAGTCTATGGCTGGAATGAGATGCCTGCTCTACCACCTGCCAATGCTATATCTCCTAGTTACCTGTCAAAGTACTTCATATTTCTATTTCAGTCCCTCACATATAAAAGGAAGACAATAATAGTTTTTACTTGATAGAACATTTGTAAAACTTAAAATATGAAAATGAAACTTTGGGAAGTCAATGCATCACTTTGAGTGATGCATTTAAGTATTAACTTGTAATGATAGGAGAACAATGCAATATTTTAATATGGATAAGTATTACCTTTCAGTGTTCTGGGACCATTGAAAGACTATTTCATGTAAATGCTGGAAGTTGAGTGGATATACTAATAGATTATAATCTAAGCGTGGAAGTGTTTTGATGCTACTGATTGTAGTCAGTCACTTGGGGTGTTTATTATTTCATCTGGACCAAGCAAAGTCTCAGGATTGTGATGGAGAAACTGAGGTCTTTCTAGTGTGTCTATGTATGTGTGGCACTGGAGACTCCTGGCTATTCCTGTCCGATTCTCTTCACTCTGGGAATTATCTGCCATTGGGTCTCTGTATCCTGAAATGTATAGGGATTTATGATGAAAAAAATTACCCTGACCTCCTTGAACCAATTTTTAGTGACTTCTTTAAATTGGAATTATAAATAATTTTGTATTTTTGACATACCTTCTTCTCTGCCAGTAGGTCTTAAATCCCCCTCCTCGTTTGGGGGTGGAAAGTCATTATATCTATATATACAAGTCTGTAAATGTGTTACAAGAAGAAAAAATAGACTTTTGGTTTCATTTCTATAGTAGTTTGTGGTATGTGGCTATAATGTCTAAATAGTCCATTTGCAGCACAGAGTATCGATCAAGTTCTTTAATTACTAAATTTAGAGGTAAGAGCTGGAAACAAATGGAAAGTGTCTTAAATCTTTGACTCTTATTAATTAGAGGAAGCAAATTCAGCTGTTATTTGACTTTAGCGATTATTTAGATGATCTGGCAAAGAATTTTCATGGAATCTTTTTAAACTTTGTTTTTATTTTGTGCACATGGGTGTTTTGTCTGCATGTATGTAAGTGCACTCTATGTGTGAAATGCCCATGGAGGCCAGGAGAGGGCCTCAGATACCCTGAATCTGTAATTAAAGATAGTTATTAGCTGTCATGTAGGTACTGGGAACCAAACCTAGGTCCTCTAGTTTGAGGAGCCAGTGCTCTCCATTGCTGAGCCTTCTCTCCAGCCCTATCAAATGGCATCTTTAAGGGAAGAAGATAGAAAGGCACATATAGTCTAGTAGCATACAGTCAGCCTATTAGTTACTTCTCCGTTGCTGTGATAAAACACTATAATCAAGGCAACTTATAGAACGAAGAGTTTATTTGGGCTCATGGTTCCAGAGGGATACGAATCCATCATGGCCTGGGAGGCATGGTAGCAGAAGAATAGTCAGAGCAGGAAGCTGAGACCTCAGATCTTCAGCGGCAAGGAGGAAGCAGAGAATACGAACCAGAAGCAAGATGAGGCTATGAACTCTCAAAGCCCACCCTCAGAGACAAACCTACCCTTGCAAGACTGCACCTCCTAAACATCTGCCAACAGTGTCACTAACTAGGGACCAAGTGTTCCACCACATGAGCCTATGGAGGACATTCTCATTCAAATCACCCCACAGCCCTTTACCCTTCAAGTCCATGGGTGCTGCTTATGTGGTAGCAAACCAACCTTGGATTGAACAGTTTCTAAAAATATTGTACTACAGCACAGAACATGTAGATTTTCTTTTCTCCTCTTTCTGTAAGCAAATCGGCATAACTCCTGTTTATACATCATTTACGTTGCATTATGTGTGCAGGAATCTAGAGATGATTTAAAACACACAGGAGAGTGAGGCAAATATTATGGCATTTTAAGGAATCTGAGTATCTTAAGATTTTTGTAGCACTGGGGGTTCGGAACCAGTGCTCATGGATACCAGGATACCTTCTCACTACTTCACAAAGGATATCGTGAGTAGGGAAGCGGCAGCCCAGCAGTGGTGGCAGCAGCAGCCAAAAGCACTGTGGAATCAATTTTCCAAGCTGGGTACCTGTGGACCTTTTGATGAGGTGATATATTCAACGTTGGAGCTCAAGCCAAGTGATGGCAATGGTACCTTAGCACCTTTGCAGAGCTATCACTGTGTCAAATCTTCACCAATAAGGAGAGACAATGTATACTGAAAACAATGCTAATAGAAAAATTTGGAAAGGGGATGAAACTGATGCTGATTTGATGTTTCTTCTGATCCTATACATTAATGATGCTTGGGATTTGGCAATGTTAGTTTTCTCTTGGATATGAAAAGATGAATGCCTATAATGACCTTAAGTTTTGAAGTTCGTGTAGAATGCCTTGAAGATGTCAAACTTTATTTCCCCCATGCACCCAAAATTCTCTGGGTTGGATGCAATTCTTTGACCAAGAAAATGTCTGATGGCATGAATTTGGCATTTCAACCCTCGAGCTCATCTGTGGAAAAAAGTTTTGGTTCATCAGAAATAAATTGATGGCATGGATTTGACACTTCAGCCCTCTAGCTCAACTGTAAAAAAAAGTTGTGGTTCACCAGGAGCACGTTTTGAAAAGAGGCTCACAAATTCATTTGGCGGCTCAGTGTCTCCACCAATGCAAGACTTGTTGCCTTTGTGTCGAAATAATGACATCCCGTTTTTTGAGGTTTCCACCATTAAGTATTGTTTTTCTTTTCTGTAAGAGCTTTGATGGAACAGGGTTGCAATACTTTGGGATGTTAAGATAGTTATGATTTTTAATAAAGGAAATTTCAAGATGAACCAAGATTAATCTCCACTGATCTGTTTAGAAGAACAAAAGTTAAATGAAAAATTAATTTTCCCAATTAATCTTTATGTTTTATAGGTTGTTTCCACTTCAGTAGAAAAAGGCACTGAATAATCCTAAAGAAATCAATGTATTATTTATAATATACAGTACATTTGTAGTATAGCTAAGTGATTTATATCATGGGTAAAACCCTGGCTCAGCTATGTGGCCTTGGGCAAGATTCTTAACCACACTTGACACTGTGACTCAATGTCCCCATCTATAAAGTAGAATGTTGGGCTTTTAAGTAGACTACATGAGTCAGTACTCAGAAAACACATAGAAGATTGCAGACAGCATGGGAACACTGTGTTTGTGGTTGCCATTAGTATTTCCTTTATATGAAACCACCTGAAATTATATGGAACTTACATTCATTTTACAAAATGAAATTTATTTTGAAGGTTTTTTAGAAATATTTTATGATTCTGACATCATGTTCAATGGCAGCCAAATAATTTCTCCTGTTACTATTAAGAAGAGTAATGGGCCTAGTAAAATCATTGGTTTCTGAAGTTAAAATGTTTTTGTTTCCCTTGACTAACTCAATATAAAAAGCACAGAAATTATGATATGCTCTTTTTAGAAAATGATATTTCCATAGTATTGGTATATGTCATCAATTTGTATTCCTTTTTTGATCTAATATCAAAAGCATATTGAAATTCTGTATCTATTTTACTGTAAATACAAGAGGTTTGGTAATGGAATCCTCTGTAATCACTGAGCTGGTTTTCTGTGTCTTCTCTAGTACTAACAGTTTGTTGATAAAAACATTTGTTTATATCTACATGTTTAACCAACTCTCCAAGTACATGAAGTTCTGTGCTTAAGTCTTTATCATTTTTACTCATTCTTCTCCTTACAGATCCCCCTGGTTCCCACCCTCTCCTTGTTCTGCCTACAAGTTGTGCCAATATGTGTGTGGTGAGGTGGGAGTGCACAGGTGTTAACACACGCAACACCTCTGCTCAACTTTCTTGTTAGAGGTGTCTTTGTTTTCCTAATCACTCAGTCCCAAAGACTTTGCTGTAGTTTATTCTTTATTTCTCTTCCACTTCCTCATTTATCAAGGATTAAGTATTAATAAATCTTTCTTTTAATTAGCTTTTGCTTATATACTTTATTTTTCACTGCCTCTGTCATGACTCAAGATAAACCTTCAATTTCAGAATTTGTTCTTTTCCTAAGGTCAGTTTGACAGATTATTTGACAAAATGTTTGATAAATTATATATACTGATAAAATTACTTTTTATCATCAAATCTAGAAGCAACTTTTAAAATGTTGCATTAAGTACCTGTCCTTTAAGTACAGTCAGATGAAAAGTGCACATAGAAAGTTGAAAATCATATTGTAACATCACAAAAAACTGAGTAAGGAAGTTCAGATAAAATAACTAAAATGTATCAGATGAAGTAGATGTTAATTTTCTGATAATAGTTATATTAGCTTCCCATGGCTTATTGTATTTGCCTTAAAACAACAGAAACTCATTCTCCCGTAACTCAGGAGCCCAGATGTCTGAACCCAGGATCATGGGAGACTCCTTCCGAGGCTCCAGGGGACAGTCTGTTCCTGTCCTCTTCCATGCTCCTTTTCACCTGTGTTGTGTGTCTCTAGCGTGGTGCTTGCCTTCAGACTCAGTACCTGAGTGCTCAGTTATGGCTTTAGTTTCCTGGTCAGATGCTGGTCTAGATGATATGGGGATGTTATTTCCCAGAGATGGCTAACACTATGATAAGGCAAATTGGCCTCCATAAAGTGCGTGAGCCTTGTGCATTTAGCTAAAAAACCTTAAGGGCAAAATTTGGTGCTTCCCAGACAAGAAAGCATCCTACTTGTATTCACATCCTCTCACCCGGCCATACAAACTCCAAGCCAAGACTTCATTATCAGCTTTCAGCCAAATTGCCAGCCTACATTGTAGATTTCAGACTCACCAGCACTTAACCAGTCCAATTTCTTAACAAAAAGAGCAGATTTCATTAAAAAAAAATCCCTCCCTCTCGCCTCTTCTCCCTCACTATTTCTTCTTCCATCTCCCCAGTTTTGTTTATCAAGAGAATTCTGACCAGGTCAGGGCCCAATCTGGACAACCCAAGATGATCTCATCTCAAAATGCTTAACTTGGTTACATCTGGAAATAAGGAAACATCCAAATAAGGTAATAATCACAAGCTCTAGGGATTTTATGTGAATAATTTTTGGGTAGAGGGGCATGTTTTTGCATACCATAACTACCCTATAAATTCAGAATCCCTGGTTCTATCTTAGACACAAATAGGACATTGCCAAATCACATGGGGTACCACAGAATTATTTTTCTAAAAATATTGTCTTTATTATTTTTATTTTATCTTATGTGTATGAATGTATTGCCTGCATGCATATAAGTGCACACATGTCGTATAGTGCCCACAGAGGTCGGAAGAGGGGGTCAGATCCCCTGGAACTGGAATAACAGTTTTTAGCCACCATGTAGGAGCTGGAAACCGAACCCAGGTCCTCTGGAAGAGCAGCCAGTGCTCCTAATTGTGGAGCTATTTTTCCAGCTCCACCACAGAATTCTTAATACAGTAATCAACAAAAATTAATGTCATTCACAACAGAGAACGAATATGATGCCAGAGACCAATTAAGGCAGAAGTGTCTTAAGGGATAATAAAAATAATACAGTTAATTGTAACCATTTAAATGAAATCTAGAGTCCGAATGATGTTTTAAAACTGAAAGTTATTTGCCAGGAAATCTATCTTTATAGAAACCAGAAACTATTTTTTATTTTTTCAATGTATATTTTTAAATGAATTTTTATGCATTTCATACATCTTAATCAGACACCAGTCTGTATTTACACCCCACCCAATAGCCAACCCAAGGGATTTCATGCATTCTGTCATATATCTCAAAGCCCACAAAGTCATATTTGTATACTGAGATATCCCTCAGCGTGAGTTCATCCAATGGAGCCTGTTCAGCCTATCTAGCATCACTTAAAAAAGATCAGCATTCCCTTAAAGAGGATCAATTCTCCCTCGGCCAGCAGTATCAGCTGCCAGTACTTCCTCAGCTAATGTTGGGGCCTTTTGCCCATTTCCCCAGTTCTATGCTGGGTCTTTTTCTGATTGAGTTTGCATGAGTGCTGTGCATGCTGACGTCATTGCTGTTAAGTTCATGTTAGCAAGTTCCCAGAAGCTGGGAAGACTCTGTTTTCTTAGATTCATGCACCACCCTTGGCTCTTACAATCTTGCTGTCTTCTCTTCCACAGTGGTCCCTGGACCCTGAGTCGGGGAGGTTTAATACAGAAGTCCTATCCAAGGACACACACTCTGCAGTCTCTTATTTTCTACAATTTGGTCCATTGTGACCCTCTGTGTTCATTGTCCTCTGTTGCAAAAGGAAGCCATGCTGGTGAGAGATGAGGGATGCATTAGAATTCTCTCTAGCCCCGTTTCACTATGTTCTGTGAGCCTTAGGTATAGAGGTTCCATTGTAGATGCGTCACTTATGGCTGGGCATCTTAAAGAAATTTATCCTCTATGTGTGACCAGCTGTTGAACTCTGTAATAGTCTCCACCAGTTGTAAAAAGAAGCTTCTTTGATGAGTGGTGACTGGTATACTTTACTGTAAATGTAAGATCCATATTTAGCATAAACTAAGAAATTACATTTGTCTAGGGATGTGATAGACATAGGGTTTTCTCTAGGACCTATGATCTTTCCAGCCATGTGTATTTGGCCATGTTTACCTTTCCACCATGAATTCCCTCCCACTGAATGTTATCTAAGTCCAATTGATACCTGTGGATTACCCCCTATATGAAAGTGCCTTTAGTAATTAGGTAGGGAAATTGAAATCAAAACAACTTTAAGATTTCATCTTACCCCAGTCAGACTGGCTAAGATCAAGAGAACAAGTAACACCAAATGCCAGCCAGGATGTGGGGAAAAGGGAGCTATCTTCTTTCTGTAAGATTTACTACTTTAAATCATGTGTATGTGTGTGAGTATAAAGGGGTGTGTGTAAGTGAGTTTAGCCACCTTCAGAGGCCAGAGGTGTCAGACCTCCCTAGAGTCATAGGTGGTTGTGAACTTCCTGATGTAAGTGCTGGGAACTCAGCTCTGGTCCAGTGGAAAAGCAGTGTGCATTCCTAACTGCTGAATCATCTCTCTAGCTCTGAAACTTGACTTCCAAGCATTAGATGCAGATGTTAGTGCATGCTATATTTTTATTAATTTGCATTTATGCCAGACTCCATGTAGTTTTTTTCCAGTGAATAATTTATTCACTGGAAATTCTGTTACAATTTATAGCTTATCTGAACTCTTCATCAAATAAATAATGACCACATTTTAAAGGGTATATTAATTCTCCTCAGCCTGTCCAAAATTTAAAGTTCCTTGAGAAAAGAAACACTGATTTTTTTCCCCAGATAATATTCATTTTACAACTGGACATCAGAATTCTATTTAAAAATAATTTCGCATTCAGTAGATAATAATTAGCTCTTGGGTTTTGTTAAGGGTGACTTCTTTGAACATTGTTTTCTGCCTTGCATTTCAAAAGTCTCTTATGATTCAGCAGTAGGATTTATACTTTTATAATTAACAGCTGTATTTCTTAATTCTCACCTTTTTTGGAATGGTATAAATTTTTAAGATCTTATTATATTCAAATAAGTTGAGGAACTGTTTTGTGACTCTGTCTCCTGGCCTGCATCTCATCAGGCATTGGATCTGAGTAGAGGATGAAGAGAACAGCTCCAGCAACAAATAGGAATCTTGCATAGATGAATATATGGATTTTTCAGAGCAGAATGCAGAACCCACTTTTCATTTATGCTTTGCTCCAGTTGTCACTAGGTGCACAGACGCCGACCTAATGACACCTAGTAGCAGGGTGTTTCCACTGCATAGACTGCTCTTCAGCTGATATTTTCTTATGGCTGTGTTGTGGCTTCCCCGACACAAATTTGTATACCGGGCTTGTGTTTCTCTGCTCATTTTTTCCAGCTTCATTCCTCCTGAGAATTTTCCATGGATATTGCTGCCTTAAAACACTGGAAGAACGTGTCCTTTTGTGTGTGTATGAAATGAGTAGTTTCAGTTCCAAGGGGCTGTGTGATGCCTTTGTGCTCCTATAACAGAAGAACACAAACTAGATAATTTATGTGTAATAGCAGTTTAGTTCTCATGTCTCTGGGTACTTGAGGGTTCAAGGTCGAGGCTTTAGCATTTGGTATGTGGTGAGAGAATTTTTGCCATGTCAACTTAGCAGAAGGTAAAAAGACAAAGGTAGCACAAGGCTACAGGACATTTTTCATCTGAATCCTAAATCCAAATGGGTTTAGGCAGAGTCCCATTTGCCTAATCACTTGTTAAATACACCAACTCTTAATACTATCCAGAGGGGAATTAGGGAAAGAAACACTGATGACTAGGATTTCTGATAATTAAGGTCTCGGCCACGACTACTAGAAAAATCTCTCCTCACCCAGCGTGCCAGTAAAGAATAGAGGTGAGATGCAGCTGAAGGCTTGACATATGTACTAATGAAGACTTAGAAGAAAGGGAGGCTGCCATTTGGGCTAGAGATAATTGATTTAAAAATATTTTCACTATTAGTCCTTAAGATGACAGGTATTCCTATCTAATAATAATATTGATCATTTTTATGCACAAACCTCATGTCAGAAACATATCATGTGACTCAGTACTCTCTGATCCCTGTGTCAGTCTGGCCTGGCATGTCAATACAAGGTCCATTTTACACAAAGGAACCAAGGCTGACAGAAGTTAAAGAATTTTTACACAATTCTATAGTGGCTGTGGCAGGCCTGGAGATAAACTTTATTTATTGCTTCAATTCACCATTGATCATTCCCTTAGTATTTGGACCCAGAAGGTGGTTTTGAAATGGTTTTCACTCGCTTTAGGCCAGTTTCTGAAGCAAGGCTATTTCTGTGGCATATGTTAAGAATTTAGAAAACAGTCCAAATAATTTTGGTTAAATTGGGAAACAGATGAAAGTCTTGTCTGCTATTTAGTGACTTGACATTTTGCATAATGAATCTATGATGTTTAAATCTGCATATGTCTAACTCTTCATCTAGAGCCAAATCTGAGAGAGTTCCCAAGAGCCAGGGCTGCTCCCAAAATCCATCCAAGTAAATTGCAGAAAACCCAAACAGTCATTTACCGAGCAGAGAGAAAAATCTGATAGATTACCAAATAATCTGTGCTGAGCATGAAACACTATTATCTTCCCCTTTTTCTGGTTCTGCCTTTGTGTTGAGTTGATGGAAATGCCTGAGTAGCTCTGTAGGGAAAATGTGTCTATTGTTATCAGTCACGATTGAAGAATAGTTAGACTTTGCATGAATCATTTTGCAAGAGCAGTATTTCTCTTTTCCCTTCCTTTCTTTGTCCTATGTGCCATGGTTTTCTGTGTATTATCTGGATAGAACTTGCTTTCTGTAATGCATTCATCTGGAAGCAATCCATTCTTCTGCTGCTTAGTCAATAGATGCAAATGCCTTTGAAATATTGAATTTATTTAGAAATTTGTTATTGTTCTTTGTAGTGGCTGTTTGAATACTGCCTTTCAAATATGAATGTAGTGTTCATTGTTCTAAAAAATATTGGTTCACTTTGAAGCAAGAACACTTGCTAGCTAATAAAAATTTTGGCATTTAGAACTAGCTTTGTAAAAGTCCTCTTAACAATGTTTAAATATTCATTGAAGAATTAATGACAGTTTGCAACCTCTGTTTACTGCAAATAAGAAAAAAAAAATGCCCTGTTGTCTGGTGTTCCTTCATAGCTTCCTTTTACTTAGAAACTTCTGATTATAGGGATTTAAAGGTAATTCACATAATGGGTTGGCTTGCTGGTATTGATGCGTCCCTCGATTGGAGGCTTTCTCTTCCCTGGAGGAGCGTCATACTCTTAGCTGCTTCTGAGGACTTGGAGATGCACCCAAGACTCTCTCTGAGACAAGCTGGCTTAGTATGAGATGTCTGCGATACCATACTGTTTTACTAGTCTGTTTCTAGACTGACATTTGATCCAGTTTGTTAACATGCTCCTCAATTTGCTGTCTGACATTATTGTTTAATCACAGCCATTCAGCGACTCTTCATGTGGGGAGATTACAGCTTACTCAACTGGTGTCTGCCGCACACAGTTTCCTCCCTTGTCACTTTTGCTCAGAGCCCACAATTTTCCTAACGATAAACAAGGTCCTTATTCATGATGCTTTTATTATCTTAAGATCACCCCAATATGCTTTCACTTATTTGACATTAACACATTGTTCCCAAACTGGCTGGCTCCTGTCTCGGAAAATAAACCACAGCTTGGGCACACGTGTCCTGAGCCTCCACCAACCAAAGAGGTCAAGAATCTGCTCTCATTTGTCTATGCTTCAGAACAGCCGTTTCTCCTGCTTCCACTGTTAGGTGTCTGGTTATCACGACCTCCTTTAAAATATTCTTATCTGTATTTGTCTCTTTAATCCCAGTCTACCAGAAGTACAAGTGACATGAGTCTCTGACCAACATCCAGTGTCTTACGTTCTTATTGATTTTTTTTATACAATTATATTGGGTGTTTTGAGAACACTATAGGTGTAAGTATTCGCCATACTCACAGTAATAGAGTGTGATGGAACCAGAGAAGCTCTTAGTCAAGTTTTCTCCTTTTGAATACTAAGTGAGCTACTGTGGAACATTAGAGTTAAGAGACTTCTAGAAGCCCACAGTTAGTACCCAAGATGAAATATGAACTTAGAATCCCTTCTTGTAAGTCCAGATTTATTTCTATACTGTTCATTTCTCCCAAAGAAACTCAAATTGGGCTATTCAACACAGTAGAACTTAACTGCCCTGAGAGAATGTGAGGAAAAACCCCAGAGTAGCACCCTTGAGAATTCCAGTGACTTCACCCAGTCTTCAGGCTAATAAGGCTTTATTTATACTTACTTACTTACTTACTTACTTACTTACTTACTTACTTACTTACTTGTTATGTTATTTGCATTTAACTTGCAAAAAATTCAACATTGGGTAATTTCATAATACAATTTAAGGTTTTCATGAAGAAACGGAGTCCCTTCTCTCTCTAGTCAGGTTCACCCTTAGTCCAAGTAAAGGTATGGATCAGGGCTAACCAGCCAGGACTGGAGCAGAGCTCTCCACACCGATGCTCTCCCCTCTGATGCTCTGTCTGCAATTGGCTTGGAGCATCCACTTGGGCCGGGTGCTGATCAGACTGTCAGATCTACCAACAGCACAGCCAGGGTTTGGAATTCTCTCTATAAACTGCTGCTATAAGAAATGGGATTCATGGTAGTGCTCCAAAATTGTGAATTAGCACCTCAGTTTCCCTTCCTGCCTACGTTTCATTTTTATTTTGTTCATCACAAGATGTGCTGACTTTAGGCGTGAATTTTTTTTAATTAAAGATTTTATATCAGCTTACAAAAACTCATAAATAGGGCTTCCTTCTGGAAGCCCTTTCTTATTCCACTGGCTGAACACATCTGTTCCTTTCATGTATTACAATAGCTTTATGTCATGTAGTCTCTATGACATTTCCATCTTTCTAGATTTTTCTTCTATGTCACCCCTGTTCTGACTGTAATGTGATTTGAGTAGAGACTGTTTGAAAATTTGCCATAACCTTTGCAATCTTAGTAGCCTGTTTTGTCCACAGTGGGCACTCATTCTTTTTAATCAAATTCTTTGAGGTGATGAAATTTCACACTTTTCCCAGCTTCTCACATAACTGTGTAATGAACGCATGAATATGAGGTTTACACAAGAAGACTTTTTAGTGGTAAAATTGTTCATTTAGAACAGTTAAAACTGAGGTGGAAACAGATATCCTACCTGGGATAATTGCTCTTCTTAGGCAGAGAATTTGATATTATTTATGTTGTTAGGTTTGAATTCTTCCTCAACTTTCTTACCTTCCATGTTTAAATGGATTATTATTTCAAATTGTTACTTCACTATGTAATCATAAATTCAACTGGCCTAGGACTCCATTATAAATAGGGAAGCCCCCTTGAGATTTGCATCCATTCTCCTTTTGAACTGAAAGCACATCATGGGGAATGTTGAGGTGGAAGGTTAACAGTGGGTACCCGCAGTACCCTAAAAAGGGGTGTGGTAGTTTGAATGAGAAGTGTCCTCCTTAGACTCAAGTACTTGAACTCTTGATGAGTTGGTGGCACTGTTTGGGGAAGATCATGGAACCTTTAGGCTGTATGGCCTTACTGGAGGAAGCATGTCTTCATAGGTGGGCCTTGAGAGTTCATAGCCGCTCTCTCCCAGCTTGCCTTCTCTCCATTTATTTTTTGCATGTGCTTGAAGATATGAGCTCTCAGGTTTCTGCTCTGGCTGCCTGCTGCCATGCCTCCCCACCATGATGGACTCTTGTCCCTCTGAAATCATAAGCCAAATAAACTCTTCCTTCTATAAGTTGCCTTGGTCATGGTGATTTATCACAGCAAGAGACAGTAATGAATACAAGGGACTTTTGCTTTGGGACTTAATGTGGGTACACCATGCTGTATGGCTTCTTACACTTTAGTTGATTTACTAGGTAAATGTGCCTTCCACATGTTCTTCTTATCTTTAATTTATTGAGTCTAAACTTTCAAACTGCAATAATGTAAATGCCATCTGGCTTGAAATGTAAACCATGTAACTATCTAGGGAAGGGCAGTCTAGTAAAAAAAATAGTTTTATGTCTTATGTCTGACAAATTCTGAAAAAAAAAACAAAAAGATTAGTATGACTCACAGGCAAGAAGCAAGGTTGGCAGTCGGTAATAATATGCTGAAAATAGACTATACTAGGGTCAGAGGGCGAAGCAAGGAATAGCTGCCCATTGCTCCATAAGGGAAATGATGATGGCAGGAACTAGTCAGCAGCACTGTGGTAGGAAGGGGTTAGATGCTGAATGTGTTTGACAGGAAGTCGGTGAAGTTGGTGAATTTCTAATGGATTGGTGAGATAGGAAAGAAATGAACATTCCAAGTCAATTCCGAATACTTTGGCCTGACAAGCTGGAAATACAGAACTTCAACTGGAGTGAAAGCAAAGTGGGAAATGATGTGGACTTTGTTGTTTTCATTTTTGTTTTGCTCCTTTGTTCTCCTGTGCTAATGAGAGTAAGTGGACCATTGGATTTATACACAGATTTTTTTCTTTTTTATGTGTATGAGTGTGTTGCCTGCATGTACATGAGCGCACCCGTGTCATGCAATGCTGTGGAGGTCAGAAGAGGGCTTCAGATTCCCCTGGAACTAGAGTTAAGGACGGTTCATAGCTGCCATGTGGGTGCTGGGAATCAAACTCGGGTCCTCTGCAAGAGCAGTCCGTGCTCTTAACCGCTGAGCCATCTCTCCATTAAGGTGAGCAGCTGAATCCAGAGAGTGAAGTAGCAGAAGTTTTGTAAGAGAGAGACTGTAATAATGGGCAATGGATTCGGAAACATCAGTAATGATTGGATTGACTGAGTGTTGGCTCTAGAAGGCTTGATTAATTTTGGTGAGTTGGAGTGATAGAAGATGATGGCCACTAAACATGCGAATGGAAATCAAGACTCTGGAAAGGACAAACTACTTGTAATAAGATAAGAAAATGGCCTGGGAATAAAGGACTGGGATTATACAGTGGGGAAATTCATTAGATGGTGAAAGACAAGATTAAGGATTTGAAAGTTCAATATCCAGAGTATGATTGTTGTGCATGTTAATAAGACAGAGAACTGGGATCGCACTGAAGGTCTTTAGGAGCTACCATTTTAGAGAATTGAGCAACGATGTCTCAGAGATGCCAGACTGGGAAGTGGAATAGGAATTTTAGATATAATTTAAGAACATAAAATTGAAGACAGTGTTTCATGCTGGAGGGACACAGAATAGTCAGTGGCAAGAAAGATGCTTATTCAAGTCTGCACTGTGATACTCATCTTTGGAGGAAGTAAGTAGAGATCCTGGAGTCCAGCCAGGCCAAGAAACTCCCTCAGAGGAAACAGTTTAATCAATGGTTAGGGCAAAGGGAGTGGATGAGTGAGTGTGGTTGTTTGTATGACTGCTGTTTCATTTTTTATTTGATTATGATAACAAAGACACAGACAGTATTTTTCTCATCTTTAGGCTTGAATGACTTCATATAGTTTAGGTCCCTAAAAATAATCTAGACTGTTTTAGAAAATGTTTGAACTATACTTTGGTTCTGTGAAAGCATATTTATCACTCTTTAAATAACTGTCTGAATAAATAATACTCAGCACATAAATGTCAATGCAACTATAATATGTATTATGTGTAACATTTACATTGTCAGCACTTGTCCCTACCCTTTACTCAACTTGACCTGTTTTAATATTGATGTGAACTGAATTTGTAATTTTTTATTAGTCTTCCAGCCAACAACCGGGTGTCATAATCATACACAGAGCGACACTACTTACGTTAATGAGCCCAGTAATTGCAAGTGGAGGAACTGAATACACTTGAGCTTCCCATGAGAATTAAGAACTAAGATGGAAAATTCAGTAATTGCCTATTTCACGTACAGAAGATTTTATAATTACTGAAGTGTCTGTGAAGCTGGTGACAGCAAAACATAGTCCAGGTGCTCACAGGATGGGCCGCTGTTGTGCTCACTTCCTGTTTATCAGGAAAACACTAGGACAAACGCTGCTCTACTAAAGCACAAAAAAGGCTATGTAACAAAATTGCTACTCTCTTCCCTAATATAGAAATCTCAGTGGAGAGTACCCTTGCCATCTCTTAGTGATGCAGTGGGGCAAGGGACTGCCAAACCACAAAAGTCTGGGCAGAAAATATGGAGCCAGTTCATAGAAAGTAAGTACCACAGTGTTTCCTTACAAAGAACAGCTTTGAGTAGCACAATGCTAAGATATTTCTGAAGGCTTTCATCAGTTACAGTGGCACAGGATGCTTGCAATCACTTAGTTTATAACCTGCCACTCTTTGGTTCTGGCCTTCAGACCTATCAGATCTTTAACTTTCACCTACTTACATGGGGAGTTCCACAGTCCCTACCAAGCACCTACGTCTAGCAGCTTACAACTTCCTATAACTCCAACTCTAGGGATCTTGTGCCCTCTTTTGGCCTCTGATGGCTTTAAATTCATATGCATGGGCACACACACACACACACACACACACACACACAAATAAAAAGATAAAATCTTTTGTAATAGAAAACTTTATTGTAGCCAGAATGAAACTGGTGAGCAATCAACACAGCTAATAACAGTGACAGTTTGACGTTTTAGCACTAGACATGTTTTATTTGTGTTTCAGAAGGATTGAAGTCATTTTTATTTGATTCCTCTTTGTTTGCAGGAACAGAGTTTGGAGATTTATAGACATAATTATGAAGGTCATTGTGTGCATGTGTCTATGTGTCTCTGCCATTTAGCATAATAGATACATAGATAATAGATTTTAGAAGACGGTTAGTAAAATAATAAAGACACATTTTCAAAACTGTATACCAGAGATTAAATTGGTTACTTAAAATATGTGGTAGTTCTTGGTAGCCTATTTTCCATTTAGAATTTTGCATGGAAAGATTTTCATCCAAATAATCTTCTAAACTTGTTACTTGTATGTGTGAAAAGATGTGTGATGAATTCTCTGAAAACTTTGTACAGTATAAATAAATAAGTAAAAATCCATGTTGGATGAAGTCTGCTAGACCTTTGAGTTTCTAATCCCAGCATTCCCTGTATGCCTTCCCAGCTCCCAGGCCTGCTCCAATCACACAGCTCCTTGTGGCCACCAGACCTGTGAATGCCCCTAGACCTGCATCCGGCATTCTCTGTCTGCCTTCCCACTTCCAGGCCTCGCTTAGGCCAGACATTCCTGTGTACCCTAGAGACCTCTAGTGTCCCAGCCTCAGGGTTCTCTCCCCAGCACCCTGCTCTCCTGGGCCTTGTTCAGGTCAGGTAGCATTCCCACCAACACAGCTTGCTCCGTTCTACAGAACCCCTTGCCTGGCGCTGCTGTCGTCCCCACATGCCCATGTATACCAGGGCTTGTGTAGCCTGTGCATTAGCCCAGACAGACCCAGTCAAAGGTTACACTTGCACACTTTGTTGCTTATCACTTAATTATAATCAGGAGTTACATTTGCATGATTTGTTGCTTATTGCTGAATTTTAATTCATCCCATTTCTCCAATCAAAAATCAATGCTGACCTGTAGGCCCATCCAGTCACCTAACAGACACCCCACACACTGTGACACTGTGGACTTGTGGAACTGGTCCCAGAACCTCAAGCTCAGAAGGTACACCTCTCTCTACCTGAACTGAGACCACTTCTTACAGCCCATTCACCAAACAAAGTGACCCCAAGTACCACTCAGATGGGTCAGAGCTCATCTGAAGTAACAGCAAAGATATAAATAATGATGTAATAAAGAAGAGATCAGCTGTCCATACCAAGAAACACCAACAAGGACATAACTCTAGATGCCTAGGTCCCAATGCAGAAACATAAACAACATGAATAACCAAGACGATATGTCTCCTCCAGAGACAAGCACCTTTATTGTAATGTTTCCTGAGCAATGCATTCTAGCAATTGCACAATACAGTGATTTCAAGTATCAAATATAAATATGTTCAATGCACTCAAAGAGGATATAAATAAAAGAATGAATGAAGATCATGAAAATGCAACAGCTGAATGAAATAAGTAGAACAATTCAAAATGTGGAATTAGAATTCAATAAAGAGAATCTCTGAAAAAGTCAAACTGAAATAAAACACAAAATGAAAAACTCAAAAGTCAGACAGAAAGTTCAGGGAAAGATTCAGAAATATTTGGTATTAAGTAGAAGAGAGATCTTGAAGAAAAGGTTGAAGAAATGGATCACTCAGTCAAACAAAATGAAAAATCTAAAATAACCCAGAAACAGAACATTCAGGGCCTCGGAGATACTATCAAAAGACCAAACCTATGAATCATAGGCAAAGGAAAAGGAGGAGCAGCTCAGATCAGAGGTACAGAAGAGATTTTCAGCAAAATCACAGAAGAAAATTTCTCAAATAAAAGGAAAGAGATACCTATCAAGGTAGAAGAGGGATACAGAACACCAAGTATACAGGACCAGAAAAAGAAACTCTCCGCACCGTATAATAAGAAAAACGCCAAATTATTAGAAAAAAAGAAAAGATATCGAAAGCTGTAAGAGAGAAAGATCAAGTCACATATAAGGCAGGCCCATCTGAAAAATAGCTGACCTTTCAATGGGTACTAGGAAAGTCAGAAGGCCTTGGACCTATATCCTGCAAGAAATGAAAGAACAGAGATGCCAGTATAGTTTACTATATTTAGCAAAACAATTCGTTGTAATCAAAGAAGAAAAGAAAACTTTCCATGATAAAAATGGGTTTAAGGAATCTGTGTCCACTAAGACAGTTCTCAGAAGATTCTAGAAGAAATACTTTGGTCTGAAGAAAAGGTTAAAAATACCCAAGAGGGCACAAGGATTATATAAAGAATTCCAGAAATTATTCAAAAGAGATCCAGGAAAACAGCACTATATATCAATGTAAAAGAACTAACAAGACCCAACAAAACAAAGGTCAGTGTCCCTAAGGAACATAAATGCAAAAATTCTTAATAAAATACTTGTAAACTGAATGCAAAAACACTTTAAAAGGTTGATCCAATATAATCAAGTTGGCTTCATCGCAGAGATGCAGATATGTTTCAGCATATGTAAATCAATAAATGTAATCCACCATAGAAACAGACTCAAGGATCAAAACTGCATGATCATCTCATTAGCTGCAGAGAAGCCTTTGACAAAATCCAACTTCCATTCATGATAAAAAGTCATGGAGAATCTAAGAACACAGGGGACATATCTCAACAGAATAAAGGCAGTAAACAACAGTCACTAAGAGAGGTAGAACCCATCTCTCCTGTCAGAGATGTGGTAGATAAGACAGGGTCTAGTGTGATACCTCCAAGTTCTCAAAGCTTGTTTGCAATGAGCAATATTCCTTTAATTGGAGATCAGACATTGTTAGTTCACTTGACCTTTTATTACCTTTTATGTGCTAGTAAAATGTCATAATATTGGAAATTTTAACTTTTTTTCATCTAGAAATCAAGAATTCAGAGAATAAAGCTCCACACTTTGTAAAAATAAAAAAAGCAACATACATCTATCAGAGGATATAATACACAATCTGCTTGTCATAATGTGTACCACTTGCATGTGCATTACCTGGAAAGACCAGAAGGGGACATCAGATCCTTTAGAACTGAAATTACAGGAAGTTGTGAGCTGCCTTATAGGTGCTGGGAGCCAAACCCAAGTTCCCTGCAAGAGCAGCAAGTACTTTTAAATGGTGAGCCACCTCTCTAGCCCTGATGATATATATTCTCAATAGATTGGGCCCACATTAGAATAAAACCATTATACTAGAATAAATAGACAAATACAAAGCAAAATGAGAATATTCATTTCTTATTATCAAATGAGCTCTTTAAATATCTAGGATGTACTGAAAATAAAATCTTGGGATGGTTTGAAATATAATTTCTACATGATTTCATAGTATCAATACATAAAAGATCCAAATATAGACAAATATATGAAATATTTGTAACTATTAGTTCTAAAATTAAACTTTTCTTTGCTGATACTCTTGGGGGAGAAATATCTTATTAAAGATGACAAAACTATTTCTTTCTTCAGTTTTTCCATTAACCTCATACTGACACAATATTTGATGCTACCACCAAAAATTATCATTACTATATTTAGAATTCAATATTTATTTAATCTAATTGAAATTCTTGCTTGAATATCAATGACAGTAGAAAGCTGAGTTTCTGACATTTATAAGAGCTTAAGAAACAGATGCATGATGACCATAATCAAGCCTTTGAATAGTTGAATGATTGTACATGGTATCTTTACTTCCATCATCTTATATGAAATCAGTTTTCCTGTTGATGGAATAATTTCAGGATTCAGTGGAATAAAGGGCTCAAGACTGCAAACAAATATTATACCATTTGTTTGAAAACCATTGTTCCTTTTTTATTCTTTGAGAATCTCATACAATGTATTTTGATCATTGTCACTCCTCTTACCTCCTCCCAGAGTCACTTGCACTTCCCTACCCACCCCCCATCTTCATGTCTTCTCTTTTTAAATAACCCATTGAGTCCAGTTTGTGCTCCCAATATATGGTATACTCTGGGTATGGTATGTATGTAGTCAGCCATCCACTGTAGAATAGTTGACCTACCCAAGTCATACCCTTAAAGAAAGCTGACTCTCCCTTTCCCAGCAGCTATCAGTTGCCAAAATCCTCAGTTAAGGGTGGGACTTTGTGGCCACCTCTCCCCTTGTCTGGCTTGATAGGCATGCTGTCATAGCCATCCTAAGACCAGAGGAAAAAAAAATATCAGTCAACCTACCATAAATGTACATTAAAACCTCAGCCCCAGTGATATATCCAGCCGGTTATTCTCTCCTTTCTTTTACAGAAAGAAAACCTTAAATTCTTTCTTAAATTGCTGAGCCAAAATGTTTTAAAGCAAGCTTTGCTTTTTAGAATATCCTAAGGTTCAGAATATTTAT
>NW_008356259.1:929886-950891 GCF_000622305.1 Nannospalax galili
GCTACTAACACTGAGATGTTGGCGCATGCATCTCTAATCTGTATGTATCTGATTATTACTAGTCATAATCGATTGCAGTTGGATCCTTGGTGCCTGTGTATGTCTATAAAATCATTGGGTAGATTTCAATGGTGTTGTTTATCACCTCTACTAATTAACATGATGTAAATTTTTATGCTTCCTCCTCTTTTTAATTTGTTGATTTTTTTGTGTGTATCTCAGCTACATTATCCCACACAATCTTAATCATCTATATACCCACTTCCCAAATGGCACCCTCCTGCACCCCCCCACTGGACCGGTACCCTCCCATAGCCTCCCTCCCCCTACTGTCATCCCTGCTACTGTCTGCTGTGTTGTCGGCCCCTCCTCAGCTGTTCCCCACTGTTTGTCCATCCAGTGAATCTAGTCAGCCTATCTAGAGGTCTTTGTTTTAAGAAGGTCAGCAATCTAGCAGCAATCAGTTGTCAATATTCCTTTAGACAAGATTGGGGTCTGCTGTTCATTTTCCCAGTTCTATGCTGGGTTACTATCTGGGAATCCCTTGGGCCACCCTGGCCAACAACTCAAAAGAAGGTATCTCCTATCTGGCATTGTTGCTTGTTATGTAGCCTTTAGCTATACATATGGACTCTTAAAAATTATATTGGCCCCTTTCATCTTTGGTTATACTTTCCTTTTGGGTGTTTAAGGCCATACAGTTGGCCCAGATAAACCAATTTATTTTTACTCTCAAGGTTGTTTGAGGATCTGTTCCTCAGGGGTCACGTGGGCTTGGGAGGAGCCCCTGGCTCCTTTCTTTTACCAGTTCTGCCTATGTGAAGATAAGTCAAAGGTCCTGCTCGACCATGGTTGGCTTCACTTGGAAGAATGGAGGAAATGTTTCCTCTGTGTTGACCCTCCTCTTTGTAGACTGGACACTGGTTCAAGTCCATCTTGTGGGGTCTCCACACCCTCCTTGATCGAGAGGACAGGTGACCTACCACAACTACAGGACATTTTGAGAGATGCTCATAATCCTCTGGAACTAGTTGACCTAGGAGGGCAAGGAGCAAAAAACTGTCCTTTATGTCCTTCTGACCAAATTAGTATAGGCCTCAAAGTATGTCTGTTAAATATCCAAGAAGGTTAGTTCCACCAGTCTGGTACTTTTAATTACTGTGTGCCATGCAGATAAATCTTAGAATATTTTAAAACTAATGGATAATACAAAAAAGGTCAGTATACAATTCAAAAATATTGTATGTGTCCACATGTGCTGTAGTTACTTCAGCACAATTAAATTGTTTTCACTCTACCAAAATCACTCCTTTCTGGCCATGCCCAGAGCCTGCTGCTAAATTCTTAGAGTCTATGTGTAGACATGTTTCTTTTCCTCATTCATTCAAACTGGTGCTGTTCAAGCAGCTGCTACTCAGATGAGAAATTGTGTAGACCTTATGAAGAATACAAAATTGGTTATTTAAAAAAAAAAAAAAGAAGGCCACATGGCTTTGGGGAAGAAAGACCATATGAGTGGCTTGAGATCAAGTCAAGCACATACCATCTGGGTTTTCACTGTAGGCCAATAAAGTTTATTCATATTACTTATGATAATTTCTACTGATGTTTAAGTGCCTCAGATTCAATGCTACATAACTTAAATTTATCTTTCTTTAAATACTTCTTTGTTGTTGTTTTTGCCTCATTTTCCTGCTTAAGGCAAGCACCACTTTCTCAGCTATCAATGCTTCAACTCCGTAGTATGTTCCCATGTTCCGGCTCCATAAGGGTAGTGATCCATGGCTTGTATGGAGCTGTGTGTATTAGTTGCCTTCCTGACCTTGTGAGCACAGCTCTGCCAGGACCCCTGCCCAGTGTTCTGGGCCCCTGTTCTTACCCAGTTCTTTTCATGCACAGTGATTTCTGAGTTACCCAGTTCTTTTCATGCACAGTGATTTCTGAGTCATAATCAGGCGGCTCACGTGCAGCTTTATTCCCGCTCTTCCTCATCTGTGCCTTCATCCCTTCACCTCAGAAATTCTCAGGCGCCTTTCTCCAACTTCCATGGCACTCCGTTTCTGTATCCTCTGTGTCCCCAGCCTCTTTTCACTTCACATTATAATGATTTGAGAACAGACTTTATTCCTTAATTAGCTTATAAGACCCTAAAGGAAAAACACTATTTCTTTTGGGTTTCCCACAAGTGATTGTGTATGGATAATGCATACATGCATGTGCATACTAATTTCACATTTCAATGATTTAACATTTCCTTGAGATTAATATTTTTGGAAATTTTCCTACATACATACTTTAAAAGTTCTCCAAAATAATAATTTATTTAGCTACACACATACGGTTTTCTATTTTCTTGAAGTTTTACTCTTGTGATTAAGAAAGGAACACATCTTCTAAAGATGTCCTGAGGACTTAAATATAGCCAGGGTGCAGGGATGTGGATGGTCAGTGTTTTTTTTTTCTTGTGGTGAGAGACTTAAACCTGAAAAATACTCATTAATATAGTTAGAAGACACTCATAACAGTACCTGCATGAGACTAGCAGAGGCTTAATCCCTACAAAATTTTCAAAGTTCCACCCACATCCTATACCACCGGTGATCTGGAGGATACACTGAGGACAGGCTGGGATACACAGCAGTGCCACTTCCTGTGCATCAATGTGATATTGCAGGATGTCTACCTGGTTATAAAGAAGGCTGGAAGGCTAAACACGGGACGTTTTCACTGTTGAGAGGATGAACAGTGACACTGTGATGTGCTCCACGCATAGTTAATGAAGTATTTAGTACGATGAGACAGAGAAGGCAGAGTTGGAGAATTGTTTTTCAATGTGTATTTTAGACATAAGCTGTCCTGGACTGGTGTGATGGCTGGTTCTAACTACCAACTTGATGTAGTCTAGATGAGGGATTGTCTAATTCAGATTGGCCTGTGGGCATGTCCCTGGGGGATTATTTTATGTGGATTGAAGTGAGAAGACCCACCATTTGAGCATGGCACCATTCCCTAGGCAGGGGATCTTTAACTGTTCTAGTGGAACAGGGTGCTGTGTACAAGCAGGTGGAAGCTGTGCCCGTGCTGCCTGAGTAGCAAATGCTTCTCTAGAAGCCTGCCAAATGAGCAGCACCAGCTGGAGTTTCTACAACGTCTGCATCATTGCAACGTCAGGATGATCTTTGTCAATGGACCTGTGTCTTCATTTTGGACGATAATGTGGAGCATTTGGCTAGGGATCTGCCAGCTAAAGAAATGCATGCCACAGTCTCTATAAAGCCATTTTGGGGGATGTGACCACTCTAAGAATAAAGAGTCCATTTCTGAGATTATGTTAGTACTTTTAAATGTTTACACATTTGTTTTATCATTAACTGATGCTCACTTGAATTTTTATGACCTATTCAGGAAATATAAGGATGGTTATTCCTCGACAGTCATTGCTAACTCAGATTATTCTCCAATTCCTATTATAGAAATAATATGCTAAACATCATAGGATATATAGATAGTCCTTAGAAACACAAAATACAGAAGGATGTAGTAAACTCCTGTTGACTTCAACTAAGCTGCCTTAATGGTTGTACTCAGTTCTCTGGGATTCAGAAGGGAGAAGAAGACAGTATCTGTGCCTCTTGGGCAAACCATTCAGATATGTAGAGGATAAGGTAAATCCAGCTGGTTGTGACCCCTGCCGTCTCTTACATTGTTTGTCTTTAATCATCAACCCTCTGGGCTCATGTATTCAATATGCTGTAATCATAAAAGCAGGATTTAACCACTGCAATTTCTTTTCCTCTCAAAATTATTATGAGGATTGATGAGATTATGTTTGTAAAAGATTCCTTTAAACATCAGATGGAAAGTACTGCTGCATATCAGGGCTGCTGTATTGGAAGCAAAGCCAACATCCTTTGTTCTTTGCTCTTGTCTCCCTCAGAGACCCACGACAATAGCCCTTCCATTCCCGGAGCCTGGATGTCAGCTATAAAGAGCACAGGACTCAAAACTGATGTCAGAACTGCTTTCCATGGACATTGAAACCTGACCTGTATTGCTGTCATCTCTTAGAAAACTATTTCCTTTCAAATATGTGTTAGGCACACACACACACACACACACACACACACACACACACACGTTATTTTTGAATTTTTAACACTGAGATGAACTTCAGGGTATATGTGGAAAATAGTGTATTGTCTTGTTAGAGTCAAAGATAAGTATTTTTTTCTACATTATTGATGATTTTAGTGGTCACTCTACTATGTAGAATGGAGTTCTGTTTTCTATAGAAAATAGTTTTAGAGAGGGTTAGAATAGGATGATGCTTAAGAACAGACCTAAGCTTTAGAGGCTTGTGCTCAATTACTGGATCTGAGTCTTACTACCTGCCTGATGTGAGGCAAATTGTGTATGTTGTCTAAGTCTTATTTTCCTTCAAAAGCAAAGTGATAATCATACTTTCTGCCGAATTCCTACAAAGAAACTAGACATTCGGGGAAAGTCCTTGGAATGCGTTAAATGGTCATTACTAATTAGCTTTGCATGCTTTTAAAATCCAAAGCAGAAGCAAAGAAATTTGTGAGTGTATTACTATGAGAATTAGGAGGCTAGCATTTCTCTCTCTCCTCTTAATAATCCAAATGACTTCATGAAGTCGTTGAATGTTTGTATTTTCTGACAAGCCTAGAGCTCATCTGGCTGAGGAAAGTCCTTTCGGTACTTCTGAACATACACATACATACATACATACATACATATATACATACATACATACATACATGGGTGTGTTTATGTACCCTTAAACATACATATAACCATAAATCTCTATCATCAATCCATCAATCCATCCCTCTACCTGTCTGTCTGTCTATCCATCAACTATCATATGTCTTTCTTCTACCATTTACCATATAGCTCTTCCTGTAAGCCATGGCAAATTCCATCTCTTCACTGGCTCTGTCAACAGAATGAGTCATTGGTTCTTAGTGTAGATGTAAAATGAAGAATATGAAGTAGATGTGCTCTCTATTTTAAGTCCTTAAGTCTTTCCTTTTAGCTCCATTTAGCGTTCTATAACAAGCACTACAGTTTTATATTATCAATCACTTCACAAGGAAGCCTTTCTTTATCCATTAAGTCGAATGGTCGGCACTCACTTTGGTTGCACCTTCTCCTCTGTGGAACCAGGACTTCTCTATGGGCCTATTCTATTCTGCCTATCTCCAGCACAGTGCATGTGTATAGGACACCTCCTCAACACCTTCTCTCTCTTTAAAACAGTGTAGACTATTTTAAGAGTAAGGACTGTTGTCATCTACCATCTCCGGCACTTGCAATCTTTCTGATCCATCTCACGCAATGATCCCTGAACCTTGGGAGGCAGAAGTTTGATATACATGTCCTATTCACGGATAAGCAGTCTGCGGCCTATTTTTCTCTGCACAGTATCCAGTTGTGGGTTTCTGTGTTAATCAGTATCTGTTGCATAAAAAAAACAACTTCTCTGCTGAGAGCAGAGAGATGCATCAATGAGAGTAACAAAAAGCCATTAAGAGTCAGTTTCATATGATAACTGTTTAGTAGAAGTTTTCCAGATAGCTAGTCAGTTTCTCATATGAACTCACAGCAAGAGTGACAGTATATACAAATCCTGTGCAAGTGAAAACCAAAAAGAAAAAAAAAATCCCGGCATAGACATGAGGAATTGGGTTAGAAACTCCAACTCCACCTAAGGAAATTATGTCAACTGATGGGTCCTGAGAGGGTCAGAGAGTCCTTTTCAAGCATGGGACTCTTGATGGGTTAACCAGGCTGCAATGAATAGACCCACACTGAAGGACATTTGGAAACACAAATTAAATGCTACAGGATATATATATATATATATATATATGGATATATATATATATTCATTCATTCATGAGATTCATGAGTTCATTAAATTTGGTAGAGTACAGTTAGGTAAGGTATGGAGAGAGGAGTGTATCTGAATGCCTTCAAAGTATATTGTATGAAAATTGCAAAATTTCATCGAAAAATACAAAAGAAAATGATAAATGTCATTAGCTATTAGGAAAATGCAAATTAAAACTACATTGAGATTAATCTTTACCAATTCAGAATGGCTAAGTTCCAAAAAACAAACAAAAATGCTTGCAAGGTTTTGGGAAAGGGGAACAATTCTTCACTGGTGGTGGGCGTGCAGACTGTTGCAGCTACTATGGAAATCTGTGTGGAGATTCCACAAAAAGGTAGTAATAGATCTACCACATGATTCAGCCAAACCACTCCATATTCTACTACAGAGATATCTGCTCATCTTTGCTCATTGCTGCTCTGTTCACAACAGTCAGGAACTAGAAGGAACCTAGGTATCGATCAAATGATAAATGAATAATGAAAAGTGGTACGTTTACACCATGGAATATTATTCAAGTATTAAATAAGTGTAGGTGCAGATGGGAAGGGGATTTAAATACCATCAATTATATTGTATGAAAAAAAATCACAAAAATTCAATTACAAAGTAAGGGCTGATTTCTCTGAGCAGTTAGATGAGGCTCACTAGAATCTGTTTCTTCTCACACAGTGTTTGTATTTTATGTGTATGAGAGTATTGCATGCATGTATGTAAGTGCACTTGTATCGTGCAATGCCCACAGAGGTCAGAAGGGGCATTGGATTCACCTGGAGTTATGGATGGTTAGCCATGATGCAGGCACTAGGAAATGAATGCAGGTCCTCTGCAAGAGCTGCCAGTACTCTTAACTGATGAGCCGTGTCTCCAGCCCCTCTTCCATAACTTTAATTTAAAATTTTAAGTATTGATTTATTATTTATTGTGTGTGTGTGTGTGTGTTTGTGTTTAAGAGAGACGGAGAGAGAGAGAGACAGACACAGAGAGAAGGCATGCACATGCACTATGACACGCACGTGGGAGTCAGAGGACAGCTTGCAGCAGTCAGAGGTCTCTTTCTGTCATATAGATTCCAGGGATTATATTCTGATCATGAGGCATGGTGGCAAGTGCCATTAACTGCTGAGCCATTTTGCTGGCCTCTCTTCTATCATTTAAAAAAATATATCTCTGTACTTTTAATATTTTATGGAGATGTATTCATAGGAGAATACATTCTATCCTCCGCTTTTTTCAAATCTCATTTCCACTGCCCTGAGGCTTACAATCCCATGTTACAAGCAGGTTTCATTTATTAGTCATAAATATGATAGGAAAAATGTTAAAACCAATTTGAGTCATTAAACTTGGTAACATAATTTGTCTGCCATTATTTGAAAAATTAGTTGATAAATAAAAGTGAATATTGTGAGAAAATGAATTGAGATAATAAATTGTTTATATCCTTATATTTCCATCTTGGAAATTTTTCCAATACATCTCTCTAAAAGGCAGTTATATTTCTATCAGTCATTGAAATAAGAATATACATTCCTGAATGCCTGCAAAAAATTTTACTATGACTCAAGGACATTATAATAAGGTCTGAGTTTAACTTTTTTCTATATTGAAATACCTCAGCCATATTTTTTAATTTAGCTTTTTAACTTTTCAAAAAGATTCATGCTAAGTTTTTCATATTCCTTCCTTCTATCTTTTTATATTTGAATGTGAGATTGTATGCCAGTGATTTTTCTTCCTCTCAGTATGAAATGTGCATTTCTATTAATCAAATAGGGCATCTACCCACCCCTCAAATTTCTTTTTTTCTTCTCTCCCGTAAAATCACTGATCATATTAAACTAGTTAAGGTAATTTTTCTATGCTCAGAAGGATATTCTATTGTCTCCTTAACATTGTTAATATTAGGGTGCCCTTAATGAGGGACTAGGCATTTCTGTCCTTACAGTAGGGTTTATAATGATATTTTCCATATCTGAAACTCCAGGAAATCTACTGTCTTCATCATGTAAGAAAATTCTTATTTTAAACTTTCAAATCCTAACTTCAGTTTGTAATATTTTTCAGTATATTTCAAAGTAGTTTAGGATTTTACATGTTATCATAAAGGAATTAAAAACATTTGAGGTGATAAATACCTTGATTCATCTGATTTTATCATTTCATGTTTGCATGTGTCAGAGCACTACATTGTGGCCTACAAATATACACAGTTATCATTTGTCAAGTAAAAATAAATTTTAAAATGTGTAAATAAAAAAATACATAATGCATGTTGTTTGTCAATACGTATTGATACAGGACCTGAAGAGTAGCTTGGAAAATAAATGCATCAAATTCATGCCAGAATGCATCCATTCTGTGATTGGGAGCATTTTTTTTTAAATCAGAGTATTTTTCTCTCTTGACTGACATGGAGTTATTTTATTGATCTTCAAATAAAACCTCATTTTTAATAGATGGAGTATCAATTGGTCAAAGGAGAAAACAGATGCCTTTAAGGGGGTAGTAGACTTTTTCTAATCAGTAGTTTCAATTTTCAAATGGCACAGGATGTATCTAATTGAATAATTTTGGCTTAAATTTTCAGCCCGATCTATTTTTGACAGTGGACTCTAAAATATTGGTTAAGTGTTTGCAGAATTGCTATTGCAGTGGCAGCTATGACCTGAATTGATCATCCTCTTGTATGTGCTGCGTGTTAGAAAAGATGATTCCTCATATTTATTGGCGTGTATGATTATATGCCTTCCTAAGCATGTGGAGAGGCAAATGGAATTCCAAGCTCTGTAAACTGCAGATGAATTCCTGATGACAGAGACATGAAGATGGTCCTGCCAGTGTGTATCCAAATAACAATTGGAGGCTTAAAGATGTTCGTCCAGTATTTGTGCTTCAGTGTGAACACGCAGTTGTAACTGATTTACTGAACTCCCTGAATACAGCAGGGGGACACAGTCTTTGTTCTTTCAAATTCGTGTCCTGCCTCACACTCATGGCTAACAATCCTGTAAGGTCTCAAAGACCTTCATCCCAAATGTTACTTCAAAGTTTCCATGTCTTACTATCTAGAAAATTCCTGACTTCTGCTCAGGACAGCCCTTTATTCTGCTCATCCCTCTTCACGTGCCACAGTGCGTCTGCTTTGGAGGGCTGGAGGAGGAGGGAGATAACAGGAAAGAAAATGCCCTGTGATGGTGTTGGTGCCTTGGTGCCTGTTGAAAGCTAAGTTTCCCAAGGGGGTTTTCTTTTCTCTCTCATTCTCTCTCTCTCTCTCTCTCTCTCTCTCTCTCTCTCTCTCTCTCTCTCTCTCCATCCCCTCCTCTCATCTTTCTTGATATTCTGAAAGTAGCTGTATGCTGCAGTCTTCCAACTTTTGACCTGCTGAAGCCCTATCCAGCAAATTCCCACCAACTAACCAACCTTTTCCAGCAGTCCATTTTCTGTCCACAGCAGCAAATGGATGGAGTCACATTTATGGAAGCAATGCTGGCTTCCTTCCTCAAGG
Organism: Nannospalax galili; assembly: GCF_000622305.1. Classification (NCBI taxonomy): domain Eukaryota; kingdom Metazoa; phylum Chordata; class Mammalia; order Rodentia; family Spalacidae; genus Nannospalax; species Nannospalax galili. The sequence continues at coordinate 939,315 of NW_008356259.1, forward strand.
ATCAACATCCAGGTTTGTTTCCTCGCAGTAGGCCTTCACGGGGCTCCTGGAGCATTTAGATATTTGACACCATGAGCAGGTCCTGCCCTGTGTTCTATAAACTCCACAGGGCATGTCAACTACTGTGTCACTCTCCCTTTCTCTCTTGAGTATTTATAGTCAGTGTCCACAGACTTTAATGTACACAATTCGTTTACTCAAAAACACAAACAGCACTAAAGTTGTTTTCAGTTAAGTGTTTTACACATTTAGTGAAATGACACCAATGGAGAGAAGGAAGCCATTACTTTATTAAGTGCTTCCTCCTTTTGGGCGCATTGAAGATCTTTTAAGATGGACTTACTTGCCTTTTGCCAATGAAATAAGTGAACGGATAGGCTATTTATAGCATTCTGTTGGTAGAGCCAGCTAGAAGCAATCTGTCTGACACTTGGATACTTCCTTCCCTTTCAGATCTGTTTAATTTCTTTTCTTTGTAATTGGAGATGTTCTGTTTATGAAGTATTGTAATTCCTGTTTACCAGAACTGAGTCTGGACTGTTGCCATATGCTTCAGATCTGCTGTTTCTGAACTTAAGAAAAAAAAAAATTGCTTTTCTTTTGCTTAATTATATAGGGTTCCTCTTTTTGTCAATCAGACTATGATGCACTTATTTTTAGTGTGTAATAATTTTAATGTCCTCTGTTTGAAAAACTGAGAAACTATATTTTCCCAAGAGAAACAGTTTGTATTCAGTTGTGCCTTTGTAAACCTTAGTCTAAACACATGAATTTGAATCCCTACTTAATAAAGAGACTTACTCCTGAAATTAGGTAAGGGGGTGGGGGGGAGTGGCCAAGAGTGTAAATATCCATTGCCTATTCTGCCTAATAACTATGAAAGTCTTAGGTGTTAGTTGGCAGGATCAGGCCAAATAAGATCTCTGCAGATCTAAATATGATTATGTAAGATAAGAACATGAACATGAAGTGCTGGGGGAGGAAAACAGCACAGCACACAAACAAGCAGGAACAGTGCTTATTTCATTTTTCGTCTTTCTCATCTCTGGATTAAAGAGAGTCCATAGGACCATTATATAATAAGATAGTCCCTGAGACAGGAACTGTGATAAATACTTGCTCTCTCCCTAACAACATGTGTTTAGATATGGAGAAATTAGACTTTTGAAATTCCTACTGAAAAAGGGATGTTTTGGGAAGTTTTCTAAAAATTCCAATTTAAGCAATCTGTTTGCTGATCTATCTAGGGGCCTCCTGCATCATAAGGCTAACTAGACTTGAATTTAAAATGAGATTCCTAGGTATAACAATAAGTCATTAGTAATCAGTTTAATACTATGTTTATTTGGCAGAATAATACACTCTGCCCCACAGACTATGAGCATTATAACCTCAGGTTCCTAGGCCTGAAATTAATGTCAGATATGGGCTCCATTCTATGACGCGGTCCTTAAATCCAATTAGAAAGTGGTTGGTTACTCCCATAAAATTTGTGCCAGTAGTGCACCAGTGGGCATATTTTGTCAGGACAGTTGTAGTGCAAAGGATTAACAGCTGGGTAAGATTCATACTAAATTTTCTCATCAGGTACCTGGCTCAGTACCTTTCAGTACTATGAAAGCTAGCCAGCAGAGATGAGTCTTTGAAGTCAGCACTAGCTGGATTTTTCGTTTGTTCTATAGCTCATACATATTCAATATCTTCAGCAATAAATTTTACTATGAAGTTCTGGTGAGTAGCCAAGAGCAGGGGCCATGGCCAGTATTGTTTGAAGCTCTATGGCATCCCCAGTCAACCACTTCAAAAGAAGGATTCCATTCCTAGCATTGGGGTTTTATTTTGCTAGCCTATCACTAGAAGGGGCAATGTCCCCTGTTTTAAGGTAACTCTTTTCAATCTCTTTTTTATAATACATGTCTCTACTTTAGTAAGCTTCTATAATAGTAAATTTCCATATGACTTCCTTATACAGCAGATGGTGATTAATACAGAAAACTACAGTTAGCCAACATGCAAAGAATAAGAGACTGCAGACGGCTTATGCTGGACTAGAACACCTAAATCAAACTTCTGCCTCTCACAGATCAGGAATCATTGTGCAAGATGAGGCAGAAAGATTGTAAGAGCCAGAAGAGGTGGGTGACCACAAGGAACCAGAGTTTTCCAGACAACTGGTCATTTACTCATATGAACTCACAGCAATAGTGACAGCATGCACAAGTCACATGTAGGCTCAAGCCAGACAAAATCCTAGCATAGACATGGGAAGTAGGTAAGAAACCCCAACTCTACCTGAGGAACTTGGTAACAGATGCCTGTTGAGAGGGGAGAGTCAGTCCAGTCCTGCTTAAGGGTGTGACTCTTCCAAGTTTAATCAAGCTTCAGTAGACTAACACATACTGAAGGGCAATTGGGGACATAAACCTGACTCTGTACATACACACATGCGTGCACACACACACACACATATTACACTAAATGTGATCAAAATATATTGTATGAAATTTGCAAAAATTCAATAAAAAATAAAAAGTGACATCCCTGTCTTTTTCTCCACTCCATGTAGAGAACCCTTCCCCCCACCATGTCTCCACTACTACCAGAGGACCACATGCTTGATCACTTCCTCCAGAGAGTGACCACATATTAGGAAGCAGAGCAAATCTCAACAAATATAGGAAAACTGAAACACTATCCAGCATTCTCTCTGACCACAATGGAATAAAACCTGATATCAACATCAATAGAAACTGCAGAAAATACCCAAACTCACAGAGACTAAACAATACACTGCTGAATGATAAGGAAATAAAGAAGGAAATTTTTACAATTCCCAGAATAGAATGAAAATGAAAACACAACATACTGAAATCTATATAACATACACTATGGCAGGCAGTCTTAAGAGGAAAATTTATAGCATTAAGTGCCTATCTCAAAAATTTGAGATATCTCAAATTAATAACTTAATGATGTATCTGCAGTCCTTGGGTAATCAAGAACAGACAACACCCAAAAACTGTGGAAAATAAGAGATAATTGAAATCTGAACTGAAATGAATGAAATAGAAATTAAAAAACAGTATAAAGAATCAATGACAAGTTGGCTCTTTGAACATATTAACAAGATTGACAAACCTTTACTCAATTATCCAAAAGAAAGAGAGAAAAGAGCCAAAGTAACGAAATTAGAGATGAAAGGGGAATCATTACAAAAGACAGTGAGGAAATTCATAGAATCATAGAAATGTGTATTACACTAAACCTGAAAATCTGAAAGAATAAATTTCTAGATATATATGATGTACCAAAGTTAAATCAAGATAAACTGAATACAAATCCATACAGCCAGCAAGACAGAAACAGTAATTAAAATATCTTCCAACTAATAAAACCTCAGGGCCAGATGGATTGAACATAGAATTCTACCAGACCTTCAGGGAAGAACTAAAACCAGTATTTTCCATTATTCCCTAAAATAGAAAAGAAAAGAATATTTCCAAATTCTTTTTATGAAGCCAGTATAATCCTGGTACTCAAATGAGGAAAAGACTCAACAACAACAAAAAAATTATACGCTAATTCCTCTGATGAGCACAAATGCAGAATTCTCACTAAATTACTTGTAAACCAGATTTAAGTGAAGTAACACTGATTCAGATAAACAAAAGACACATGTTCTCCCTCATTTGTGAATCCTAGCACCAAATCCTTGTAAGTGAGTGCATATCCTTTTGTAACTGCAGGAACCAAAAAAGTGGAAGGAATCCATGAAAGTAAAGGGAAAGAAGGAGCCTGAGAGAAGAATAGTAGGGGACAGACATTACTGAGGGAGAAATGTGTAAAAAGGAGTAGTTAAAGGGGAGGGGAGAAGGAGGGCTGTACAAAGAACTGTGGGAGTAAATGGGAAGAAGAAGCTCAAGAGAGGTGGGACCATAGCAGACAGAAATCATCAAGGGAGAAATGGGGAAAATGGGGACACTTTAATGGGGATGGCGAGGAGGGAGGATAAAACAGGGAGAGAAAGAGGAGACATAAATAGTGCCTAGCTAGTATTAAAAACCAGAGGAAATCATATTAGTCCAAAAACCTACTGAAAAATTATACACAAAATATCCCTACATGAGTCTGTGAATATAGCTGAAGGCTACATAACAAGAAACAGTGCCAGACAGGAGAAACCTTCCTTTGAGTTGTTAGCCAGGGTAGTTCAAAAGACTCCTCAAATTACACAAGCTATTGCCACAGTCCTGATTGCCTCCCAGAACTTGATGGTAAGACCCTATTGCTGAAGACAGGACATACTTTGGACACAGGATTTTGAGCAACGGAGCTGGAACTGACCTGGAATCCACCTCCACTGAAGGCTAGCTCTTATAACTTTGGAGAGCACTATGCAAGCAGGTAAGGGAGAACATAAGTCGATGGTCCAACCCTAGCTCCAAGGCCTAAAAAACCACATCAGTGACCAGCACAGCAAATGACATTAGTGCAGTAGTGGCACTTTTGTCTTGGGGATAATCAACAGCTACCTAATTACACTTAAAGCCCACTCAGTGGGAGGAAACTCATGTCTGTTATGGTAAAGCTAGTCAAATACACATAACTGCTCATAGATCTTAGAGACAACCCAAAGGCTCTCATATCTCTAGACAAATGTAATTTCTTACTATGTGCAAACTATGGATCCTTAAATTTATAGACAAGCATCCCAGTCACCCCCTCCATCAAAACAGCTTCTTTTTCAACAGACAGATTATTACAGAGTTATAGCACTGGTCACACACAGATTCTCTGTGAACTGTCCAAGCCTAAGTGGCACATTTAGGATGCAACCTCTACACCTAGAACTCATGGAACATAGAACACTAAGGCATCTTTTACTTCTCATCAATGAAGCTCCCTCATGCAACAGAAGGCCAGGAACACAAAAGGCCAAAACACAGAGAATAAGAGTCTTCAGAGTGTGGGTCCTTGAACAGGACTCGTATACTGAGATCCACCCACCCTGTGCTCAGGGGCCATTGCAGAAGAGGGGATGGAAAGATTGTAAGAGCCAGGGAGGACATGCATGACCATACAGAAATTGTCTTATAGGTGCCTGGGACACTTCTCATACAAATCTACAGCAATGGTATCAGCATGCACAAGACCCATGCAAATGTAGGCAAACAAAAACCCAGCATAGAACTGTGGAAATGAACAGTAAGCCCCAATCTTAGTTGAAGAATTATTAGCAGCTGATTAGCTGGGTAAGGAAGAGCTGATCTTCTTAAAGGGGAGATAAACTCTAGATAGGCTGACTAAACCCCAGTGGATGAACTTGCACTGAGGGACATCTTGGGACACTAACTTTACATAATAGGCCTTAATACAAATGACACAATGTATGAACTCCAGGGGGTGGGGGGCTATTGGAAGGTACCAAAGGAGAAGGGGGTATATAGATGATTTTATGTATGAAATACATAAAAATTCAATTTAAAAAACTTTTAAAAAGAACACATGAAAAGAATCATCCACCATGATCAAGTCAGCTTCATCTAAGAGAAATGGGGATGGTGCAATATGTGTAAATTAATTAATGTAATCTACTATATAACTAAACTGAAGGACAGAAACCACATGGTTTTATCATTAGATTCAGAAAAGGCCTTTGAGAAAATCGAGCATCCCTTCTGTGGTGGTTGGAATGAGAAATGTCCCTCGGAGGCTCATGTATTTGAACACTTGATGTCTAGCTGGTGGCACTATTTGTGGAGGTTTAGGAGGTGTGGCCTTGATGGAGGAAGTATGTCACAGACTGTGGGCTTCGAGAGTTCATAACCTTGCTCCACCTCTTATTTGTTCTCTCTGCTCTTGTTTGCCATTGAAGAAGCAAGCTCTCAGCCTTAGCTCCTGCCCCCATGCCTGCTGCTCGCTGCCTTCCGTGTTTCACCACCATGATGGACGCTTTATCTTTCTGTAACTATAAGCTAAAGTAAACTCTTCCTTCCATGGTTGCCTTGGTCATGGTGTTTTATTACAGCAACAGAACAGTAACTAATACTGAAATTTGGTACCAGAGAGTTGGCTGTTGCTGTGAAAAATCTGACTACCTATATAGCTAAGTTAGATACAGATATAAATATAGATATAGATCTATACATATCTATATCTATCTATATAGATAGATATGTAGATATACATTAGAGGAATGTCAAAGATTTTGGAAGTTTGGACTAGAAAAGTGGTTAAATGTTATAAGCAGAACTTAATGGACCCTTCTAATGGAGGCCCAGCTCAAGATGTTTCATAGCAAGGGAAACAAGGACCTAAACAGCAACTGGGCTAGGCATCATTTCTATGATATTTTGGCAAAGCATCTGGTGGCCTTCTGCCATGTCCTAAGAACTTGCCTGAAGCTAAATTAAGAAGTACTAAACTAATTTCTTTGGCACAGGAAATTTCAAGACAGCATGACATTGAATCTGTGGCATGGTTATTCATTTGTTGGTGCTTATGCAGGTTTATAATGAAAAAGAGCAAGTGGGGCAGAAAAAATACAGTGCACAGTTCGGAGAGAAATGGAGTAGTAGGAGGCTTAATGTTGCAGACAAGGCATTTGCTGCAAGAGACGCTGTAATTGATAAGGGCATACAGAGTGTCAATAAGAAGAAGCCTCCCGGAAAAGAGGGAGAGAGTGCACTGATATGTCAAGATCCCACCCATCTAAGCTTCCTACTTGTGAAATAGAGCCTAAGAGGTTTTCTGCTCTTAGGACACCATTGCTGCAACATACAAAGTTGCTGCTTGTGTGGATGAAGAGAGTCAAGCTCGCATACCTTTTATCCCAGCACTTTGGAGGCAGAGGCAAGTGGATCTCTGTGAATTTGAGACCATCCTGGTCTACATAGTTTGTTCCAGACCAGCCAGGGTTACAGTAAGATCCTGTCTCAAAAAAGAAAGAAATGATCTAATGGGAGAATTTTATTCTAAAGCGAATTTATTTGTATGCTAGAGTTGAACAACTAGTGAACACATCATAGATTGTGACAGCCCAATCCTGTAGAGTAAGAAAGGAAAAGAACAAGCTCCATGTTTCCTTATTAGAGGAAGCTATACATTAACTAGGTTATAATTGATTTAATTTTGCAGAGATTTAAAAAGATGCAGAAGCGAAGGCACTTTTGTGTTCATACCCATATTTTCTATCTCTCTTCAATGAGGTGACTAACAGTGTTCACGTGTTAGTTTCCCAGGGCCAGAGTCTAGAGCATCTTATAATGTTAGAAAAGAGGGGTAGAAACAGAAAGGCAGGGAAAAGGGAAAGAACATAGTCCTCAGATGCATTGCACTAAAAGTCAGTGGTTGCCCATTTGCTTTCCCTGTAACTTGGCTTGAATGTACGTTCACAATGTAGGCCATCTGCAGAACCTTTATCTATTTTGATGCTTGTAATAATTTGGTGTGCTTGCTGTTTGGTGGTAAAGCCACAGCCCAAGCACCAAGATACCAAGGATCAAATTCATAAGGTATGTCATGTGGTCTGAGTGAATACGGGCAAACTAGATTTCTCTGAAATAAAGTTCTTTTTCTAATGGGGAGAAAGAGAGAATGACATTTACCTCACAGTGCTTAAGACAAAACTAAATGGTATGATTTAAGTAAATTAGTCAGCACAGCAACTGGGACATGCTGCTGCCTGGTACCATCACCTGGTAATCCTGTTAGATCTCAGATCATCAGGAAGGCAACTGCCAACTGAAAAGCTAGATTCCAACTCTACCTTCTCAGGAAATAAAGAACATCAAATTCTTACAAGACCCTTCACCAAAAAGATTCATTAAGAATCACTAAGGTATTTCAGGAGTATAAAATTAAAATTGAAAAGTATTCTTGAACAATATTTTGAATAAGACTGGACAGCGAATATTGAACATTTGCTGTTTGTTTTAGTGTTCTGTAAATTTTTAACTGTGTTACAAGTCTATTGTAAGAAATGACTTTGATACTGTGAGGGCTCGTCTGGCACCACAGTCCTAAATATGCACCTGGACAGGTTTAAATCTATTCTACATCAGGCGTGCAGATCCCTAGAGCAGTTAGGCAGAACAGCATCTGCAACTGATAGAACATATTGGCACATCAACACGTTTATTTTCCTCCAGTGAGTCAGTCAGATGCATACATCTAAAATAAACCATAAGTCTACCTCGCACAAACAAGTCTGAAGATTATCAAATAATGGTTGTTTGGTGGTTGATAAAAATGGGCTAATTATGTTGAATTTGGTTTTCTCTCTGGCATTTCCAATGCTTCTTAAAAGACAGCCTTAGAACACGTGGGAGGCAATGCTTCCCATTTCTCCTGTCACTTTTGACGTGCAGGCTGCAATGCGGAGGCAAGTAGACGGATTCATTCTTAATAATGTTTTCTTTTACTGAAGTTAAACCACATTTTAGCATTACTGCAGTGGCCATATGAAAGACAATTCTAAAATATTATTTGATTTAAAAACAAAAGTAATTTTAAAATTCCCCTTGTCCTTATGAGTGCATTAATGCATTTGTTCACACACTGATGTGTGAACATCATCCTATTTTGTATGCAACTTATCTTTATATAAGTCTTTACTTGTAAAGGTGACATTGAGAAATCTGTTTTCATTTCTTTTATATCTATGTGAAGAGACTTCTGATAATTACATTTGTGAGCCCTGAATTTATGCAGAGGTAAGAAATGATAGATTTCTGTAGACTGTTTTTTACAAAGATTCTCCAGTGAAAATCACGAAGTAAGCTACAGCACAATCCCTGGAAGTGGACTCTGAACAGTCTAAGAGCTGGCTGGTGACTGCAGCAGACTCTCCAGTGACCCGATTCAAAATCTGGCTGTCACTACGGAGGGAGCCGATTGGAAGAGCATGCCACACTCTAATGAGTTCTGAGAGCCTTCTATTTACTCTCCATTTGAATTGTGATTATTATGAGAAATAAAGTTCCACGGAAAGATTTTTAAAACATACACTGTATTGTAGAAAACACCAAATACTGGTGAGAATATTTTTATGAGCATAGGGACACATTAGTGGAGTAGTCAGAGAACAGAGATGAAAAGTCTTTTGCTTTTCTCCCTCCATCTGAGGATCTAGCTTTCTAATTCATTTATATTGATATTTGATATATATTTGATACTTACGTGTGCTTATTGGTTTAGTTTCATTCTGTTGCTGTGATAAAACAGTCTGACCAAAAACAACTTGGGGGGAAAGGGTTTATTTCATCTGACCAGTCCCAAGTCAAAATTCATCATTGAGGTACATTAGGATAGGAAGTCAAGGCAGGAACCTGGAGACAGAAACCAGGAGCACCACTAACTGCTAACCGGGTCACTTGTCGGCTTGCTCTCTGCCTCACTCAGACACCTTTCTTTTGCATCCCAGGCCCACCTACCTAGTGTTAGTGCCACCCACAACAAGCTCCAGTCACCCATATCAATCATCAGTCAAGACAGTGTCTCATGAGACACATGGCCACTGGCCCATCTGCTAGAGAAAATTCAATGGAAGTTCCTTTTTACTAGGTAACTCTAGGTTGTGTCAAGTTGTCAATAAAAATAACCAGGATATCTATTTATTGAAGTGTCTGATTGTCAGTTGGTTGTTGACTTTTTTATATTTTATTTATTATTTTTATTATATATGTATGAATGTATTGTCTGCATGTGTGTGAATGCACCCGTGTAGTGCATTGTCGTGGAGGTCAGAAGAGGGCTTCGGATTCCCCTGGAACTGGAGTTAAGGATGGTTTGTAGTCACCATGTGGGTGCTGAGAATCAAACCCAGGTCCTCTGCAAGAGCAGTCAGAGCTCTTAACCGCTGAGCCTTCTCTCCAGCCCTGGTTGTTGACTTTTTTCCCAGCTTCCATCTAGAGATGTAGTAGAGGAGTCAGATTTATGACCTAGTGACAATAGTTAAATAATTAGGCTGCCATTAATTGAATGTTTATTATATTCCAAACATTGAGGTAAAATATTTACATAAATTGCATTTTTAAATCATTAAACAAACTTTATGAAAGTCCATATTTTATTATTTATTTGTTTGTTATTTATTTGAGACAGGATCTCCCTGTAGCCCTAGCTGACCTGGAACTTGCTATGAGACCAGGCTGGTCTCCATCTCACAGAGATCCACCTGTCTCTGCCTCCCTAGTGCTGGGATTAAAGGTGTGTGCTACCATGCCTGGCTCATATTTCATTTTAAAAATAAAAGATCAACTGAGGTATAATGAAGATAAATAACTTGCTAAAGTTGTGAGTATTCAACAAATATATATTTTATATATGTGTAAGTACCTTTTAATTTAGTGTATCACTCCTTCAATAAGTCATTATAAAGTTAGGCTTTGACTTTTTAGACTAACCAAACATAAACTGTATCAATAATGAAAAATTCACCCTAATTCTGCCATGAAATACAAATGTTCCATCTACTTTTTGTATTTTCAGCATTCATGTCACTCCAGAATTATTAACAGTCTCTTTAAATATATTAAACTGTGCCTACTCTTTCATTGAAGACTAGGGTGGCTAGTAGCTATCTAACATCTGGAGTAATGCTGGAGCTGGTACTCAGTAGAGTATGTCTTTATACTTCTGTTTCCTTAATAACATTTATATTGCTGTAACTGTCTGGATAACCTTCATACATGATTGTTTTTCTATCAATGTAACATTGTTAAAGAGTTCATTTAAATCAGATCATTGACTAAAAAATGCTGTATTTTACCTTATTTCCCCTATAGAATAATATGATGCATATTATTCATAATTGCTAGTGATTACTAGTTTTGTCTTCTTAAAATTGATAGAAATGAATATATGTATGATATATAATTATAGAATGACTGAATGAATTAATATGTAGATCTCACATAGTTAACATTTTGTGGTGAAAGCAATTAAAATCTTCTCTTAGCAATTTTCAAGTATGTGATATATTATCACTTAAGCCAACCATGTTGTTTTCCTAACAACAGTTCCCCTGAACTTATTCTTCCTAACTGAAATTCTGTCACCTTTGATGAGCCTTTACTTGGTCCCACCCCACTTTCTCTAGTCTCTGTTATGCTGTCATTTTATTCTTGTTCAATTTATTTTTAGATTTAATCTATAGATGGGATTGTGTGGAATATTACTTATAACTCTGTGACAGAGAATTTCTAGGAGAAAGGCTTTACTTTGGCTCATCAAGGTGAGTCAATCACAGCAGCCAAACAGTGAGGTATCTGATTGCATCCACAGTCAAGGCGTATATGTTATGAATGTTTCTACTCATTTTTCTCCTTTTTATGAAGTCTAGGGTCCTAACTAGAGGAAGGTAAGATGTACAGTGGTCAGGGCTTCCCACTTCAATAAAAATAATCCCCCACAGGCATGCCCAGATGCCTGTCTCCAAGGTTCTAGCTCTCGAGAACCAGGCTGATGATTGAGATTAACCATGACAACTCCACTCCTTGTCAACTTGACACCCAAACACATCACACACACACATACACACACACACACACACACACACACACACACACAATTTTT
>NW_008356259.1:950951-972215 GCF_000622305.1 Nannospalax galili
TCCTGAGTTCTGGGATTAAAGGCATGCACCACCACGCCCGGCTATTTATTTATTTATTTTTTAATGGGGCTTTTGGCTACTCTTAACATTCTCCCTTCTGAAGAGGTAACCCTAAAATCTTTTAAGGATTAGATACAAGCTCTCAAATACTTTTGACATTTCTGGCCTTTGGAACAGAGTATGTTGCTAACAGTCCCAAGGACATTTTGACTTAGCCAAGAAACTGGAGACTTTTCTTTGGGGCCTTTTTTACCCTAGCTGCCTAGCCAGTTCCTACTTCTTATTCTTACCACGCCAGCCTCTGAAGGGGTTATCCAAATTGCCAATAGGGAATGGGGACGCAGACCGCTCTGTCTTCTTCCATGCTGAACAGGGACATAGGGTGAGGCAACTGGAGTACCCCTCCAGTGGGTCTATCTTTTTAAGATTTTTAAAAACTAAATTATCAAAACCATCCCTATCCTCCATTCATTTCCCTTCAATTTTCCCCCTATTCCTCCAATTGATAGTCTTTCCCAACTTCATGTGCTTTTTTGTTTTAAACTCACTGAGTCCACTTGGTGCTGACAGTATATACATGGGTTCAGGGTCATCTGCTGAAGCGTTGGTACCTCTGAGAGGCCACATCCTTGAAGAAAATTGACTCTCCTTCCCCCAGCAGCCATCGGTTGGATCAAGGACTCAACATAACACATGATACCCTGAATCTGTTTGAGGACAAAGTAAGGAATATGCATCATCTTGTAGGCAGAGGAAAGGACTTTCTGAGCAGGACCACAGTATTGAAGGTTATTACGACTAACAACTGAAAATGGGTCCTCATGAACCTGAAAAGCTTCTGTACAATGAAAGAGACCATAATTCCAGTGAAGAGGTAGCCTGTAGAGCAGGAAAAAGCCTTCTCCAGTTATACATCTGATAGAGGGTTAGTCTTTGGAATGTACAAAATGCTCTGAAACCTAAACACCAAGAAAACAAACAAATAATTTTAAAACTGGGCATGGAATTAAACACAGAATGCTCGAAAGAAGAAATACAAATGTGAGAATTTTTTAAATGTTCAATGTCCTTCAAATAATTTTGCAGATTCAGGTCAAATATTTAATGCTTAACCTTTTGGTTTTGTGTATGGTATGAGATGCACATCCAATTCATTATTCTGTACATTGATAGTTTTCCTAACACCATTTATTGAAGAAAATGTCTTTCCCCCACAATTATTGTTTGTTCCTGATATAGTCATCATAAGTCAACTGACTATGGATGTTTGGATTTATTTCTCAACTGTATATTTATCAGAGATTTTGAAATCAGGTAGGATGATGCTTTGTGATCAGGACTGCTTTAATCATTTGGAATGCTTTGTGGTTGCAGAAAATTTTTAGGTTTAAGGTTTATTTAAGTTTCATAATATATATCATTGGAATTTGATTGGGATTACATTGAATCTGTAGGTCATTTTGGATAATATGGAAAATTTGACTATTCTGCCAATCGAGACACAGGGCATCCTTCTATTATTTTGTGTCTTTTTCATTTTCTTTCAACAAGATTTTATGTTTTTGTGCATAAATATTTCACATTCTTGATTAAAGTTATTTATGTACTAGCATCATAACAGCATTTTGGAAATTTCTTTCATTGCAATGACTTCCTTATAGTACTTTCAGTTAGGAAGTACTTCAAGTTTTCCACTGGTTAAAAATTAAGTTATAATTTGATATCATTCTTCAATTTAAAAAATTGTTTTTATTTTATGTGATTTAGAAGAGGGCATGGGATCTCCTGAAACTGGAGTTACAGGTGGCTGTGAGTCACCCAGTGTGGGTGCCGGGAACCAAACCTGTGTCCTCTTCATGAGTAGCAAGTGCTCTTAACCACAGAGCCAGCTCTAACCCCCTCATTCTTCAATTATTAGCCAATCTTGTCATAATGCAATTACTCACTTGTATTACTTTCACAGTAGTAGATTATTTCTAAGTTTATTTCACTTTTGCATTTTGTAAGTTGCAACAGATGTTGAAATAGAAACTATACTGTGTAAACATTGCTTTATTGTATTTATACACGGCAGTGTTTTCTTTTGAAAGATATGTTAAACATTTTCCAAGAATTGGGCTCCATAGTTACCACAAGTTAAATCCCTATGTATTCTTAACCCTCCTGTGTTAATTTTATCATTATTATCATTATCATTATCACTATTTTATTACTATTGTTGTTGATTTGAGCATCTTTCAGTAGTAAATTCAAGGGAAAAATTAGCATTCTGATAGTAAGAGTGCGATAGCTACTAGGTTCCATTAATAAAAGCCATGTAGCCATGTGAGGAAACTTGTCTGTATAATTTGCTGATTATTTGTCTTTATTTTTAGCATTAATCTTGAATAATGTTGTAATTCAACAAAATTTAAATATTTTTTGCTTAATAATGCTCTGTAATTTGAAAGTCTTACTGAGATTGACTATTGACAATTCTTTTGTTTTATATCCACTTCCCTTGTACTGAAAAAACCTACCTCCCCCTTCTGAGCATCACTTTCTGCTGTTTTCATGGACACTCTGGTTGCTGTGCTGTCTGGGGCAGGAGCAAGACCAAGATCTCTCGCATTCGGATGATTCTAATTGATTTTACTTCAAGTATATTTAAACATATGCCCAGCATTTCATCTGCTAGGTATGCAGTCATGTGGTTAACAGGATGCAGAAATTATGATGATCACCAATAGTCCTCACACAAAGTGGAATGTGATTTAGCTGGCATTTGAGCTCTACGTATTGGCTGGATTGTGGAGAATAGAGGAAAGTGTGCAAAGGAAATTCTAGCCCACACTATCTTAGAATAAAATTCTGCTACTTTGCATATGTACCTTTTTCATATACATATGTCCTAGCAGCTTGTTCCAAAGATTGATCCTGGCAGAGCGTCCTACTTGAGAATGAAAATCTTCACTCAATAACTCAAAGGGCAAAACCAGAATCATTTATCTGCCTTACAACAACCGCAACCGCATCACAATACCCTGCTGGAAAAATAGGACTGCGTAGCCCTCCTCGTGCCTAGAGGTGTTGTGCTGCGTGGGGCGCAAGTATAGATTCAGCAGATGGAACACATGGCAAAGACTAATTGAAATACTCCAACTGGGAACAAGCCATGCACTTTCAGAGCCGTTTCTAGAATGTTGAAAATTTCTAGCAACACTGTATTTGTGATTTTGTTTATCCTTCTGGCCAGATTTCTTAGCTGTATGAAAAACCTGCTTTTGTAGAAGATGGGTTGTACACAATGCAGAAGTGAAAGGATTTGCGTAGTTCTAGAATTAACATGACCTGAAACTTATGTTCGAATAATGCCAATCGAGCTTTTCTTCTGTGGCATCAAACACATTGAGAACAGAAAGTGAGATAAATGCATGCCTGCTGTGTGTGTGACTTACGAAGTTTGCATAAATGTTATCTTTATGAGCAAAAGTTTCATTTTGTTGTGATTATAATTCTTTTTACATTTTGGCCCATTCAAGTTCCAATTTTTTTTAAGTTGTATAAAATATTTAATTTATTGATCTTTTGGGGGAATTTGATACATCACTATTACAACTGCACCATTAACCTTGCAGCTCCGTCAACATTAGCTGGTTCATTTCCATGGTGCTGCTGCTGAGGAACCAGCTCTTTCTGCGCAGGTTTAAGAGAAAGACGTTTTTGGAAAAGTTTGCAGGTTCCTTCTGTCTATTTGCAAAAGGTCTGTTCATTCTGTTAACTTTTCCATCATTCATAATGTTTATCTTTTTAAGATTAGTAGTAACTGGTTTTGCTTTGTTTTTGGCCTTGAAGTTTTTTTGACTGGCTAAATGAAAGACATTCCTGGACTTCTGCCCTTTTGATTTGTTCTTGGCCATTGTTTTGGGAACCACTCGCGGATGCTCAGGATCCAAGTGACGCCATCTGCAAACACAGGGCACAGCTCAAGTTCCAACTTTTTGCTGATTATACTATAGACCTAAAAATTCAGGCAGCATTTTCATTATCAGATATCTAAATGAAGTATGTAGACAGAAAAATAATACAGATATATGCATGGGAACTGTGTATAAAATGCTTTTTACTGAAAAGGAAATACTTTTCTGAATGAACTAACTTAAAAGTACAAAAGCCTTTACTGTTGAAAATGTAGTGCATAACTTTACCTGAAGTCATTGGCATCTTATACGCCAGCAAGCCATGGTTTTCACTTTACATTTCCTCTGCATATAAAACGCTACCCTAGTTCTGTCTAGTCCTTGTTCTATGCATGTCTCCCTGTACACCACTTGATCTCGTGAAGATGGACTGCCTGCTCTGTGATTGTTCATTAATAATGGGTTCCCTATGCTGTCTCACATCTTTAAAGTGGTTTATATTGTAAAACATGTGCTTAGTCTATGCAAAGAATAAAAATGTATTGATAGATGTTAAACTTAAGCATTCTTTTTCACAAATACCTAAATGTATTTACTATTCAGATTGTCAAATGTGAAAGCTCATTTTCGTACTTCTAGGGTATGGGGGATTGCTTTTAGGCCCAATTTTGTTTCGTGCAGCTTACCTTTTACTATTTCATCAGCAGCTCATAAAACTCACCAGAAGTATCTCTAGTTTGATTATTCACATTGATAAAAATGTTTTTTTAACAATATTTGCCAGAGGATTAAAATGGAAGCTGATGATTAAACATGTATTTCAGTATATCTCTGCGGCAGTGTTTTCTTAAGGGAATACGTTTTCACTGAAGAGCTCTCATGCACATATCGTATGACTCCAGGAATGAATTAACACTCTTGATCAAATTAATAAATATATTTTTAAATACCCCATTTAATCACAGTGATATCCTTCACCACTGACATTTAATATGACTCAGAAAGAAAACTTGGGAAGTTAGAGGTTGAGGGCTGGTGGAAGGATATTACCCTTTTTTTCTGAGAGGTTTAGCAACATAAGTCAAAAGTCCAGGGCTCCTGTTCTCAAAGGCAAGGGATCAGCAAATAGAGAGAAGGGAAGACTTTATATGAAATGGCAATACATATTTTAATGGGCTCTCAAGGACACTAATGTCAAACAGACAGAGCAAGGCCGGGCAATTAAAGGTCTCAGTTGATAGTGGGATTTAGGTTACATTCATCAGGTCAAGAAAGTGGTGTTTGGGTAGATTGGCTTGAGTTTGGGGGCTGACTGATGTGCCAGCAATGTGGTAGTAAGTTGGAACTGGAAAGTTTGACTATGAAAGTAAGGAGACAGAGTGTGGGTCTTCAGGAAGACAGCCCTGAGCACATCCTCTCTGTCTCTGTCTCTCTCATCTCCTCCTCCTCTCTCTGACTCTTCCACCCCTGTTCCCCTGTTCTCCTTTTCTCTTCAAAATAGTTTAAACACATGCATATCAGATCTCCAAGATGCCATTTTATTTCAAATACTGATTGTTTAGACAAATAATTCCTTTTCACTCTGAGAGTTGTAGTTTGAGATAGAAGTGACTGCTGGGTGAGGAGAACCTGTTCCTTGGTCGATGCACTAGCATTTAGATTGGCTTACAATTCCTGAGTCACTTGAGGCCAGCTATATGCAGAGATTTTAGTCTTATTTGTCTTAAGAAAGGCCTGCATAAAGTAACACATTTTCAGAATAGTAGCATGGAATCTAGCATAACTTTTAATTATATGCGCTGTTCCATTCTGAAAATAGTTTGTAGTTATGCTGTCACATTATGCAAATTTCTGTATGGCAACTACTAACTAGATTCTTTGAACCATATATACATTTGTAGCAGTTTGACTCCGATTATATTTCTGGTAGAGTTCACTAAAGTATCTTAAAGTCAATCACTTATTTTCTGTTTCTGCAGTACCATTGTCATGAACATCTGATCATCCTCAAAATACCTGATATAAAGATCAAACATAAAACAAAGCTACTCATATATAGAGGGATATCAACCTATTCTTGGCAAAGTGTAAGGCAGCAATTCAGGTACCCTGCTGTTACAGTGTCAGTAATTGTCTACATATACTCAGTTACAAATGTGTTCAGAGTTTTCCCCTGATAATGATGATGCTAGGATTTTTTCCCCCCAATGAGCATTATTATTTTCTTTTGGTCTTTTTGAGACAGAGTCTCCCTCTAACGCCAGCTGACCTGGAATTCACTATGTAGACCAGGCTGGCCTCTGTCTCACAGAGATCCACTTGCCTCTGCCTCCTCCCTGAATGCTGAAATTAAAGGTGTGTGCACTATTCCTGGCCCAAATAAACATTTAAAAAATTATTTCAGATGTTTTTTGTTGTGAGTATATGGAACCCACAAATAATTGGATCTCATGTTCATTCTTTCAAAGCAAACAAGCCCAGGGGTCTTACCTGTGGATTGAAGGGTCAGTAACTTCTTTTAGGAAGCAACTGCCGTTTATGCCATTTTATGGCTTTATGTGATGCATATATCATGTGTGAGTTATGAGAGAATTTCATGTGATGCATATATCATGTGTGAATTATGAGAGAATTTCACGCCATGCTTAGTTCAGCAGTGTCTTAACCAGGTATACCACAATGTCATGCACTTACCTGCTTTTATTAATGTGCATGATTTTAGTACATCTATATTATTTTCATTAGTGTATATTCATTATATATGGTGCTGGGTTATCTAATGACATTTTCATACAAATATATAATGTACTTGAGCATAATCTCTTATGACCCACCTATGTTGGGTCCGTAGTTTAGCAATTGTGACTACTGCTGAAATATGTAAATGTGACATCCTTGGGGCATGTACCCAGGAGTGGTCATGTGGTCGATCTATATTCAGTTTCTGAGGAATCTCCACATTGATTTCTTTAGTAGCTAGACTAATTCATATTCCTCACAAATGTGTGTAAGAATTGCCTTCTGTCTGCATCCCCACCAGAATTTGCTGTTTTCTTATTGACTGCCATTCACTGGCATGAGATGGAATTTTAGTGTAGTTCTAATTTGTATTTGTCTGATGGCTAGTGAGGTTCAACATTTTTCATGTTTACTGGCTTTTTATACACCATATTTTTGAGAGGATTTCTTTGAGGGTCTCCCTGTAGTCCCAGCTGGCCTGGAACTCTATATAGACGAGGCTGACCTCAGTCTTCCTGCCTCTGCCTTCAGAATGCTGGGACTAAAGGTGTGTGCCACCATGTCCAGCTATACTTAATCTTTTGAGAACTGTCTGTTCATTTTAGTAGCCTATCTGTTGACTGGGTTGGTTTCCTGTTACTTAGTTTTTTGAGATCTTTGTTTTATCTTTATTTTAATCTTCTGTCAGATAGATGTGTAATTAGTAACGACTGCCTTCTGCTGTAGGTTGACTCTTCACTTGATTGTTTCCTTTGCTGGGCTTTTAATATCATGAGATCCTACTTGTCAGTTGGCATTATTTCCTGAGCCATTAGAGTCCTCATGGTGCAAACGCTCAATCTAATCAGTACATCGTCTCCTTTTTGGTTTTGGCATGTCATCTCCAGCAGCAAAAGAGAAGAACCTACACCCCACAAGAAGACCAGCTACTTAGCTTCTCCTTTCATTTGCCAGGTATTTGGTCAAGTGCTGGTGACACAGTAGAATACAAAACACATCAAATCTCTACCTTCAAATGGCTTTTATTCCACCATAGAGTTACAGAGATTAAAGCCATACACAAATTTATTTCAAGTGGCGATTAAGTTATATGACAAAATAAAATGGAGTGGAAGTGAGAAGAGATTGCTGACAGGAACTGTACAATTTAGCCTGTCCTTGATATGACTTAACACCATCTATTCAATATTCATATTTGCATGACTCATTGTTATAGTCTGTCTCTAAGCGTAGATTTACAGTCTCTGTTGTCATTACCCTGATAGTCTTGATAACTACCTCTAACTACATCATTTGCAGTATTTATTATTACATGGGCAAGGGCACCTGGGGATCAGAATAATTAAAAAGATCCAGGTCTACACCCATGGTAACAAAGGTTCATAGTATTACTTGTTTTTATCAGGCATATGCTTTACAATCTCAGCGAGCTTTTTAAAAATTTAAGGTAGCATATGGAATAATGGGATTCATTATGGCATCTTCACACAAACAACAGAGTATAAGTTGCTGTGCTTTGTTCCCTTTCTTTCCTCTTCCTCGCCATCCTCCCTCCTGCTCTTTCTGCCCTCCAGATGTTCCCTTTCTCCCTCAGTTACCTCCTCTTTGTGTTTTCCTGTTGCATATGTTTTTCCACCCCTCATAATATGTCTTTTTCTCTTCTCAGTCTCCTCTGTGACCTACAAACACCTAGATATAAATACATAAACCACATATAATTTCAAGTTTAGGTTCCACAAGCGAGAGAACACACATGGTATTTCTTTCCTGAGTCAAGTTTATTTCACCTAACATAATAAATATTATGATTACATTTTTCTTTATGGATACATAAAATTCTGTTTTGTATACTTACCATATCTCTTTACCTGTCTGCTTATACTGTGATTATGCTTTGAAAAGTTAATAATGAGTAACATTAATCATTGCTTTGTCTCCCTAAGAGTCCATTTCTGACTTTAACCCCATTCATTGAAGGTTCTTAAGCTATTTATCAAAAAAAAATCAGTAACTAAAGTTATCAATATAGCTATATAACAAATCTTGGTAATGCTTGCTTTAAGTGATAGTGTGCTTTCTGAACCAAAATGAATTTTACTTGTATAACTTGTAGTATTTGGGTAAAAGCCTTGGTTCTTTGCTCTTTCTTTGTAGAAACAAATCTGGTATGAATTAGTTTTGCCATCCAAGCATTATATAAAGAGTAAATTCTCCTGACCTTTTCACAGTGTTACAGTAGCTAATGTTAATAATAGTAATGCATAGTTCCCACTAGCTCTGCAAAATGAGCAGCATATATTTTAAAATGAAGGTGACTTGCTTGGTGTCCTTTTATTAAACAATTAAACAGTCCACAGAGAGCACTACATAACTACGTAAAGAAATAACGCTGATATTAAAATACAATATAATGAGTTGGTTTCCTCCACACTCTACGTGCATTTATTTCTTTTGTAAATAGGTTCTCGGCTTAGACAGCTGTAGCTTCACTCCTTATAGTGTTGCATATATACATATGCTGAATTTCATTATGCTTCCAAGCAAACGACAAAATGATTTTAGAAACAATACAGATTTCCAAGTTATAGTGGAGTTCCCATTAACAAAAGGATAAATACGTTGCTGAATTTCATTTTTCATTCCACACAAAAGACCCTCACAGTCCTCAGAAGTCAAAGACTATCCTGAAAGAGATACAACATAGCACCTATTGATAATAAGTTCAGTTTTACAATTAGCTCCAGTTACTGGTATCAGTCTTATGCATAGCAGTATGCAAATACACCCTGTCCTCTTCATTTCTCCTTGCAGTTGCACAGATCACTTGACTGCTTCTGTCTTACAGCTGCCATCACTTTTCCAGATTAAGAGGAGCCAACGTGTTTTGTGCTTTCAGTATTTAGCACAGTTCCACCAGGCTGGTAGAATCCTTTGGTAAATCATAATGAAAATCATTTCTTACTATCAGAACTTCAGCATCTGAATATAAGCATAATGACAGCTGATGATTTTATAACTATTTATAACTTATGAGGAACTCTTAGATACATCTTTGAAATTTTTATTGGGCTTTCAATGTTCTTGTAAGATTGATAGATTTGGCAAGAATGAATGTCCTTGCCTAATTTAGTGATCAATTCCCTCTGGTTAATGACAATTTAATTTTTAAAAAAATCCTTGAAAATCCCTTTTACCTAATGAAATATGAAAAGATATACATATCTTTTTAAAATTTTTATCTGTATGTATGAAGTTCCCTTTAGATGCCATGCTGATTTTAGACTCTCTAATCATAATTTCAGAGAACCCTTATTAAATTACCCTCTGCATCCATGTTGTATATGAGTGTGTTAAGGTATATGTTATATAATGAATGAATCCATAGTGTATGTAAGATACATGCAGTTTCCATTTGGCTGTTTAAGTGGCAGAATTACCATTTTGTCTAATTACCAGTTTGAATTTTATTTTCATTAATAACATTTACAATCAAGATCCCATGGCTGATGGAAAAATTCATTGATTAATCTAGGCTGTAACACATTGTTAGAGTCATATTACCATAGAACATCATGATATGTATATTCTATGATAGAATGGTGCCGTAGTAATGTGAGGCTTAATTAAATTTATTAACTTTGCTTTATAAATGTGATTAAATAGTTATCACATTTTTAAAACCTTGATTGGCAAATTTTTGTTAGGACATTCATATGTACATTGTCAACTTGGAAGTGAATTTGTGGAGAGGCAATAATTCAACATTTATATCCATTAGTACACTTAAAGTTTATTAATAACATTTCAAGCACCAAAAATAGTTCTGTCATGAAGCAGCTAATCAGCATGAGGCAAATATTAATATTTCACATTTGTGCACAATTTGTTCTACCAGTAGGTCCAAATAACCCAAAGCATGGGCCTCACTAATCTGACTGTATTTCACTCCTCAAGATTAGTGGATAGAAAGGAAAATGTAATCTAGCACAGACATGTTCTGTAATCTGCCTTAATAGGAACACTATAACATGGAAATGAAATTTTAAAATAAGGTCCTAATGGAACCAGATGTTGATTTTTCACTAGGATACAAGTCTAGGAAATGTTATAACTATTAATTTATCCTTTTGTTAATGGGGCTCCACTATAACTTGGAAATCTGTATTGTTTTTTAAAATCATCTCTTTGTCATTTTCTTGGAAGCATAAACATTCTTTTAGGAACCATGGAGTTCCATAACATGCTTCCCCGACAAGGCACAGTAACAACACATTGTCTACTGCATTTCCACTAGGGGGTGATCTCCTATTGAAAGTAATAAGAGGAGACATTTGAAAATGTGTTCCTGATAGGCTAGAAAGCTCTTGACAAAATGCCTTAAGTAATAGCTAAATCAGCATCTAGACTCTGGATTCATCAAAAGGATCTTTAAAATCTTTATTACACATTTACAAAGCACACAACTGTAAATTTTTAAGGTAAATATGTTGGTCAAACATTTCTTGCTTAATTTTCAAATTTCAATAGTATTTATTTTCTCATTAATATAGAATAAAAGGGACATTTTATGAAAGAGAGCTCTGATTTTGCTTCTTTTCTAAAGAACATATCATATTCTAGAGAGTAATTTTTCCACATATTATGTATGTTGGAAAATATGAGATGGGATTTGAGAAAGTGTTAGAATCTGGCAGATATTAACTCAGATTGAAGTTTCATGCATTGTCTCACTTGAATAAGAAAGTGTTCTTATTCGAACTATAAATGACTTGAGAATACTGCAGAACCCCAGAAGAGGGGAGAGGTAGAAATTGGGTATTAAGTAATAGGGGATGAAATAGAGAAAGGAGGTCTAGATACGCTTGGAAAATCATCCCTTCCAGAACATTAAAGTATGGAAATACTGGAATTGGAGGTCCCGAGCAACCTGTGACTAAGAAAGAGAAAGAAAATGTCACCATATATGGTGGCACAGGCCTGTAAATTCCAGTACTCATGAAGCCAAGGCAGGAGAATTGCCATGAGTTCAAGGTCAGTCTGGACTACATAGCATATCCTGTTTCAAAAAAACAAGAAAAAGAGCTGGTAAGATAGCCCAGCTGCTGAAGGCACCAGGTTTGATCCCCAGAACATACATAGTAGAAAGAGAGAACCAACTCCACCCAGTTGCCCTTTGGCCTACACACACACACACACACACACACACACAATCAATCAATCAATCAATCAATCAATAAGTAGATAAGTAAATAAATGTCATTTTCACAAACTAGAAGAAGGAACGGAAGGAAAACTGGTTGCTTCGGACTTTTCTTCACCATAGGATTTGCAATGACTTTGAAATTGAGCTACAGGTTTTTGGTGAGGGTTTTATAGAGTTAACTTTGTTTTTCACTTAATTTACTGGTAAAGATTTGATTAAAGCTTTAGTTTTACTCAACACTTTGACCAAAAGAGCTGTATTTAAAGTTGCACTGGATAGCCCGATAGAATAAAAGAGAAGAGAAGCTGATTTTCTTCCTCTGCTGTGGCGTCCACAGTAGTTCACAAGGAGGAGGAGGAGCTAGTCTTTGCTCCACAGTACATATGATTCCTAAGAAGGATGCTTTAACATTGTGAAAGGCGAACCCACAGGAACCACAATCTAATCTGTGGTTTTCATTTTGCACAGAGCCTTTATGCTGACAATATATGAAACTCAGATTTTGTAAGATCTGCCTTGAGCCTTTGGGAGATGATCTCTAGAGTGGGTTGACATGAACATGTGTATTTTTTCCTAAATTGGATGGAAAATCCAAAGAACTTACTGTGTAAATTGATACACAATGCAGAAACAGGTCATCATTAATATGCTGTGGACTTCACACATCATTAACTTTTGGACTTATTAAATCTAAGTGAAATGTGTAGCATTATAAGAGAAATTTAAACTTTGTATAGGTGTCTTCAAGAGGAAGATTTAAAATCTTTCAGATGCTCCAGATTTAAGAACACAAAGGTTTGTGCAGCGTTGCTGTCGTCGGGGTTGAGCTGTTGCTGGGAACAGTGTTTATTGTACTTTCAACTTCACTGACACTTCATTTCTTATCTGTTGGCTGTTGTTTATGTACAAACTTCCATGTACTTAACACTGAAAGTGCTGTGTGATAATATGAAACTATGCCACTCAATGAGCTACCTCACTCACTGACACACAAGCTCACGTGGCATTGCCCAGCCCATGGCATGGATCCTTCAAATCTGTGCTCATCACAGCACAAATTCACCTAGCTATGGATCTTCAGGATGAGCAACCAATAAATGTAAAAACCTCGATGCCAAGAATACACCGTACTGTACTTTTAACAGCATAGGAGGGATTGAAGTAGTGCCTGTTAAACCAGCTGGAGATTATTATTCTTTACACACCATAGTGGATTGCTGCAAGTATACATTTTTAAAAGCCTGAATATATGTAGGGTATTTTATCTAAGGTCTCAGATATGTCAAGATCCAGCTGTTACTAAGTTTGTGAACACATCTGACAATCAGCCCAAGTGTTTAAAAAGCTCCGTCTGTTTAAACAGAGAGCTTTCCTTAACTGTGTGATTCTTCATGTTGTTCAACAAAAGGTCCTAGTGTAACCATTGTATTCAGGAGGCGTATTGTCTGTTTTCACAGGTCAAGGTGATAGTTTCTGACTGAACATAGCCTCTTCTGAAAAGTGTTTAAATTGTCCTAATAAATAGACGTCTGCTTTGATCAAGCAAACAAAAGTGAAGAAGTCAGTATTTTTTAGTTACTAGGTGAATCCCATAATCTGCCATGCTCAGAATTTTTTTTCAACTATCTAGAAAGAAAATGCTAACAGCTAGCCACAGGTGCAATGAGATGGCAGTGAATAAAATATAGCATGCAATTGATGTCACATATTCTATTTTAGTGAACATATACATAAGATTACTAGCTGTGGTGAGGCATGTTGAGTGGTTGACTCAGCTACTGCGACATTCGTGAGGTATACAGTACTTCATCCCATTTACAAAAGAGAAGATGGAGTCCAGTGCTTTCCTGAGGGAGAGTCTCTTCCAATTGATCTCCGAGTGTGGTCACTGAATCAGCTGCATCATAAGTTTCCTATTCAGTAGCCTTACAGGGGTCCTGAGAATTTGGGTTCCTAAGTATGAAAACGCCCTGCCTCTGGTCTGAGCACACCAGGAATGCTGGCACTGCACTCTGACTCATTCAGCATGTCCTGTTCTCTGCATGGAAGCACTCCACTGCAGAATAGTCTTCATTAGGAGTCAATGGCAGTGCCCATGATGCATCTCTGGCGCTGAGTTTCTTCTGTTTATTTGCAGATATATGGGCTGGTATTGCTCTCGGTTTGCTCCCTATGTCAACTGAACAAGTTGCCAATAAGGTCTTGAGCAGAGATTTAGAATATGAGATCAAACAAGAGAAATAGGAGAATAAGATTATAGAGATATTGTAATCACTTTTATTATTTCAATCAAAACCCAAATCATTTTCCCTTCTAGTTCCCTTTGTTCAATTCTGTCCTTGTTCCCCTTTTGTTTGGCAAAATCTCTCAGTGGTTAGCAAAATAATGCAGAAAATTACAGTGATGGAGGCATTTGTAGCTGATATTTAGAGGTAATTAGAAGTCACATTTAAGCAAGTAGTATTAACCATTCATACAGCTGTACTGGGATGAGAGCTGTATTATATTTAGAATTCTGTAATCATGAATCACACTGTTAAAATCTCGTATGTATTTAAATCAGAGAGAATTATGTATAAGAATTTGAGGTAGAATATCAGATAATGTTCACAACAGGGAAAATAACAAATGATGAATTCATATATTATTTTTCTAATACATTTGAGATTTAAAACCCATTTGTGTAAATCAAACATAATATCCTAATATATATTTTGCTCAAAATTCATATGTTTACTGTATCCACATTAAACACAAGGGTGAGTTTCAAACTCTATTTGAGAGTTTGTTAGATATCGTTCTGTGTGCTTTGTCATCTCTTAGTGAAATAAAGCTCACAACAGGCATTTACACTGAAAACCAAAATAAGTCTATTCAAAGAACATTTTAAATTGGGTCAATAAAATATGCTTTTTAGAAGAAATAGTAACTCAGAATTATATAAAATACTGGCCTGGCAGTCAGAAAGCGTGCATATACATGAGCTTTGACAGAGTTGGCATCTGGGAACGTGGTGAAACCACCCCCTGTTGCTACATGTCAGTGTCCAACTGCAATCATCAATCCTGTGCATCCCAGGCAGGGAGGAGAGAGGATCTGCAGGACCCGCCAACCAGAGTGCCCCAACCAGCCATACCTATTGACCAATGGAACTGTTATTACAGTGCTTTTTAAGCAGTACACATGAATCTGCTTTTGCTCAAAAGTATGTTTCCATTGAAAAGTATTGCCACAAAGCAGGAAAGTAACAACATTCTCTCTGTTCCTGGGAACCAATATAAATTAGAAATATACATTTTGAAATTATACTCACTTTTTTTTTGTTGCCACCAGAGAAAGGCATTATGGTTTTGGACTTGGGAAATGTTTTTTTTCTCTCTCTGTTTTACACTGAATCGTTTTATGAGACTTGTATTTTGTTCATATTCTGTTTCTTTGTAGTAATAAATGATTTGTGTAAAAAAAAAGTCTAAACAAATACATTATCATTGTACATTTGAAACCCCAAATAATGGTTTTTCCAAATGTAGTTATTATTGGAGCACACATTATCTTAAGGTACTGAGATATGTTAAAGCTCAAATAAAAAGCACTTTCAAATTGGATTTAAGGCTAGCTCCACAAGAGAGAAGCCATCCTTCACAATGTTATCAGGACTGAGAACATGTCGCTAGATCGATCACAGACCCTGGGGGAGAACCTATTACTATTCTGCTGAATGGATCTAGCATCAAACCAACTTCTAATGACTTATCACTATATCCATAGATCAGTGCGTCTCTCAACCCTCATCAGAGATTTTATTTATTTATTTATTTATTGATTGATTGATTGATTGATTGATTTGCAGGCAATTAGTACAGAGACCCTGATCTGATTGAAATGCAGAGGATAAGAGACTATAGAGTTCTCAGCCTTAAATGGGACATTTGTTTCACATCCCCTCTTTCCAAGGCTCAAGAATCACTGTGAAAGAGGCAGCAGAAAGATAATAGGTAGTAGACGACTGCATTGAAACAGTGGTTTTTTTGGACACAATAGGGTACTTGCACATCTGAACTCATAGCAGTTGTGACACCACGCATAAAACCATACATTGTATGAAATTCTCAAAGAACTAATACAGATCTGAAAAAACTCTAAAAATAAAAAATGGATAAAGAATCCTGCATTGTATGTAGAGTATGCAGCTATGCCAAAAACTGTAGAAATACATTTAAGGAGACATTAAAGTCAGTATTCTTGAATTTAGGTGATTTTATCTCCTTACTTTTTATCAGGCTTCCACTATGAGATCAAAATATGATTTTTAGATATGACCTTGCTAGGTAGCCCAGGCTGCCCTAAAATTCATAGCCTCCTGGGTGCCTGGATTAGAGACATACAACAACACACCAACTTTCATGTTTTAATTATAATCCTTCATATTTTATTATCTGAATAATAAAAAAATAGCTAAGCAACCTATAGTGTTTCTCAGCCAGAGGATCAGGAAAAAAGCTGTCAATGTAAGGGTAGGTGCAGAAAAGGTTGGGAAGGACATGTGAAGGGGACTAGTGTGTCGAGGCCTGAAGGCCTGCTGGACATTGTCATCCTCATGACCCAAAGCTTCTAAGTGGAATTATAAACATAAAAATATAGTTTTTAGTTTTTATCATATGAAAAGTAATAATAGCACCCACCTCATAATGGTGTTTTGAAAATCAGGGAGCCAATATTTATAAAGTACCTGGAACATGTCTAGTACTTAATGCCATGGCAGTGTCTGACAAATGCAGGAATTAATTAACCACAAACTTCATCTAAAGACTTTTCATATGATGTTCCTGAAGCAAGTGCTGTTGTTGAGATTGTCCTTGCCAATTTCAAAATGTCTCCAAGCACTTGAAGGGTTGCCTTCCAGTCTGTCTGTTCCTGGATGGTGTCATCTTACACACCCAGACTGCAAGATCTTGTTCCCTCTCCTGAGTACCTGTCTGTCTTGCAGGAGCCTCTATCCTTAGTTGACTCCTAAAGATCCCACTCTGCTAATTCACAATCCTCCTTGAATTAGACCTATGAACTGTTAGCATGTTCTCACTTAGGAATGTGCAACTGAGATATCTTAAAGCCCTGATAAAGAACTCCATCTGTGTGTAGATTATTAGTGTAGCTATACCATAATTGGACAAGAAATCATTTAGGAAACATTGAAGGACTTTCTTGAATTTAGGTGACTTTATTTCTTTTCTTAAATTTTCATCAGTCTTCCACAATGATATTGGTAGATTATGATAGGAGGGCTGGTGAGCTGGCACAGCAGGTAAAGTAGCTTGCCACACAAGCTAGAGACCTGAGTTCGATACCCAGAACCCCATAAAGATGGGAGATGAGAACAAACTCCACAGATACCCTCTCACTTTTGCACATGTACTGTGGCATGCACACACACGAGTGTATATATCTGAGCATAAACACACAGAATAAATAAAGGTTTTTTGTTTCTATTTTTTTTTTTTGTCTTTTTTGAGACAGGGTCTCCCTGTAGCCCCAGCTGTCCGGGAACTCATTATGTAGACCAGACCAGCCTTGAACTCACAGAGATCCGCCTGCCTCTGCCTCCTGAGTGCTGGGATTAAAGGCATGCACCACCACGCCTGGCATAAATAAAGTTTTGTGTGCTAAATAAGAAAGATTTCAATAGGAATAATTACAGAAAGGATTTTCGTCCCTGAAATCTTATTCCCTACTTCCAAAAGAAAGCTTTAACTTTTCTGTTTGTCTTCTTTCTTGTCTTTATTTCCATAAACACAAAGTACACAATTATCTTCTGAGCATAAAATTAAGGTTTTCTGGGATTTTTGTTGTTTTTGTTTGTTTGTTTGTATTTTTGAAATAGGATCTCCCTGTAGCTCCAGGGGCCTCAAACTCACTATGTAGACCAGGCTGACCTAGAACTCACAGAGATCCACCCTCATTTGCCAAGTGCTGGGACTAAAGGCATGCGCCACCACACCTGGCAGGTTTGCTGTCTTAATGGTAACATGTTTATGTTCCTAACTACAGCATTAGGTTGGAAATGGTTACTGGAAAGCAATGCATAATTTTTTCACTGTAAGAATTCTTATAGTGTTTTCCTGTATTTCAATATTTTCTGACATTCTTTTATGCCTTTGACTCCAGAATACCACAGTTTGAATTCCTTCTTACGATACTTCCTTTTTTAAAAAAAAGTATTTTATTTAGTATTTTTATTTTACGTGTATGAGTGTTTTATCTGCAGGTGTGTAAATGCACCTGTCATTCAATGCATGCAGAGGCCAGAAGAGGGCATCAGATCCCCTGGGACTGAATTATGGATGGTTATCAGCCACCACGTGAATGCTGAGAACTGAACCCAGATTCTCTTCAAGAGCAGACAGTGCTCTTAACTGACGAGCCATTTCTCCAGTCCCAATATTTCTTTTTTAAATTTTTATATACTTATATTTATTGTATGTGTATGAGTGGTCTGCCTGCATTGTATGTAAGTGCACCCATGTCATGTAATGCGTATGGAAGACAGAAGAGGGCATCTGATCCCCTAAGACTGGAGTCACATACAGTTGTTGGTCTCCATGTGGGTGCTGGGAACTGAACCTAAGCCCTCTGCAGGAGCAGTCAATGCTCTGACCCATCTCTCTAGCCCCATTATGCTTCTTGAGGGTGAAGGTTCTGATCACTGTACAGGGTTAGAATCTGACACCTTATTTTTCTCTCTTTATGTTTATAAAACACTCAGCCATCCTCTTTAACCCTTTAATGTTGTTTACTTCTGCAGGTCTTCTGTCCAGATCTATCCATATTTTGCTAATTTAGAAACTGACTGCCCCCCCTTAGTTACTGTAGTATTGATTTTGCAGACTTCCTGTCTGTGACCAGGTATCCTACTGAATTTCCAACTGCCATGAGGAAAGTGCAGGAAATCACTTGGCAATAAGTAACACTTGGTCTGAGCCTAGTCATGTACACAATAACAGCACTTCTGTCAGAGCTGCTTCTTTGAATGACATTGTCTTCTGCTCTTCCTTGGAAGAGGAACCTAGGGAAGTAGAGAAGCCCTGTCCCCTTGAAGCATCTGTGAAACTTTGTGTCAGCTTCCTCCTGTAATGGGTCAGACATTCCTCCCTTGCCCTCCTGGGCTCTCACTGATCATACTGGAGGTTCTCATTTCTTGCATAGGGGCTGCCTTTGGTCCCTCAGTGCATCATCCATCCTGAAGGACCCACTCACTCAGCATTCCTGAGTGAGTCTAGTGATTCCCTTATTTGTTTCCCATGATTATTTCTGGAAATCCCCTCCTCAAAGTTTGAAGACACTTCACCCAAGTAGCAAGAACATTTCCAACAGTAGAAAGAAGGGAGTTCTACTGACACAGCCTTACTCAGCCATAATAATTATCTTAGAAGTGTTCACACACATGGGACAAAGATGGAGTATATAATGTTCCTTCTCTGACATGATAAAGCTATCAGGTCTATCTTCAGAATCAGAATAAACATTCCATATTTCAAAACATATGTTATTGGGTGTTATCTTTTGTATCTGATATATCATTCTTGCATTTTACTCCTATAGACTGTGTGAGAGCTCAAATGAATCAAATAGCAGGAGGATCTGTGGGCAGTATTAGTGCTATAACTTCCAGTCAGGAGGAAGCTTAATAGGCCCACGCTTTTCTTTCCTGCTGATGTAACAGTCACCATACTGGCTGTGAAGAACTGTTCTACCTCAGTGGGCAATTGATTAATGCCGAATGGACTGATCCTTCCTGATTTCATTAGTTCATCACCTGCTGCAGTAGACACCTGGCCACTTGCATAGACTGCCTGTGATAGCAGAGCACATCTGTGCTGCTCACTGGAACACAGGCCTGAGCCAGTGCCAGAAGTGAAGGTCAGGAGATACAGCAGGCTCTCCAAGCCAAACCAATCCAGAATTTGCTCTCTCAAAAGCTCAGTCAGCATAATTCTAGGAGACTTGGCTGACTTGTCTTGATGGAAAATCACCTATCCAGTTTAGCTTAAATCATCTTAGTTTTAATGAGTTGTACTAAAAATAGAGTTTGATTTTTGACACTCATATAGAAAATTTGGCATCATTTCAAGGAGTGGGAATAGGCTGTCTTTGGGGAATAGTTTAAGAAGACAGTAGAAAACATCTGAGTTCTTGTGAAGTTTCCTAATGTCTAACAACACTTGTAGCTCACAGGGAGCTAATGGGAGAGTGCTAAGGACTAACAAGGCCTAGAACTCTGCCACAGTGGTGTGAACAGTGAGTTACATATATCCACACAAGGAGAGTTTAGAACCTGAGTGATGGTGCATTATAAAGGAGTGGGAAAGCAATTGGGATGCTGTGTACAAGGATGCAGAGGAACAGGGAGACATGCTACAGGTTAGTAACCTCATCTCTAAGGAACAAAGTGATGGCAGGATGTTGGTGATGAAGGATGTAATAAAAGGCTCACTAATCTAAGGCTACATAACAAGCAACAATGCCAGACAGGCGATACCTTCTTTTGAGTTGTTGGCCAGGGTGGCTAAAGTGACTCCCAGATAGTAACCCAGCATAGAACTGGGAAAATGAACAGCAGACCCCAATCTTATCCAAAGGAATATTGACAACTGATTCCTGCTAGATGAGGAACAGCTGACCCTCCTAAAACAAAGACCTCTAGATAGGCTGACTAGATTCACCAGAAGGGCAAGTAGTGGGGAATGGCTGGGGATGCCGACAACACAGCAGACAGTAGCAGGGATATCAGAGTATAAGGGCTCTAGTGGGGGGAGGGAGGCTATGGGAGGGTGTTATCTGGGAAGTGGGTGTAAAAATAAATTAATTTAAAAAGATTTTTAAAAAATGGCTCACTAATCATGTAGTTTGGAACCAGTGACAGACTCTTGAATTTTCATGGCCTGTTGGGAATAGAGGTCTGGTTTTTCTCATTCCTTTTCCTTTCACTTTGACACTGAATACACACACCAAGTCTACTCTCCAGGCAGCTATTTTAGCTATTTGTTTTTTCCATAAACAAACTATCTTGACATATAATAAACAAAGTCTTGACCTTTCATTCATATTTACTGTGCTTACAAAAGTTTGTAAGGATGTATTCTTTTTTATTTTATTTTTTTAGAAAAAAATTTTTATTTTATTATATTTATTCTACTAAGTTTACCAAAGCAGAAGAGTAACCTGCTCCTCAGTGTGTGGTCCACAGACTAACCTCATTGGCATCCTCTAGTTGCTACTCAGAAATGCACAACTTCTGATCTCAACCCAGGCTTTTGGAAAAAATATGCACTTTAAAAAATTCTCATGTGAAAAAAAATTCTCATGTGACTGTATTGTATTAGAGATTGAGAGGTCTGCAAAATGCTTTTCAATGAAGGTTGAAGGTAT
>NW_008356259.1:972387-978140 GCF_000622305.1 Nannospalax galili
GTCTGACTTTGTTGTTTGTTATGTAGCCTTTAGCTATACATATGGACTCATGAAATTATATTGGCCCCTTTAATCTTTGGTTATACTTTCCTTTTGGGTGTTTAAGGCCATACAGTTGGTCCAGATAAACCGATTTATTATGTATTCTTAACTCCACTACCAAAAATTCTCTTAATAAGGATGAATGATCATAACTTAATATCAAACATAAGACATCTGCTTGATATCTGGTGCTGAGGACTTGAGGTTTCTAGATCACTTTTCTAAAGGCTCAGAGATTCACTGCTGCATTTCCATAAAATTCTCATCATTAGCAATGAAATCTAAGCTTTGTTTCCAATCTGTATAGGTCAAAGCATTGTGTTTCAGTAGAGGTCAGACTTGCTGAAACAATTTGCTAAGATGTTTTAGCAATGAACATGACTGCTCTGAGTGGGTAACTGACTGTGCTGTAGGGATTATCCTACACGCTAATAACGGTGTCAGCACTGACCTGAGGCTGCCAGTCCACACACAGAGGACAAAATGGAGCATGTGCTGTAGCGTATGCTACTTTTCAGGAGTCATTTTGCAAATTACCCTCCATTCCTTTCTCTGCATCTTACTTTCAAATGAAGAATTATGCCTTTTCTTTTAAGGAAGATAAAAGTTTCTTCCATAACTCACATTTGGAAAGGATTTTGTGAAAGTGACTCCATAGCTAAGATTCCACAAAATAGGAGTCCTGTGGTGCTTTTGGATTCCAGCTATGTCATTAGGCAAGGCTGCAGCAAAAACCCTCCTGCCAAGTTTCCCTCCTTTCCTGTACAGATGAGAGCAAATGGAATGGAGTGACTAGAGCTCAGCGCCAGGTAAACATGTCATCAAAGGCCCTTATGACAAGGAGATGGCTTATCTTTTTCTTCCAAACTGGAATCATCTTAGAATGAAAGGGGATGTTGCAAAAACTACTGAAGGGAAAAAAAGTTTGTCCTATTCCCACCAAGAAATGTGGTCATCTTTCTTGGGACCTCCAAGAGAGGGCCTGTTTCTATCCAGGTAGGAAAGCTGAGGTTAGAAAGTATACCCTCAGACCTGGAGCACAGGACTGTGTGACTCCAAAGCAGCTTCCTCCCCACCACCATGTGCTCCTCCATGCCGTTCAAAGTCCGCAGGCCATTGGCACAAGCAGCAGTTTGTTGCTGTGATTGTAGGAATGGGGCTTATGCTTGAAAATGGAACTTTTTTGAATGTTTAAATGATCTCTTTTTGCAGTTGACTGTTAACATGTGTGCAAAATGTTTTAGGGAACTTCTAGTCTCAGGGAGAGGCCTCCCCAGTGCACCCCATTCCATCTCCCTCCCAGTGTGGTTGCACTGTTCTTGAGATCTTGCCTTTATCCCAAACTTGGACTGCACACAGTCCTCCTTTCAATCCCCTCCCATGCATTTATAGACTCAACCTTGCTCCCCGGTGCCTTCCCCTCATCCAGGGCCCCATTACCTCAAAATTCCTTCCATGCATTTTTCTTTCACTAGTTTTCTGCACTTTGTGTGTGTGTGTGTGTGTGTGTGTGTGTGTGTGCCTGTGCCATGGCATGCATTTGGAAGTCAGAGGACAACTTGCCAGAGTGCAGTCTCTTCTCTACCACGCGAGTCACGGGGATGAAGCTCAGGTCATCAGACTCAGTGGTAGAGGCCTTTACCCAGTGAGCTTTCTCTCCAGCCCTCATATATTTTCCTATCTCTTAAGAATGAAATTTTAAAATAATTATATTAATTTTCCAATACTTAGATGTTTGAACATGTTGTGAGTTTTTTTTCAAGTGAAAACATAGGGAAAAATATACCACTCAACAAAAAGGAAATGTAGGGATGCTAATAATAATAGTAATGTCATATATAAAGAATAAGCAAATTCAAATTTGATATATTGATTAAAAATCAGTAACAAGACTTTTGACTGGAGAACACTAAACAATCATTAACACTGTCACAGAGCAAAAAGAAACAGAAAGGAAAATATGACTGCTCAACACACTTCACAGCTGCATCCTTGAAATGAAATGTTCTGTACCCTTCTGTTTCTTCTTTTAAAAATATTTTTATTCATTTCAGAACATCATAAGTTGACACAATGCATACTTATCATATTTGGACCCCTTCCCTTTCTCCTCCACCACCTTACTACCCCACAACCCAACTTCATGTCTACTTGATCTTTTCTAAGGCCTATCAAATCTAACCTAAGTTTCCCAAGTGCTCTTCTCTTGGGTGTGGGTCTTTCCCTTGGAGTCTATTATATTGTTACCACAATCATAGTCTTGAAAAACAAGCCAGATAACAGCCTAACTGTTTCTGTGGCATTTCAGTGGCCTACAGAATACCATTCAGGCCTCTACAAACAAGAAGGGAAGGGAAAAGGAGGGAGAGAGAACAGAGGAGAGAGGGAGGGTAAGTAGGAGAAGGGAAGGAGGGGAGGAGAGGAGGAAGATAAGGGAGGAGGAGGAGAGGGGACAGCAGGAAAGATGCCCATGGATTGTCACTCTGGCACACTGTACAAGGCTGACGTGATGTTCATTTCTGTTGCT
Organism: Nannospalax galili; assembly: GCF_000622305.1. Taxonomy (NCBI): domain Eukaryota; kingdom Metazoa; phylum Chordata; class Mammalia; order Rodentia; family Spalacidae; genus Nannospalax; species Nannospalax galili. Next base: position 974,957 of record NW_008356259.1, read on the forward strand.
GAATCCATACATGCACAGGTGAGCATATGAGAGGAGGTTCTTTTTTCTACTTACACAAAAATTCTTCTACTTCACAAACCATATTCAGATAGAACTTCACCCATCAGAGGGTCAACATCTTTGAAAAATGTACATCTGCTTTGTTTGGGATGACCATGGCCCTGGCTCTTTCCTTTGACAGGCTTTGCAGATCTCAAGGGTGGCACCATGTCTTTGGAGTGCTTCCCCAACCTTACTGCTTATGAGTTGGGTGGAGCTTTGTTGGAACATGGGGTCCCAATCAGTGCTTCTGGGTAACAATGTATAGACATGGCTATGAAGAGCCAGGACCTAAATTGGAATGGCTTTCAGGTCTGCATAAATAAATATTACCTAGATGGATAAATGGAAGCAGTAAGGGGAGCATGAAGTCAGATTTCGTAAATTCCAGGGAACCAGAGATCCGGGTGTCTAATATATTTAGAGAAAAGATGCCAGATAAAGGTAAAATGATGGAAGAGAGTTGTGCAATTGTTTGTATAGGTAAATAGTTTTGAGGGTTTAGAGCTTGACTATAAATCTATTAGAGCTCTCCCTCATTTTCTCCCAGAGCTTCCTGTAACCCAAATAAGAAATCACAGCCTCCGCAGTCTCAAAAAGAGATACTAAGAGACCATCACATGTTAAATAACTGCTGTTTGATGTTTGTGCTCTCTGAAATTTATGTAATTTTGAAGCATTTAGGGCAGTAATCTTCTCAAGTAGATTTAAAACCATTCATTTCAATGTTGTGTTTCCCCAGAGAACTAACGGAAAGTGCACACTCTGTCACCGCTGATGGACAGACACAGAGGCAGTACACCATTAGTTAGGCCCTGCACATCTCCAAATTGCTTATCTTGTTTCAGAATTGAAGAAAGTAATGCTGCTGAGGGAGAAGGGCAGGAATAAAAGAGCCTGCAGTAAAATTCATAATTACATTCACCTTTAAGAAGTAGAGCAGGCCGCTGGCTCTGTTGCTTCATGTCTGGGAGATCCCAACAGTTCTTTTAGGGCCTCGGGGCCCAGAGCTGCACAACTCTCAAGCCAGCATTAAATGTACTGAGGGCTTACTTTGTGCAGAGGTGCTGTACTTGAGAGCAAGCGAATGCACTGGATTGGGCAACCACAAACTCCTATGGGGGGTTAGAAAAAAATCCGAGTCTTGCCAAAATACACACGAATACGCAAAAGAATAAATAAACAAATAAATTAATGCACGGATGAATATTTCCACGCACACACGCAGACTATCAGTCTGTGTTAACAGCAGACTTAGATACTCTTTAGTTTGCTGCTGCCTTTACCATAGCTCCTCTCCGTGATTATTGTATCACCCATCTTCGGTACATCTTGGAGTTGGATGATACCCTTTCCAGATTTCAAGACACTATTTGGGCGAAGGAGTAAAACAAGCCCCACAAAAGGTTTTTTACTTCTTAATGATGGAGGACTTAGGTTTTCCTCCGAAGCCTTACTAGAGAACAGTAGATGTGCGTCTTTGTTGCAGAGCAGCCTGTGAAGCGGCACACAGGCAGCGCTCAGCTTTCTAGAGTACCATCTTGAGACAGTATTTGTGTCTGTTTCCAAAAGGGCATTGAGACAGGCCTCCGGCCGCAGGAACACAGTCCCCACTGTTTGCTGCAAGGTGAGAGGATGGCGTGCTCAAGTCACTTCAAGAACTGAAGATGTTTCTTTCCCCTGATGAAAGTAATTCATATTTTGAACTGCTTTAACATTCATCGATTAAATAAAATTTATTATTTCCAGTCAGGAACAGGATTTTTAAAGTATAGGATATTCTCTTTCATGTCATTTATGAATATTGCTTCATGTAGTATACAATGGGAGAAAATTATGTTGGAATCTATCTGATTGGCCTTTTCTATGATTGGAAAGCAGGACCTCTGTTCCTATAAAGGTCAAGAAAAAGTGACATCAAATGCTTAACAATTAGAGCCATCAGGTATTTATAAAATGACACTTTGTAAAGTTGATGCTATGTTCAAACTAAAATTATAGAAAATTTGAAAACATTTCTCTGTAACCCCAATTTGGAAGACTATTTCTGGTTCCAGATTCACTATTTTCTTTTTTAAAATATTTCATTTATTATTTTTATTTATTATTTATTATTTTTATTTTATGTGCATCCATATATTGGCTACATGTAACCCATGTACCCATGTCATGCAATGCCCATGAAGGACAGAAGAGGCCGTTGGATCCCCTGGAACTGGGGTTATGGACAGTTGTTAGCTGCCATGTGGGTGCTGGGATTCAAACCCGGGTCTTCTACAAGAACAGTCTTTGTTCTTAACTGCTGAGCCATCTCTCCAGCCCCAGTATTCACTATTTTCAATTTCATAAAGATACTGGTGGTTTCAGATACGGCTGTTCAGGTGCCAGAGATTTGCTACTGTCTTCTTCATGTGAATGGTGTGCTTGTGTGAGGCACAGACATGATCGGTACCCTAACATAGCTCTGTAGTGGAGACTGATTCTTTTAACATAAAGAACTGAATGGTGGAACTTCATGAGTCCCCTCCTGGTCCTTGCTGGGAGTTTGATGCTAGGCTTTTGGCTCACTTGATCTTCTGTAGGTGCACATAGTCACAGTCTTTGAGAGTTCATGTGTGCCCTCACACTGGCAATTTGGAAAATGCTGTCTTGTTGCAGGTGCCTGCTAACTGTATCTCTCACAATCTTACCCATGCTCTAGTAGGGGGCCCTATATGTGGGCACAAACAGCACTAAGTGGACTTGGTGACTCAATGGACTTTAGCAAAAGAGCACATGAATTTGGGAGGAAAAAGTGGGTGAGGAGAAATTGGAGGGAGGAGAGGAAATAGGGTATGGGTTTCATCCAAACACATTCTATACATGTATGGAATTCTCAGATAATTAAGAAAGAAGTTATATAGGGGGCTGGAGAGATGCCTCAGCGGTTAAGAGCACTGACTGCTCTTGCAGAGGACCCAGGTTCAATTCCCAGCACCCACATGGTGGCTACAAACAGTCCTTAACTCCAGTTCCAGGGGAATTGGAAGCCATCTTCTGACCTCCACGGCATTGCATTACATGGGTGCACTCACATACATGTGGGCAATACACTCATAAACATAAAATAAAAATAATAAATAAAATATTAAAATAATAATAACTA
>NW_008356259.1:981331-998115 GCF_000622305.1 Nannospalax galili
AAGTTATATTAAAAAAAGAATTGAAGAGTTTTTTGGGTTTTTTGACAATGACTTTATTTTTAACAAAATATTTTTATTAATTCTATGAGAATTTCATACATGGACACAATGTAGTTTTAACATTTTCACTCTTCACCACCACCCCCAACTTGCCTAATGTTCTTTTCTTAATCTTTCCAAGTTCAGTTAGGTGCTTTACAGTTCCTATTTTCTGTGGGGCACAGGTGAAGTACACAGTCCATAAAAGAATAGTAAAAAGATGATGGAAAATCTCCTGGGTTCTGGGAGTGCGGAAGTCTAAGATCAGGGCCTGGTGCCTAGGAGTACATGTGGAGTCAAGAACTTAGCTGGCCATCAATGGACATGGGAAGTCCGTTCCAGAGGCAGTTCTCCCAAGACTAAGCACTGCAAATGACAGAAACCTCCCCTGTCCCCATCATAAATCTAACACAGAGGCAAAGCCACTGCTGTGCACGATTTGAGATCTTCACAAAAAGAATTCATTGGAAAATGACAGAAGTCCTGTGTTTTCACAAGTTTGTGAACTGAACAGTTTTAAGAGCATTGGAGGAAAAAGCATAGAGTGTATTATATGAGATTTAAATGTGTCCTGGTGGTGAGATAATGTCTTTGGCCTGAAATAGCTTCATATTGTGTAAACCACATCAAGACTATGAAATTAGGTAGTTTTCCATGTTACAAATTAATCAATGATTGAACTTTTGCTTTTCGAAAACATACCTCGTTAAATTTGGCTGTGAGTCTCTATCCTTATTTTTAAGACACCTCTGCCATTTTTCTCAGTACCAATAAAATTCTAAAACAGAATGCTTGTTAGAAAAAAATGAATGTGCTGAATATCAGTCGGTTTCTCAGTTTATATTTCAACCATAAAGAACAAAAAAGAATAAGATTTAAAAATGAAATGCTGAGGCATAAGTAATAAATTTTCAATGTAGAAGCTGTTATAGACTCCAATTTAATGCTGAATTTAATGACAAGACATTGGGGTCAGAATTGAGCATGTTGACCCATTCTGACCCTGAAGTTTTACAACACTGTGACAGACATTTGGAAATTATTTTGTTGCTATTGAATCTGTTGATTCAATGATGGGAAAACTAAAACTAAAGAATGTTAGTGCTCCTACAGAACAATTCTTATAGGAAGGTGCTATTAAGATTTTGTTAGGTGGAAAGTGTCACTTCTGTATTTTATGAATCCATCTTTTAATAGTGTGCAAACTAGTGCCAAGAATGTTATCCCTTTTATTCCATAGCTAATAAAATGGACAGTTAAATGAGAGCTATTCAACTCAATACAGCCTCCAGCTCTCAAAATGCTTCCCTTTTTGGTTTGGAACAAAACTGATATTATCATAATAACCTGGATTTAGCTTTTGAAAAACCTTTTCATATGCTTGCTTTCTCTTCATCCATTGATGAATGCTGTTCTGGTTAATATTGACATTTTGAGGTTGCTGAGAACAGATCTCATATCACGAGTCTAGTCATTTTTTCATCAGTGTAAAGTCCTTAACATGCTTTGGATATTTGATAAATATGTATGCATCGATTTCCTGTGGAACATCCCCTCCTGGGCTCATTAACCTTACCTGAGGAAGAAAGGTCACCTGTTGTTTGTTACACAGATTTAGGAAAAGTGTTGGATGTTAGGCAGTAGCAGATGATCTTGCTGTCCCACCTCCAAATCCTTGTACATCATGTTGGGCTTGTGTTTATAGCCATTAATATCCCAACTCTGAATCAATAAAAACATAATTATATTGATGGTATTAGGCAGAGCTTCCTGGGGAGAATGGTGTCTGTATTTTCTTTTCTGTAATGATAAGATTAGCTTGTAATTTTCTCAGGGAAGAAAAGCAGCAGCGATCAAGAGGGAGGGAGAGACTATATATGCTGTGTCCAAACGAGTTCACATTCATCTCATGACCTTAGGATTTCATGATTTTTTATACTCTCATAGGATGTAGTTTGAGTGGTCAGATCCTTCCTGTATTACTTCTTGTCTTGTTTGTCCTGTAATTTGGTAGTACCATGGCTATATAATCATGCAAGCAGCACACTTTGAAAATCAAAGAGGCAGCTCAAGAATGAGATGTTTAAACTCAGGTCATTGATCTGTATTATCTTTGTTTTTTATTTATGCTCTTGGCCTGCCAGGGAGCCATCCCTCTGTCTGTCTTTCAGCAGGTGCAGAAAGGGACTTGCTATGGTTCTGTTTCTCAGAGCCTGCGTGGCCATGCGTTTTGGCTTTGCATCAAGTGGAATAACTTTCAAAGGGTCATGAAAGTTGTTGGGATCTCCCATAAAAGGCAATATCTATTTGTCCCTGCCAGTGGCATGAATGCTAGGAGGGAACCTGACCTGGATCAAGCATCAGATTTGTGTTCTGAATATATGTTTGGATGACTCAACAGCTAAGAGCATTTCCTGTCCTTGCAAAGGACCAGAGTTCAGTTCCCAGTACTCACAATCATCTAATCATCTGTAACTCTAGCACCAGGGTATCTGAAGCTCTGTTCTGGACTCCAGAGGCATCTGCACCTATGTGCAACCCCCCCCCCGAAACTCACACAGACACAGACACACACACACACACACACACACACACACATACACACAGAGATACACACAGATGCACACATATTTTAAAAATATAAAATAAATTGGGCTGGGCGTGGTGGCGCATCCCTTTAAAACCAGCACTTGGGAGGCAGAGGCAGGCAGATCTCTGTGAGTTCAAGGCCAGCCTGGTCTACATAGTGAGTTCCAGGACAGCTGGGGCTACAGGGAGACCCTGTCTCAAAAAGACCAAAAATAAATAAATAAATAAATAAATAAATAAATAAATAAATAAATAAAATAAATCTTTCTAAAATACTGCAGTGCAATTCAATTTGGCATATCCCATGGTGCACTGAGTCCATCATCACCATTTGCTCTCTCCCTTTTCTCCATCTCAGTTTGTAATAGCATTAATATTAATATTTCAAAATTGAGCTTCTGTTGCATGTCCTCTGCTATGCCAGACACTTTCTAATATCTCTCATTAGCAAAGCAACCCTCAAGCTAAGTGCCATATGGTCATGTAAAATATAAAGTAAAAGCAAAGTGGGAGGCAGAGAAATTTGCCCGGTCATACCACAGATTCTGGATTGCATCCTTGATCTGTTTGGCCTTCAGCCCACATGCCTTTCACTAAATCCCTGCATGTCTTTAATCAGCAATGGGCATGAATATAACACTGTGTTGTTCTCATTTATTCCCTGACAGCACTATTTATTGCACATTCAAGAATAAAATCTTTTGTTTTGTTTTCCTGTTATTAGACCATTGTTAAGCCCAGACAAACTAATCAAAAAGATTACCCATACTCATTATTTAAATTTTACCTATGGTGAAATGGTTAACATAACATTGACTGCTTAAGAATTAACCTATTTCATGTGCTGTTTCTCTATGAGATGAACTAATAAGGTTTTGTTGTACTCTAAATATTATTTCAGAGTGTTGGATGCATTATGATTATGCACTAGTCATGTTCTCAGTTCTATAAATATAGGCTTTAAAATAGCAGATACGGGACTGGAGAGATGGCCCAGTGGTTAAGAACACTGGTTGTTCCTGCAGAAGACTTGGGTTCGAATCCCAGCATCCACATGGCAGCTAACAACTGTCTGTAACTCCAGTCCCAGCCTCTTCTGACCTCTGTGGGCATTGCATAACACCGGTGCACTTACCTACATGCAAACAATACACGAATACACGTAAAATTAAAAATAAATAAATAATATTTAAAAAACATAGCAGATACAGCAGTGAGACACAAGCTCAGCACCTTATCAACCAAATAAAGTAGTATGTACTGGGATTATTACCTCCTCACTGAGAATTTGCAACTTTAGTTATAAACTTTAAATAAAATAGCAATAATGTAAATGTCTATTAAAAGATGAATGGATAAAGTTAATATATGCATAAGCAATATTACTCATCCTTAACACAGAAGGAAATCTTCTCACTCGTGACAGCATGACCAGACCTGGAGGATTTTAAGCGAAGTGAAGTCAGCTTGGAACAGTATTGTCAGATTTTATTTCTGTATAAAATCTAAAATGGCAAAACTAAAGATGGGATGTCAAAGGGTGATTACTATGGTCAGAAGGCAAAAGTAGATGGTAAAATAAGGAAAGTGACAGTCAACATGTTAGAAGTTTCAGTCATTCAAGAGAATGTTGACAAGATCTGCTGCACAGCACACTGCTTAGAGGTAATAATACTGTTTTATACTTCAGATTTTTTGAGGAGAGAGCTTATGTCAAATTTCCTTACTATAGACAAATAACCATAGAAGGAGTAAGAAATAAGCTTTTTAAAAGTTAGGAAGATGTCTATAGTCTTGATATCACTTCAAACTAGACATACATGCTCATTCTCTGTGTACAATAAATACAAGCTTTATACATAAAATACATTCTATTATAACCTTATTAAGTGATAAGGAGTGTGTGTATATTGACTTAACTGTGACATTTTAAAAATATTTATCTATTTTTATTTTATGTGTATGAGGTTTTCACTTTTTCCTCTTTTACTGAATGTTTGAGAAGCTCATATGACATCTTTTGATTATATTAAATTCCCTTCCCTATCTGTACCCCCCTTACCATACCTTGCCCAGTTTTGTGAACTTTAAATATATATACAAGTGTCTGTGTTTGTGTGTATGTGTGTGTATGTGTGTGTGTCTCTGTGTGTATATGTGTGTGTATGTGTATATGTGTGTGTATGTGTGTGTATGTGTGTGTGTCTCTGTGTGTGTATGTGTGTATGTGTGTGTGTCTCTGTGTGTGTGTGTCTCTGTGTGTGTATGTGTGTGTATGTGTGTGTGTCTCTCTGTGTGTATGTGTATGTGTGTGTGTGTGTCTCTGTGTGTGTGTGTGTATGCAGGGCAGAGGAGGAAGTATAGGAAGGGATAACTAACACTAAAGGCCTTTAGAAAGTCATGTGGAAACCTACCACTGTAGTATAAGCCTCTTAAAGTAAGCATTTTAAATATGCATTCTAAACATTTTAAAGTGTTACTTTATAACAAGGGTCATAGCCCCTACCAGCTACCATAGGCTAGGAAAGTAAAAGTCTAATGCCAGGGATGGATTCCCTCTTTTGAAGCTGTTGAACAGGGATCCTATAGACCATCAAACAATACTCTTTGCCCCTGCTCTTGGTTACCCACCAGAACTTGATGGTAAGACCCTATTGCTAAAAACCGTTTTGCTACATGTATGTAAGTACACCGAGTGTATGCGATGTCCACAGAGGCCAGAAGAAGACATCAGATCCCCTGGCATTGGAGTTACAGATAGTTGTTAGCCATCATGTGTGTGCTTGGAAATAAATTCAGGTCCTCTGAAAGAGTAGTTAACCACTGAACCATCTCTCCATCTCCTTTACTGTAATCTTTTACATCATCTTTCCAATATCTTTATTTAGACAACCCTGAAGCAAAATAATGGTTACTGTACTTAGCCAATACACTAGAGGAATTGCACAAGCAGACATTTATCAGCTCTCTTCTAGTAGCATATGTGCAAACTGGCTTGGTTAGGGGTGCATATAGGAAGCTTGCTATGCCAAGTTTCTACAAGATAATCAGCACCCAGTTTGTGTGTGTGTGTGTATGTGTGTGTGTATGTGTGTGTGTGTGTGTGTGTGTGTGTGTGTGTGTTGAAATCCACTATCTACTACATCCAAAATATAATGCAAATAAATCATTAATTTAACATACGTCTTTCCTTGACTGAAGAGTCCATGTTACAGCAAATGCTTGACTGGCCTGAAGTTGGGATACCTATAAAAGGTTTGATTTCATCTGGGTCTCTAGCCCTGGTGTACACACTAGAATTCTGGGATAGAAGATAATGATACCTTATATGTGTACATGTATGCTATTCACAAAAATAATGTGTTCAGCCCTTTAGCTTATTTGGAAACAGTGATCTGAATGCACAGAAGAGACTCAAAAATTTAGTAGTAACATATGACTTTAAATTTTGTCATGAAAACATATTGTCATGCAAAAGCAATGAACAGTCGGTCCACAGCTCTGCCTCAGGAGCTGGTCCTGCCACTTTTTAGCTAAGTAAGCGAGGGAACTGTGCCTCCTACTCCAATCTGTTGACATGTGAATGAAACCACACTATATTATCTCAGCCAACACAAGGTCCTAACAAAGGAAAGTACATAGGGTCCTGTAGGAGCTGTAAAACATAAATCTAGTATCAATAAAAATATAAATATTGTTGAAAATAAGTTTTTAACCACAACATCCCTCTAAATTTCCCTCTGAATCTTACATAAAACAAAACTGGCTTTCAATGGGAAAATACTGTTAGAATGCCAAGTGAAGTAAATGTCACAAATTTTTATGCCAAGAAAATTTTGTAAGAAAGTAGAGGCAGATTGATTTAATTGTGTTAAAGAAAACTTAACTTTTAAAAAGTGTTACTGTATCAGTGTATCAAAGTTTAAAGACAAATTTCGAGAACGTATTTTCACTTGTGTGATTTAGTCTTATTTCTTACTGTTAGTGATAAACTCCTTTGAGTCCTCTCTTTCCCCCACTTTCCTTGATTCTCTATCCCTTGTTCTTTTTTTCTTCCCTAACATCAGACCTAATAATAATTGAGGCATTATGATTTCTTCCTAGCATACATATTTCTGATTTTCATGAGTCTCCTGTCCCAGAATTTCATGATATACAGTAAGTTGACTCTCTTAGACCTGTGGTCTGTATCTAGAACTCTTCGGCAGGCCTTCCTTAACTTTTAGTTCTGAGAGTACACAGTCATTTTATCAACTGTTCATTACTTCACTTACCCTTTCTAGAATTAGGTTTGCAGGAGCTCTTCCTTCAGGCATGTCTTTCTTCAGTAACAACTCTTAGACAGCATTCTAGAAGATCCTCTAACCATTTAAGTTCAATGTCACCCTTGTGGCCTGCACTTCACTTGGTGAGAGAAATCTGATGCACATCAGACTTTCCCCCAGCCTGCCCAGGCTGTTGTTGTTATCCCCCCAGTGATCAGAACTCTCTTTTTCAGCATTGACTTTAACTGCACATTCTAGTCATTTAATCCTTAGAGTCCACAGACCTTCACAAAGCTATTTATCATCTTATGAAATGTGCTTCTCTAAAACACTGCTATCAGTGATTGTTTCTAGTGAAAGTCATGTACCCTTGTGACAGTCCCACAGACGGGTTCCATTTTCCTGACTGTGCCTCAGCATTGTTCTCATACCTTCAGGATTCCCTGACTGTTCACCAGGCATATTTCTCAGAACTTTCTTTTTTCTCTTTTCTTTAAATCGTCACACATTCCCTACAGAACATAGTTGACTCTTACCAGTTGCATAACCCATTGCCACTCCATCTGCTTAGGTATCTTCAGGCACTATCAAACTAACATGGCTAAAACTTGATTCTAGAACATTCTTCCAAAGTCTGTTTCCTCACAATCTTTTCCACTTTAGGAAGTCATTTGGTAGGTCAAACTGGAAAATCTAGAATATTCTTGGAGTCTTCCCTTTCTCTTATTTTCCACACTCAATATCCCCTAATATGTTATCAACTGGTGTGCTTTTCTTTGTCTCCATGCCACAGCTCCATTTCACTTGAGCGTTCTAACCATTTCTGATGCTGCTACTCAGTTTTCCATATAGGAACAAGGGATCATCTCTAAACCTATAAAACTCATCATGCCACGTGCCTGCATCAAACCTGAGAAGGCTTAACTTTTGACCTAAAATATCTCTACCAAGCTTCAAACTAAAAATCAATATTTAAGCATATCTTTCCTTTTAATTACAACTACATTACTAGGAAAATATTATTAACCTCATTATATAAACAAAGAAATCAGTTCAAAGGCATCCAGGTGATGCTGGCTGAGACCAGTGTTAGATTCTGACAGTGGCTCTGAGAGCCTGTACTATGAAGTGCAACTTGCTATTGAAAGGCCCTGCAGAGTTGGCCATTGCCCACCCTGTCAACCTTACCCTATCCACTAGACTATAAACTAGCAATGAGAGAGCTGTTCTGTGTGGTTCACGCCCCTGTCTCCACATCTCGAGGTAGTGTGTTTTTCAGCATGCTGGACTCCTACCTGCAACCGTCTTCTGAATCTTTCCATACAAAGAACCTCCTTGTCTATAAGGCTTCCTTAAACTGTGACCCTGCTCTCAAGCCCTCCCTGACCACCCATTTAAATCAAGTCCCAACTGAGTTTTCTTATCTCATCATCAGTTAGCAATTTTCCAACTTGAACTTATTGTTAACCAATTTATTCTTTTATCTTTTGACTAGCCCACCAGGGCACAAGGGTATAGACATACTTACTATTGCAAACCAAGTTTTCCCATAGCAAACATTTGAAAAAAATATTGTTGAGTAAAACAACTTCTCATTTTCAACTTTAAGCCCAGAGGCAACTTCTGAAAAAGTACTGTTTTGGTTCATTCTTAAATTGAATAAATATTGGGTCATTTATCGTAAGTTTAATTCTATGCTGGGAACTGTGACTACCACAGTGAAAATTAAGCATGGTCTTGAGGTTCAGAAAGCTCACAGGATACAAGGAAAATAATAGCATCAATAGCAAGTGATCATAATGTAACATGTAGTAGATTATAGAATAACTCACAGAGAATTATCCTTGCTGTTTAAGCCACAATGATAAACTATAAATTGATACAAATAATTCGATCATTTTTTTCTAACACTACATGTATATTATGTGTGTTTGTGTGTGTGTGCTGCATATCCTTGGTAGAAACAAATGACCTGGTTATATAGTTTTAATAAGTGGGGTTTGTTTCTTGTCATGTGTGGTATATGCATGCGTATGCATGTGTGTGTGGATGTAGTCACCCATGTGTGCATGTGTGGAAGCTAGAGGTCAATGGTGTGTGTCTTCCCCAGCTACTCCCCACCATATTTTTGAGACAGAGTCTCCCACTGACCATGGAGTTCAAGTTTCAGTGAGGCTGGCTGGCCCACAAGACCCTGGGCTCCACTGTCTCCAGGCCTTCCTAGTGTTAGGGTTCCAGACACAGGCTGCCATGCTCTGCTTTTACTCAGGTGCTGGGGAACCAAACTCAAGTAGTTGTAGTTACACAGCCAGTACTTTACCTACTGAGTCATCACCCCAGACTCAGGCTTTTTTTTAAGAGTTCTCTATTTGATGATAATTTTTTAGAGGTGGCATACAAAGTTATATGCTCAATGGTGGCATTTTCATACACCTTGGGCATTATATTTTTCTAATTTATCACCCTTCCTTATGCCTCCCTTCTTTCTGCTCTGCTGGTCTCCTTCCCCCATTTAATACTCACTTCCACTTCCATGTCATATGGTTTCCACCACCCAGTCTTTTCCCCGCCTCTCTTAAGATCTCTTCCTCCTTTAGCATGATCCCCTCTTTCTAGTTAAACAACCTATACATGCACACACTCACACACACACACACACAGACACACACACAGACACACATGCACAAATATACGCACACATTCAATTTTTGGAGAAAGACAGCATCTAATTGAAAGAAGTCTGGTCATTTGCCAAACATCCCACAATAAGCAAGATGAATATACCCACATACAGTGCTTTCCTGCCTTAATTATTAATAGTAGCAAGGTTAAGAAACCTTCAAATAGGCTAAGATTCAAACTTCTGTAGTCTCCCCCATATTGTGAAATCTGCAGCTAATACCTGTAAGCTTCTTTACTAAGTTTATAATTCAGTCAGAGAATATCTAGTCTGTCACACCTTTGTGACAGCTGTAGAAGTCTCAGCAGATCCATGCCTCCTCTGGGCTCTCTGCAACTTGTTGCGTGTGTTGGACAAATGTGTCCTGGAATTGCTACATAAAAGTTTTAGTCATTTACAGTTCCTTTGTTATATGCAAGGACTCTTTGCCTAAGCACTATGGTAAGAGCAAGACTCATAACCTTTTCATAATTTGCTTCCATTAATATTCCAGTTGTCTGTGAGGTGGCTGTGCACACTGCGAATGTTTCCACCTCCTTGGCAGACTAAGATTGAACTCTGGTTGGACATAGACCTTCATAACCACTAGTGGCCAGGACATGTGGAGCTCTGAAGACATGTCAGGTGTTTTCCTCCATCACTATGCACCTTATTGTTTCAGACAGGGTCCTACTGTCCAGCGAGCCCCTGGAAATCCTGTCTCCACCTCCATCTCAAGGCTACAGGTGCATGCTGCACACCCAGCTTTTGTGTGATTGGATATCTGAACTCAAGTTCTTGTTCAACAAACACCACCTACTGAATCATCCCCGAGCCCCCAAAATTTTTATGTTTTCCTGTCAGGATATTCATATTAATGGAATACTGTCATTTTCTGATACTGCAAAAGTATGTTTTCAGAAAACATAAGAGAGACACATTTATAAGGAAGGTGACAGTGAACCAGGTGTTGTAATGTCCTGTCAGTGACATGATATCTCATGCAGGTTTGTAAGGAAACACAGACTGCCTTGATTGCGAGTGCCTGCATTCATCATATCGCTTAGTCCTGATTCTTAATTTCTAGTTATTTCATAAAAACCGTATCATATTATTCTAGAAACATAGCATAGTGTGTCATAATGTTTGATTATCATCCAAGTCAGTTACATTAAATAATGTGCTATTTACATCTTTCCACTAATTTTTTTTCTAAGTTAGGGAGTTTATTAAGCAGAGATAAGGAAGAGAATACACTTCAGATTTAAGTGTGGGCATTTACAGAGAGACTAGGAAAAGGAAAATAGAGCCTAAGGGTACCAGCCTCTCAAGACAGGGACTCATACTTGGAAGTCCACACAATGGCTCTATATATGATCCTGTGACTTTGGAAGTTATATTGTTCAAATAGGATAATTTATAAAAAAGTTCAAAGATTAAACAAAGACGAACTGGGTGTGGTAGTGAACTATAATCTCACACTTGGGAGATGGATGTGGAAAGATCTGTATGTTCAAATGCAAGAAACATTAAATATCAGTCTTTTCTGTCAAACGCTGTAAAACTTTGGTTTAGGACAAGGAATTCAAATCTTTTACTCTCCGCATGTAAAACTTTTTAAATTTTTAATTATTTTATTGAATTTTTGTGTATTTCATACAGAAAATCATCTATATACCACCCTTCCCGTTTGGCACCCTTTCCTAGCCTGTCACTGGAGTTCATACATTCTGTCATTTGTGCTAAGGCCTATTAGGTAAAGGTAGTGTCCTGAGATGTCCTTCAGTGCAAGTTCATCCACCAGGGTGTAGTCGACCTATTTAGAGTCTTTCCCTTCAAGAAGATCAGTTCTTCCTCACCCAGCAGTAATCAGCTGTCAATAATTCTTCCACTAAGATTGGGGCCTGCTGTTCATTTCCACAGTTCTGTGCTCGGTTTTTGTCTGCTTAAGTTTGCATAGGTCTTGTGCATGCTGACACCACCACTGTAGGTTTGTGTAAGAAGGATCCCAGGTGCCTGTAGGACCATTTCTGTATGGTCATTCACCTCCTCCATGGCTCTTACAATCTTTCTGCTCCCTCTTCCACAATAGTCTCTGAACCCCAGGTTGGTGAACCTCAATATAGGAGTCGTGTCCAAGGACCCACACTCTGCAAACTTACTCGTGTTTTGGCCATTTTCGGCCTTTTGTTTTCCTGGCCCTCTGTTGCTTGAGGGAGCTTCATTGATGAGAATTGCATTAGTGTTCTCTTTATCCCTTGTTCTATTTTCTGTGAGTCTTACGTGCAGAGGTTGCATCCTAGATGTACCACTTAGGCTTGGGCAATTTACAGGGAATCTCTGTGTGTGACCAGTGCTATAACTCTGTAATTATCTCTGTTTGTTGAAGAAGAATGTACTTTGATGGGTGTTGGCTGGGATGCTTGTCTGTAAATTTAATGATCCGTATCTCGCACATAGTAAGAGATTAATTTGCCTAGGGATGAGAGCCTTGGGGTTTTCTCTATGATCAATGACCTCTCCAGCTATGTGTATTTGGCTAGGTTTACAGTACCAGACATGAGCTTCCTCCCACTGAGTGAGCTATATTTGCTGCTTGAAGGAAAAAACGAGGCTTGGAGAAACAGTATTGTTTTCCCAGTCAAAGACTGTAAATGCAGATTTGTATTCAAACCCATGTTTGTCCAACGTCTCATCTCCACATCATTACTATGCTAGCATGTACAGTGGTTTACTATGATGTGAAAACAGTTAAATTTGCTTCTATTTACTATAGTCATAAATTGTATAACTTTAGAAGGATAGCCTTAGAAAGTAAAATAGAGCTTACAATCTATATGTTTTGGTAAAGCACAGAATGTTTGGGAGCATTACTTTGTCGATGGCAGAGAACAGTCACATAGAGCATTGTTCTACCTCCTGTGGACATTTACAGACTGTGATCCAGTCACGAGCTGTCTGATGTTGCACTTGCACATGACAATGACATTGATGCTCTGGAACAGGGGATTCTTCACCTGCTGATGGGTGAATTTAGTTCCACTTAAAAATCCAATTCGAAAAATCCTTTGAATAACCTTGAAATCACTAATTACTAGTAACACTGCTACATGAATTTATTCAAGATATTCTGATTGAACATTATGTTTCTTAAAAATTGTAGTCCCATGTTTTCTTCCCATCATTTGTGTACTTACAAAGAATTTTGATGGTTAGGATAACTACAGCATGTAATTTTCTTAAAATAAAGTGAACAGCTAAATTGCACAATCGCCTCTGCTTTTGTTTACTTATGTTCCTTCACATTTTGTTTTCTCTCACAACTCACCTCATGTGGCTAAAGATTCACAAGGTCTGAAAAAGTGAACACTTTTTTAGCATCATGCTTTTTTATAATTTTTAAAAATATTTTTATTATATGTGTATGAGTGTATTGCCTGCATGTATGTGAGTGCACCCATGTTATGCAATGCCGTGGAGGTCAGATCATGCTTTTAAACCTATCCCTGTTCACCCACTTGTAGATATTTTCAGAAATATTCTTTGCATATAGATAAACACAGGTAGATATATATCACGCCCTTTAAGATGTACTGCACACTGATGAGTGCAGACGTACCCTGTAACTTCAGAACTTCAAATGGTGACATTTGTATTAGAAAATCATGAAGTATCAAGTCTGAAAAGGTTCTGTTCATTTTTCTTATAGTGTCATTTGTTTTATTTAACCTTGGAACGTCTGTCAGTCATGTTCTCGCTTGACTTTTCAAACTTTCAAACTCCATTTTACGTAGTTGTTACCATCATTTCCCTCCACTTCTCCATATCACAAGAAATTACTTTCCTTGAATGTCAAAAACATCACCAAGACACTGTTCTGAAAGCTCCCAGGCTTTGGTGCTGTGGTGAACCCAACAACTCAGTATTCACTTCTCTGAAACAAAATAGCATTTCTCAAGAGGGATATCTGGGATATCTGAAGAGGGGATTTTATTTCTTGATTACGTATTTCTTTCTTTCTTATTTTTTTAAGACAGTGTCTCCCTGTAGCCCCAGCTGGCCTGGAACATTACATACATACATACAATGTATGTGTGTATGTGCATGTGTATATATATGTATGTATATATAAACACGTGTGTATATATATTTCTTAATAAAAGTAAAAGAGACAAAAAATTCTTTGGCCACCCTCATCCCTCGTTAATCTTCAAGCACACAGAATCAGACAATTCCATTGCTGTTTTGCTTATATAATTATTTAGAGATTGTAGCTGGCTGATAGAACAAAATTAAAAATATTTTCTTTTGCTCTTCAAAATATTTATTTAAAGTTTTCCACATCATGAGCATTATGCCACGTGTTTCAGACTCATTTAGCAAACTCATGGACTCTTAGTTTCATTAGAGATATTTAAGGAAGCAAACAGAGTTAGTGAAAACTTGAGCAAGAATAATCCAGTTGTGTGTTGGGTGCTGTGGAATCTGACAGATGTTGTCTGCCATAGCCAGTTAGGGATAAAGATGAAGGAGGCTTCAAAATAAATAATAATTTTATTTGATTATTAGTGGTAGTGTAGATGATGCCAGATAGAGAAAGAAGTTAAGTGGTGAGGCATCTAGTAGAGAAGTGGGGAGGGGTCCAGACAGGAGAAATAAGTCAGTAGAAGAGGCAGACACGAAAGCACAGCTCTCATCTCAAAGGGGATGAGAAAGAGTTTATTCTGAAGCCAAATATGAGTGACCATGGCCCAGGAACACAGGGTTAGTTAGTTTACCCCAAATTCCATGTTCCAACATGGAAGTCGTTTCTTTTGAATTTTATAGAAACAGAACAAAGAAAAGTCATAAATCAAAACAGTTCAAATATATTGGTGGAAACAAGTAGGTGGTTACAGAAAAAGAGAAATTTCAGCTCCAGGCCTCAGGTGCTACCTAAAGACACTCAGCCTTTTGTTTGATGGGACCTAGGGCTTTAAGTGAATACATTCATAAAGGTTTTTTACAGGAAGTTAAGTCAGAAACAGAGGTGGGCAAAGAGTGTCTAGTTAGGGGGCTAAAGATAGCCCAAGATAAATTGCAGTTAGGCTCCGGACCTACCACATTTTAAGCTCTGCACAGTCACTGAAGTTCTGATCACTTGATCAGCCTTTGCAGAATGTTCAGTTTCAAGATGCAGTTTTTCTGGGAACTTTGCTTCACAAAGGCAAAAGGCAACATGATGTAGTTGGAAGCTATATGTAGTTTCATATACTTAGAATTTACTGCCCAAGGGGCTGCAAAGGAATCCAAGTCATGAAGCCTGACACCACGGCGTCTGGATCAACTGCAGTTTCAAGAGGGAACAAAATGAATAGATTTTAGCTCTGGCAGCTGTATGGCAGATGGAGCTGAGAAGGTTGAGAGTGGGCCATTTCAGAAGCTACTTGAAATAGTCCAGGCAGCAGCTGATGAAAGACAGACTTCAGCACTGGCAGGGACGTTGGAAATATAATAGTATGAGATTTATCTAGAAACTAAACAGACAGGACTTAATTCACTGCTGAGTGAGTCAGCAGAAAGTTTCTGGACCCATTAACCTGCAGGGTCTGTCAGAAATGCTCAGAATTCATGGAGAATGCGAAGGAAAAGGCATTTTCCTGAAAAGTGCAGTGTGGTCTCCAAACTGCAACAGAGTTCTATCCAGGATCTATCTGCAAGCTGCCAGGCTCAGTGCTGTGGAGTCCCTCATGTGAACAGGAAGCAAAAAGTCAGGGAACAGACACTGGAGGCCATACTTCAAGCAGGGCTTGGATTTTGTCCACTGAAAAGGAATTGAGTCTTGAGAGGAGAAGATCAACACAATGGTGACAACAGAGTGGTGATCTTAGGAGTTCAGATCTGTAGTCCTCAGTCATGAGTGAGAAGTGGAACCACAAACCAAGGGGAAGTGGAATCATGGAGCTGAGGACCACTGAGGTCCAGAACAGTCAGCTCAGTGAGCAAGGACAGGCTCCGACATAAAAGAGGGCTGGGAGGTGGGTAGTAAAACCTGTTAGGTCTGGATCCTGAGTTTCAGGAACCTGTCTCAGACAGTGGCTAAATATATGAAGCTGGATATCAATTGCCTGGCATAAGGTACAGAAAAGATGTGAAAATTACAGATTATGATTATCAGTAGTATTCATGAAGATAGAAAAATTAATGCGTACAGGTAAAATACAGCAGAAGTTAAACAAAATTCAGGGGAACTCTGCCTCATGGTGTACAACCTTAGACTGCCTTCCCTGTGAACCTTTTCTTTCAACCCCAGGATTTTGTTCCTGTTATCTTACTGGGGTTTTTTTGTTTTGTTTTTAATTCCCATACCTCACTCTTATTAAAGAGCATTGCTCTGGCAGCTTCTTCCACAAAAATGATTTTCTTTTTTATTCACTGGCCACCTACTAGGAGAGGGTATCTCTGTTTTTGACACACACACACACACACACACACACACACACACGCATACACACACACTGCAATCTCTATCACACTGTCTCTAACTTATCACTTCATAGCACACGACATTGAAATTTTTATCTGATTACATATCCCCTTCCCTTTCCCAATCCCCTCCAACTTGAAACTCCAAAAAATAGGGATTTGTCTATTTTGCCATGCTTATTTCCAGCTATTTCAAGATTTGTGTCTAAGATGTAATAGATGCTTAAGATACATTTGAAATATGAAAGAATGCTAAATTCCTTATTCTGGTGTGACTGTTTTTTGCAGTGCTGGGATACAATCATGTAGTCTAGGCAGTTTATCACTGAAACCCCATGTCATCATGTTGTCTATATAGATGGATACATGGTTTTCTACTTTAATTCTGCTTTCATAATATAAGCGTATTTTCAGCAAGATTGTGACACTTTCTTACATTCACATGCCTCAAATGTTGGGCTCAAAGCACATGTTACAACAGTACCTAACTTCCCATATTTATATTAGAGTTGATTAAGTACAGTTTTTAATTATTTTCACATTTCAGTCTGAATCTCATTATCTGTAATACTTGAACAATGAATCTTCCTCATGTTACTTTCTGCATCAAAATCTTATATAACATTTATAATAACATTTATTTATAATTTTAAAGTATTTTATTTATTTTATGTGTATCAGTGTATTGCCTGCATGTGTGTAAGTTCACCCATGTCATGCAGTGCCTGCCAAGGTCAGAAGAAGGCGTGGAACTCCCCTGGAATCAA
>NW_008356259.1:998431-998933 GCF_000622305.1 Nannospalax galili
AAGGAAGGAAGGAAGGAAGGAAGGAAGGAAGGAAGGAAGGAAGGAAAAGTTACCTATTTCTTGTCTATTTTAGTCTCTGGTACCATATCAAAAAAACTCAAAGGCCTAACATGCCTTCAAAATTATGAGAGTTTCCATGTCTTCTATTGGTTTCAAATACTTAATGTTCGACATTGTTGCCTTCACATTTTTATATTTTTTGCTTTCACATCTCTTTATTCTTTAGGGAAAAAAAAACTAGGAATGAATGACTGTTTTAAGTATGGAGCCTCACGCTATTTAAACAGCATAGGCATTTAAAGTTGATGGGAAGGGTGCCTTGGTGTTGCTGTGGGCCCTGATCACAGTATATAGACAAAGAACTCCTTGCAAACCTAAGAGTTTGAAGACTACCTGATCCATCAAGATATCCTTCCCTACAGCTCATTTCCTTTAAGTCCTGTGGAATCACACAGAAAAAGTTCCATAATAAAACAGCTCATTAAATACTATATATATATAT
>NW_008356259.1:999038-1002760 GCF_000622305.1 Nannospalax galili
ATATAAAACATGTGGCTAGGCCACTCACTGGTTTTCCCACTTTTGGTAGCAAAAACTTAAAGAATATTAGCGTAAATCTTAGATCTGAGATTTAAATCTTTTGCATTTAAATTTTTCTATAATGAAAGTAACAGTATAAACATATGATCAGATCAGTGGTGTTTGGCCTCACTGAGGTAGACTGTAGGCTCACTACATCTGAAAGGAGATGGAGCAGTCTGTAGAGCTGAGAACACTGCCATGCGGTGGTGTGGACCCAGTGTGGCTACAGTGTCTATCGTCAAGACAACCTAGAAATCCATTTTTAACTTTTG
Organism: Nannospalax galili; assembly: GCF_000622305.1. Classification (NCBI taxonomy): domain Eukaryota; kingdom Metazoa; phylum Chordata; class Mammalia; order Rodentia; family Spalacidae; genus Nannospalax; species Nannospalax galili. Next base: position 999,353 of record NW_008356259.1, read on the forward strand.
TTTGTTTAATACGAAATTTTCCCATTTTGAAAATTTGGTAGCCAGCTGGAAAAAAAGGGGGGAGAAAGAGCAAGATTAAACCTATCTGTCTACATTTCACTAGCTAGGCAGAATATGTAAACCCACCTCTAGCCAGGCTGCAGGAACCGAAACTCCTCCTTAGCAGTCACCACTGCAGATGTTGTTTTCAGAATTGAAGCCCCCTTGACAGAAGAGTACAGTGAAAGATACAGCTGGGTTCGAGACTGTGCAAGGGCCAAACCAGCACCTGGTTCTAGTGCTTTATAAGCCAAGGACAGCATCTCAGCACAAGTGTGCAGGAAGGCTCAAGCCAGAGATAGGCACAGGCAGTTAGCAAGGAAGTCTCTCAGGTAGCAGGCTTTGTCTGAAAGACTATGAAACAAGCCAGAGAGGATTTGGGGCCCAGATGGGCGCTTAGGGTGGGCATTCCTTATAGGGCCGGAATTCAGAAGCATTCATGTGGGTGGGAAACTGAACCTCAAGCCAATGGCATAGAAAGACGTGGCTACAAGGTAAGACAGAGCAGGCGAGAAATAAGAACACAGCAAGACTGACTTGATGTGGAATTAATCCATATTCCCTATATCCAGAAGGAGGGCTGGCTGCAGGGCTGGCATGAGATTGAATGTGTGAAGGGCAGGAAGTGACAAGTGGTATAAGGAAGAAAGGGGCGGGGATAGCAGAGTAGCAAGAGATAGGTCTGTTACATAGAAGCAATGTTCTTTGCCCAACAACCCTAGTATTTGAAATGTACATATAGAAGTGTATTAGGGTAATTTTTGTTAAAGTACAACAATCAGGAAACTACCAACTGAAAGTATTAAAAATATTGATGCAGCAAAGGCCAGGTATATTATTATATGCATATATGCATAGCGCACATTCATATGTTATATAGTGTATAACATACATAGGTATAATAATCCTAAACTGACATTTCCCAAAGATGCTTCCATTTTCTCTTTCTTGTTATGGTTTAAATGAGGATGTCCCCCATAGGCTCTAAGTATTTGGACAGTTTGTCCCCAGTTGGTGGCACTGTTTTGGGAGGTCTTAGAAGGTGTGGCCATGCTGGAGGAAGCACGTCACTGGGGGCTGACTTAGACAGTTCTTAAGCCTTGCTGAATCTCCAGTCACTCTCTTGATTCCTGTGCCTGCTTGAAGATGTGAGAGCCTAGCTTCTGCTCCTCCTCCAGCCACCTCTGCCACCATGCCTTCCTACTATGAGGGACTCTTGCCCCTTTGGAACCATAAGCTAAATAAACTCTTCCTTTCACAAGTTCCCATGGTCATGGTGTTTCTGTCACAGCAACAGAAAAGTAACTAATACACCAGTCTAGTCATTAAGATACTTTTTAAACTTTAAAGTGTAAATATTTTTGTTAGGAAAACATTGATTCTGGAAAGGTTTAGCATTTAGGAAAAGGATTAGATCAGAGACCTCTCCTGCAGCAATAATTCTAACATTTTCCCCATGCAGCTGTTAAGTTTTTTCTTAGTGAGTATAATCAATGGAGCTATTTCTGTGGCCATTTTATGTGGAATATGCCCCAAAATTTCTACAGGGTTAATTATGTGCATTTATCTGTTTCCAGCAAATAAAGACAGAAAAGGATCCTGAACATTTTACACTTAATCATTACTCTTATCAACCCAGATGGTTGAAGGCCAAGCTACGACAACAAAAAAACTAATCAATTTATAATTGTAATATTGATAACCCTGATGAGACTCTGAAGTAATCTATTAAAAGAAAAAAAATCCCTTGATGGGAAGTCTAGAGAACAAGGAATACATCGTTAAGCTTGTCTCTACACCCCCGATCCTGCCTGGAATCCACTGTGTATTGTTGATTAATTAATACTTGTTGGATGGATTAATGTTTCACAATAGGAAAAGTGATTTAAGCCTTCTAAGAAAATATAAATTAAGATTTTTTAAAGTTTGTGCTTGTGAAAGATGCATTTCTCTTGAAAATAGTGATAAATAGCAGGTTTAGAAGATTCTGTTTGAGGTTAGCAAATAAGAGTTTCCCAGAGTAAGTCTTTATTATTTCTAGTTTCAAATCTTAAAACTCACCTTATTTCATTAAGATATAAGCCATAAATCATAATTATAAATCGGTTACTTTCTATTAAAATCTGTCTCTAGGGGAGTAATCATACATAGTATATACAAAAAGGATCATTGAACCAGTTTGGCCTCATTTTGTAATCATGGTAAGGATAATATAGAGATAATAGAGGCACATAGAGAATAAAGCCTTAATTTGATTTAGCAATCAGCAGGCAGTTGCTGAAATCCGAAGAAAGATGAGATGAGAATATAGAGCTCATACAGTTCCAATAGCATGGATTCAAGTCCTTTCATTAAAAGTAGAGCAATGATGAGACTTAAAAAAATTATATCCAAAACGTCTCTTCAGCCAAGAGCAGGACTTAGTTGGCCCAAAAAGTCCCCCTGATACAGCAATTAAAGGATGCTGAGGGAAGCAGAATCCATTTTCTCCAGGGACCAGATCCCTGAGAGGTTATCTAATCCCAAGTAGGCAACCCTAAATAGAGGTAAATGGTAGCACCCCTAAATGGACTCAGTGCATTATGTGCGTGTGTGTGTGTGTGTGTGTGTGTGTGTGTGTGTGTGTATAACAATAATAAGAAAGTGGATAAGAAACTGAGAAAAATGGGGGGCCATGGGAGGAGTTGGTGGGGGATTAGGAAAGATGAAAATAATGCAGACGACACTCACGTATGAACTTCTCAAAAATAAAAAGTTTTAAACAATTCCTCTAAGATACCATATTTAAAAAAAAACACCTTAAAGAGAGAAGGAGAGATGGTGTTTTCCCATCACAGGACACTCAGAAGCTCAGACTGAGCTGCTAGGCTCTGTCAGATGTTCACAGGATCAGCAGCCTCCTGTGAGCTGCAGGTCAGCATGTGTGTGACAGCCTTCCATGTTGATGCTGAAGTCTGGACAGCTGGTAAGGCAAAAAGTTGCAGTCATAAAAGATGAAAGTAACACTTTGCTAGATCAAACAAAAACATTTTGTATTTCAGAATAAGAATTCCTCTATTCTCAGGGCTAGGTCTTTTTCTCTAAGCTACTGCAGGGCTATGTGGCCACCCTCACAGAGTTTTCACAACAAAACCTCAAAATCATGTAGTTCAACCCTGAAAATTCTACATTTTAGGTATGATAAAGAATATTCACAGGGACTGGAGAGATGGCTCAGCATACATTGCTCTTGCAGAATCCCCAAGTTCAGTTTCTGGTACCCCTTGTAACTCTAGCTCCAGGACATCTGTCACCTCTGGTCTCCACAGGCACCTGCATTCACATATACACCCCCCACATACACACACGTACACTTAATTAAAAATAAAT
>NW_008356259.1:1002799-1017125 GCF_000622305.1 Nannospalax galili
ATCCATTTGATTATTTCAGAGAAACAGAAAGCATCAGTTAATTATTTTGAGGCATTTGTATTTTTATATTAAAAAATACAATTTTAAAACAAAATTTCTTAGAGTTATTTTTTCAAAAACATATTTACTTTTCAATACAACTAAACTTGGTTATCAAACCAAGTAAAGTGAGAAAATTTTGAAATATATATATATATAGTTGTTGTTGTTGTTGTTGTTGCTGTTGTTGTTGTTGTTGAGACAGTTTCTCCGTCTAGCACCAGCTAACTTGGAACTCGCCATGCAGATCAGGCTGGCCTTGGTCTTGTAAGATCCAACTTCCTCTGCCTCCCAAGTTCTGGGATTAAAGGCCTGCTACATCATGCCTGGTTGAAACATGCTTTAAAAATCCCTAATAGTGGAGCTGGAGAGGTAGTGCAGCAGCTAAGAGAACTGGCTGTTCTTACAGAAGACCTGGGTTCGAATCCCAGCACCCACATGGTGGCTAACTACCATCTGTTACTCTCCCTCTAGGGAATCTGATGCTCTCTTCTGTCTTCTGCGGGTGCTACATGACACAGGTGCTCTTACACATATAGGCATAACACTTATACACATAAAGATAAATAAATAATAATCCCTGATAGTATAGTTCACACATAATCAGACTAGTAGGCAGTATCCTTTGAGTTAGAATGGCTCAAAATATCAAACCTTAAAGTCACAAATAGAGGAAATGGTGAACTTAATAGAATACCTTGAAACTCACAAGTGTAAATATGCAGCTATTATTTATAATAAACCATGATTCTGTTTGGTGGCTATGATTTCATATAGTGAGTCTAAAAACTACTCTAAAATGAGAGAGGCTATATATTTTGTTTATAATTTTTTGTTAAAGTTAGAACATTGACTTTAATGAAAAGACCTCACTTTAATGAAATGTTTTTAGCTAAGGAGGAAATAAAATATTCCAATATGATTGTGTTTGAGGGAATTAAGTCATGAAATGAAGCTTTTTCCATTGTTATAGTTGTATTGGTTACAGAATAGCAAGAGATAAATGAGAGTATAAATGCGAGTCATTAAACTGACTTTTGAGACTGTCTGTAGGCAAAATCATCTAGGGGAGGTATAGCTGCTATGAAATGCGCCAGGAATCATACACAATTATCAACTCAGAATGGATAAAAGACTTTAAGTGTAACACCAGAACTGTGAAACTACCAGAAGAAAACCTATAGGAAGCACTTTAGGACATCGGTGTGAGAAAAGGTGTTTTGTTGTTGTTGTTGTTGTTGTTGTTGTTTGGTATATATCAAACCACTCCCAAAGCCCAGGCAACAAAGGCAAATATTAAATGGAGCTGAAATACTTCTGCACAGCAAGGAGCCAACCTACTGAACAAAGGGACAACCTGGAGAATGGGAGAAAACAATTGTGAACTATTCATCCAACAGCGGATTGACATACAGAGCATATAAAGAGCTCAAGCAATAGAGGATCTACACATAATCCAATTAAAATGAGTAAAAGCTGTGAATAGACATTTCTCAAAAGAAGATACACAAATGGCCAAAAAGTTTAGAAAAGAAATGCTCCTCACAGCGCTAGGAATGTAGCTCTGTTTCCTGCATTCTAGGCAGGACAAAGAGGCCTGACCTCCTCCCCAGCACCACATACAATGTCACCAGTTATCAGGGAGATGCTAATTTACTACACTGAAATATCATCTCATTGCAGTTAGGATGACTGTTCTAACAAAGACACAACACAGCAAATTTGATGGAGGTGCAAAGAAAAAAGAGCTCTCCTGTACTTGGTGGGAATGAAAATATTTGTGTTTTAGAAAACAGTATGATGGCCTCTCACATAACTAGAAATAAAACTTACAGTAGAAATGCCACACCAGATTGGTTTCAGAGCATGACAACCACTACTGAAGCATTTCACAAGCTCAGGAGCTCTGGGAATGGAGTGGCTCTGCGGTTCAGCCTGATGAGAAGCCACAGAGACATGCTGCAGGGGACACTGTATTAGGGTTCTCTAAAGAAACAGAACCAGTAGAATGAATATATAGGGACTTATCAGATTAGCTCACAGGATAGTCTGAGTAGTCCAACAGTGGCTGCACAACACTGGAGAGGCTGAGAATCCACTCAGTCCATGAGGCTGGATGTCCAAGTAGTCCCAATCTGGTGCTGAAAGTCTGATGGATTACAAAAGACTGGCCGCAAGACAAACTCACCAGTGAGAGAGAAGGCGAGCAACAAGAAGCCCGGTGTTCTCCTCTACCATGGCCTTTTATACCGGCTGCCATCAGAAGGTAACACCCACATTTAGGGTGTGTCTTCCAGCTTCAGTCCACGAGGCTGGATGTCCAAGTAGTCCCAATCTGGTGCTGAAAGTCTGATGGATTACAAAAGACTGGCCACAAGACAAACTCACCAGTGAGAGAGAAGGCGAGCAACAAGAAGCCCGGTGTTCTCCTCTACCATGGCCTTTTATACCGGCTGCCATCAGAAGGTAACACCCACATTTAGGGTGTGTCTTCCAGCTTCAGATGATCCAATCAAGAAGATCTCTCTCATTTCAGTTAATCCCAGACACAGTCAAGTTGACACCCAGGCTTAGCCATCATCACAAGTCCACCCCTTGTCAACTTGACACCCAGTAGCATTTCTCTAAGCCATGCTTAATTTTCAAATGAAAACAATGTTGAGGTCATAATTTCACCTAAAATGATATGATTATCCCATCATACAATGTCCAATGCATTCTATATCTTAGAGTAGGTGATAAAGTCTTCGAGGAATGCCTAGTCCTTTAGTATCTCATAACCCAATATGATCATATAGGTTTACAACACTTAACCACTTAACACTTATCTCAATTACACATTCAAAAAAGAACAATGTGAGTATCTGCTTAACATACTTGTGTATATATGCACAAGCCTATTCTTAACCAAAAAGGACAAAAACACTGTCAATTACAATCTATGTCTTTGCAACTGGTCACATGGCCTAAGTTGTTATTTGTAACTACCTTCCTCTACTACCCATTCTGTATTTCCTTCACCATCAGCAAGCACCTCTGCAGGTCTTGGCTCTTTCCATGGAAGAGTGACCCATACTTTCATCCCTGAAGGGTCTGGGCCATTTGTTATCCTGTCTGGATTGTGTTATTGTAGTTTCCCATTGACCTTAATCAAGGTCAATGGTAACACAAAAAGTCACCCTAAGGAATCTCAGGCCTTCCAGATATAATCTTCATTACCTCCATTGTGGAGAACCAGTCCAATTTCCCCCTGGTAGTCTGGGTCAATCAGCCTGCCTAATACTGTTATTCCTTTCTTAGCGTATTGAGTTAAGGGCATCAGAAGCCCAAAGTGGCCAGGGGGATGTCTTAGCTTCCAGTTCAAAGGAATGTTTATTGTGTCTCTTAGCAGAAACATTCCCTCCTCTGGAACCAAAACTTCTAAGTCAGTAGAGTGCAAAGTTGCAGGTGCAGGGAGCAAAAATATTCCTAGTGGGTCACTAGAGGTGATAGTGAGTGGAATCATTCCTACTTCTACCCCTTGATTCCTGGACCCATGAATCCTGACTATAGGAGAAACTGTACCATATATTGGATGCCGATTCAAAGCATATACTGCCTTCTTGAGGACCCTGCCCCAGCCCTCCAGGCTATTGTTACCTAATTGGTGCTGTAACTGTGTCTTTAAGAGGCTGTTCCATCATTCTATCAAGCCAGCTACATCAGAATGGTAGGAAACATGGTAAGACCAGTGGATTCCATTGATCATGGGCCCACTGTCACAATTCTTTGGCTGTGAAGTGAGTTCCCTGGTCAGAAGCGATGCTGTGCAGAATACCATGATGGTGGATAAGGCATTCTGTAAGTCCCTGGATGGTAGTTTTGGCAGAAGCATTGCCTGTAGGAAAGGCAAATCCATAACCAGAATAAGTGTTTATTCCTGTAAAAGCACTGTCCCCTCCAAGATGGAAGTGGTCCAATGTAGTCAACCTGCCACCAGGTTGCCAGTTGGTCACCACGGGGAATAGTGCCATATCGGGGGCTCAGTGTTGGTCTCTGCTGTTGGCAGATCTGGCCCTCAGCAGCAGCTGTAGCCAGGTAAGCTTTCATGAATGGGAGTCCATGCTGTCGAGCCCATGTATAACCTCCATCTCTGCCACCATGGCCACTTTGTTCATGGGCCCATTGAGCAATGACAGGGATAACTGAAGAAAGGCTGAGAATCCATAGTCACTCAGTCCATGAGGCTGGATGTCAGTAGTCCCAATATGGCACTGAAGGTCTGATGAATTCCAAAAGATCAGCTATAGCCTTCAGTCTACAGCAGCCAGACAAACTCACCAGCGAGAGAGAAGGCAAGCAGCAAGAAGCCAGGCGTTCTCCTCTGCCATGGCCTTTTATACGGGCTGCCATCAGAAGGTAACACCCACATTTAGGGTATGTCTTCCAGCTTCAGATGATCCAATCAAGAAGATCTCTCTCATTTCAGTTAATCCCAGATCCAGTCAAGTTGACACCCAAGATTAGCCATCACAACTACCATGTTCACAGCTCCCTCTCCCACTTTCACAGCTCTTCCTGTGGTAATTGGGAGAAGACATTTGAACATGGATCCATGAGTCATGATCCACTAAGGTGAAACACCCCTACAGGTACTTTCTCACTTGAGGTTGGTCAGAGAGTAAAAGCCTTGCCATAAGGATAGTATGAAGACTGATAAAGGTTCTGCAGAGCACCATCATTCAAAGCCCACATGTGGTCCTTTTAATTAGCAGTGTGGTAGGCTTGATAATGCCCTTCACCTTCTGATGGTTACTGCAGGACAGACCAAGAAAAAGACATGATGTCAGTTAGCAAGTGCTGACATGCTCAATTCAGGTTTCCTTGTATCTATTCAACAAATACTTTGCGGGTGAATTTGTGCCTGGTGCTGATGTTAGCAGGCAAAGGTCAGCCCCCAATAGCTTGCTTGTCAACTCATTACAAGTACATATCTCTCAGAAGTGTTCACCTCCTTGAGGATTCAGCTGTGCTAAATTCCAGGTGTCCTTGAGCCAGCCCAGCATAATCAATCCAATGTCATTCAAAACCTAATTCTGGGACCACTCCCATTAGAACTACTTAGGGCACCTTCAAAAGCAAATAATCAGAACTTGACTTAATCTTAAGAAACCCAGAAAATCTGCATTTTACTAATCACCTCAACTTCCTCTTCATGTGACAGTTTTAAAGAACTTGATGCAGAAGCTGGAGAGATTTCTTAGTGGATCAGAGTACTTGCTCTGCAAGCATGAGGACCTGAGTTGAAATCCTTAGCACCCTTGTAAAAACAGACAGGCATGGCTATGCAGACCTGTAACTCCAACACTGAGTGTAGGGACAGGCAGATCCAGGCAGCCCAGTGACCAGCTAGCCTAGGTCAGACAAACAGCTTCTGAATCAGTCTCAAGGCAATGGAGTGAAGAGTGATAGAGGAAAACCTCCATGTGCACATGCATGAGAATGCATACCTGGACACTCATGTGCATTCTCCCCCGACACACACCACACATACACACCAGCTAATATCCTGCTCTGACTTCCATGTGTACACACATGAGAATGCACATCTGAACACTCATGTGCATGTATGTGCCCCCCACATACATACACTACATGTATACACCAGCTGATATCCTGCACACATTCACACCACACCACACAATCACAAACCCTGATATAGGTATCCTTGTCTAATATTTATTATGATAACATAATACAATGCAAAACATTGTTACTCAAAGTGGTTTACACATGTGTGACCCCAACAAAAACTGTTCTTGTGCACCAAAGCTGCAGTCTCCCTTCCTAACACTCTGAGTTTGGAAAGGACAGCAATAGACTAGGTAAATGAATGACCTCCAGAACACAGATTGAAATATTTAATAAAATATGCCTAACAGGATGTTTAATATTCTGCGAAATTTCCTAATTTTCCCCTTCTGTGATTTTTATAGATATCGTTGTGTTGACTATTTTTCCCTACCAAAAGCATTTAAACTTTTTCCTGTCAGTATGATAATGTTCAAAAGAGGGTGAGTTAAGTTCCTAATCAATGCTCTTTTGCTAAAGTTGGGAGTAAATAAATAATTAAGAATCACAGATGAATACCTACAATTAAATCTATAGATATAGTGACAGACATAAAAGTTTCTTTTAAAAGCCACACATAAAAGAATCACAGCTGTTTTTAAAAGCTGTTTTGCAAAGAAATATGAAGTCAGCTTGATTGATAATATTTAATGCCCTTTAAACATCTGTTAAAAGCCTTCTTCTGTTTTTTGGTAATTTCTGAAAATTGAAAAATTATTAGAAACTACTTGCTAACCTAAGCAATAGCAGTTTTAGATCTGGTGAAATACAAAATCCGACTTCTGGGTCCTCTTATCTCTCTAGTCCTAGTGAAATCAAAGGCAAAGAACTACTGTAAAGCAATTTCTCCTGACAGTGTAGACATTGGCCATTCTTAAGAAAAAGAAAACATGTTTTTTGTTCACTAACATTTTTAAGCCTCTGTAAACTCTCTTCTTGCGTCCGTATTCCTAACCTCACGCATCATCGACGATCTCTGCCAAGCACTGCAAGTGCAGTTTTCCCACCTGTAACTTCCTCCTCCATTTTTTTTTTTTTTGGACCTTTTGATATTTGAAATCACAGCTAATACTTTCTGATCAAGGATTTCTTTCCTCATCTCAGCATTCTGTTCCTTTTCGCCCCAGGATTCCTAGTAGATATCCCTCAACACAGGATGCTGTGCCTCTCCTTCCTGCCAGCCTCTGCAGATTGTGAGGGCTACCGGCAAGCCTCTGGGTGGCCCGAATGTTCTAGACTTTATGTTGAGGTTACACAGTACTTGTCCATGGCATAATTCATCTCACAAGGTGTTTAGTTTTAGTTCTTTCCATTTTAAGTGTATCTGTTTGCTTTGCTTTGGTTTGGTTTGGGTTGGGTTTTATAATTAGTGACAAGTATTTAAACATTAAAAGATGGCCTATACCAGGGCTGGAGTGGTATAGCTCAGTGGTTAAGAACACTGACTTATCTTGCAGAAGACCTATGTTCAGTTTCCAGCACTCAGAGAGTTCTGACACCTGTCTGTAACTACAGTTCCAGGGGATCCAAGACCGCCTTCTGGCCTCCATGGACGTTGAATGTACAGGTGCACGTACATGCGGATAAAATACTCATTCACATAAAAAAATTAATGAATATATTTTTAAAGTAAAAGATGGCCTGTACCATAAAAATACAGATTTTTTAACTCTTTATAACAATCAGATGAGGTGGCAACGCTAAGCCCAATAGCCTGGAATTTTAGGAAGAGCTATCCTTTTAGAACAAAAACTTTTTACTTAGCTCCTGACACACATTTTCTCCTAGAGATGTAGGTGTTGCAATGTCTGTGTCATATCCCAAGTGCACTGCACAAGCCTGAGACTAGAGGAAAAAGGCTCATGGTATTGAGTACAAGATCACCTCTCAGTCTCAGCGACCCCTCCCATACTCTTAGCATCTCCCTTCAAGGAGACTTGGTGTCCTCATGAATGCTGTGTTTCTGTAAGTCACTCCCTGTATCACTGTGTTTGTGCATATGTGTCTAGACCTTGTAAGGTCTCTGGACAAAAACTTGGTTTCTTCACTTCTGAATATTATGTAATGTATATTAGAAGTTCAATAAATAGTAATGTGTGAATTAAACTTGGCATAGACGCGTCCAAAATTATACTCTTTTCTAGTCAGTATTCTTTTGTGCTAGGAGAAGGTAAAGTTTCTGTTAGGTATGAAACAATGCTATAGGACTGCCAAGGGTCATCAGGGGTCTTCCTAAAGAGGCAGAGAACTGGAGAGGAACTGGAGCTTTTTACTACTAAAACATGAATTTGCATCCAAACCAGCCTGAAGCATGGTTAAACTTCAGTTTCTGATTCAGTTGCTCTGGGTAGACTTGGGAGTCTACATTTCTCACAAGTTCTGGGATAATTCCCAGAAGGACACCTTGAAGAGCAAGTTCGACATGCTTTTATTCTTTAACAGAGAATTAGGTGTTGTTTCAATGGTGGATTGCCTCCCATTGGGGCATACCACAATCTGAAGATGAAGATATATTTCGAAGAGTTAATGTTGATTTTAATTATTCAGTATGTCAGTAAGACTGAGTGCTGAACTCTGGGTGAAGAGTTTATAATAGGCCCACAATTCCTTTGTATAATAACCACAGGGGTGGGAAGGGTAGTACATATTTAGGAAGCACTCACTTTGAAAAATAGCCTGGGCTGGAGAGATGACTCTGAGGCTCTTGTAAAGGACGAGTGCTCTGTTCATAGTACCAACTGTCTGAAACTCCAGTTCCAGGGAAGCCGATGCCCTCTTCTGGCCTCCACCAACATTACATGACACGTGTGCACTTACATACATGAAAACACTCATACACATTTTTTAAAAGTGGAATCTTTAATAAGAGAAAGGCAACCCTTTGATTTCAGTTCAAGGGCAAGCCATCTGGCCTGCTCCTTGTACACTAATCATGCATCAGGCTAATAATGTCAGTAACCACACTGGAGAAGGCATAGAAAGGCACTTTAAAATCTGTCCCACAGCTATTTTTAGACTGGCAGCACAGGAGTGGAGTGTTTATTTCATGTTTAATGCAACTTTCCACTTCAGACTCACAATGTTTCTTCCTTCTGCTGAGTTTCTATCAAGTCTCCAAGAAACACTGCCAGCTTTGCATATCCTTATCCTCTAAGATGATTAACTGTTTAAAATTGAAAAGCCTTGAAAATGCAAATGCCAGCACAGGCCCCTGGTGGGGCAAAAAGACAACTCAAGTAAAACATTTCCAGATGGTTTAGGCATTATGTTCTTTATGTCCTGGAAGGCAGGGAGGGCCTATGATGGACTGGGTAAAGAGGTACCAGGAGGAATATTTGGCGGCTTCATTTTCAAAAGCCTGGGAAGGCTACTGCATGGTTCCTGGGATGGCATACATTAGTGAGATTCTGCTAGGCATCTGCTCAGCTCTAACAGGAGCTTCCTTAGCCGAGGGCGGACAGCTCCTGTCTTCCAAAGAGCTTACATTTCTCCTCTGTTTTACAGTCTGAATATGTTTTCTTAACTGGCAATTGAAAGTTTGCAAGTAGTTGTATCTGTTAATCCAAATCAGTCATCTTACTGTTTGAGAAGAGTGCAGTTATCTCTTTATTAGTAACATTTTGGTTTTCCAGAAGACACCTGTCAGGTAGCTTATGACCTGAGCTCTTTATTTTTAACCCCTGAACAGTTTAGTCATTTCTCTTTCTGAAAATCACTTAAAGTATATCCTCTACCTTTTTTACAACAGAGACATTTAAGTCACTGCTTGATTCTAGGTTTCAGTTACAAAATCCATTTTAAAAGAGGGTTTCTGCAAAGTAGAATGAGAGTATGAATTTTGAGCAGGTGTCAGGCTGTTTATTTTGTTTCTCCACTTGTAGAAGGCATTTCAGCATCTAGGACACACTAATCCCAAGGTACACTTGGCATCTGTTGAATACACATATTTAGCATTTAAATGGCAATTTGTGTTTTCAGAGTGTTTTGTGAACATTAATTAGCATTTCTTCACAGCATTCCTAGGACATGGGTCAATATCATTATCATCATTTTACAGATCAGAAGAGCTGGATGACAGAACTGAGCTATTTCACTGAAGAAATGGGGCAAATCAAAAGCAGGCAGGAATGCGTCTGTGGCATCAGCCAGGACCACAAATGATCATAGATCTTGGCAACAGCACTTAGTCAGTGCTTAAAGCAGCTTATATTAGTAAATTCAGAAGCAGTTTTGCTCAAACACCAGTGGCACTAATTATTACACTTTAATTGATTCTTTCATGGACTTAATTGTCTATATGTAAGCAAAACACACCCACAGCAGCACTCCCTATAGAGAGCTGCTGACTGACACTGTAGGATTGGGTTCCTGACACCCATCTCCATGGCGACAGCCTGGAAATATTTTTAACAGCAAGAAAATACCTGTTATTGAATATTCTATGGGAAGATGATCTTGGAATCTACATCATTGCTTTGACAGCTCTATGGATGCATTCTTGTTACCAATTTGAGGATTAAGAATTTGGGCCTATGAGTTAAATTCCTTAGCCGAATCACTTGTCTGATTCAAAGTGAGGTTTAGATTCAAACACAGGTTCCTAAATACCTAACTTGCTTGTGGTCTCCAAATGTGCAGAAAATGAGGTAAAGTAGCAGTAACTCTCAATAGATAGAAGATAGATAGAAAGAAAGAAAGATAGATAGATGATGATAGATAGATGGATAGATTGATGGATAGATGGATAGAGATAGCTCTCTCACTTTTTTTTTAAAGCAGGAACTTTGAAAAAGATACAATAGCAAGCACACCATGTTTTAAAACCCAGTGGAGGGGAGCTGGACAGATGGCTCAGTGGTTAAAAGCACTTGCTGCCTTGCAGAAAACCCTTCTCAGCACTCACAGGGCCACACTAACAACCTTAACTCCAGTTCCAGGGGATCTTATGTCCTCTTCTGGCCTCCACAGGCATTGCATCACATGAGTGACGTTACACACATGCAGGCAAAACTGTCATACACATAAATTTAAAAAAAATAAAAAGCCATGGAGGTAAACAGTATAAATGTTGACTAAGAAAATAAGGTCCTACTATACTTTCAAAAAGCCTGATGGTGAATTCCTCTGGCTCTGTCCAGGAAACTGTTGTAGATCTAGTTTTGATTATTTTTTTTCTATTTTATTTATTATTTTTATATTATGTGTAGGTGTGTATTGCCTGCATGTAGGAAAGTGCACCCATGTTGTACAATGCTCTCAGAGGACAGAAGATGCTGTTGGATCCCCTGGAACTGGAGTTAGGGACAGTTGTTAGCTGCCAGCACGTGCTGGAATTTGAACCTTGGTCTTTTGCAAGAACAGCCAGCATTCTTAACCACTAAGCCATCTCTCCAGCCCCTAGTTTTGGTTATTATATATGAAGAAGGCTAAAATTTCAGAGGAGCATGGGGCAACTAGAGTCCTACCAGGAGCTATTGAAGCTGCAGAGCAGTCCGCCTAAGAAACTGGAGCTATGTCACATGAAGGGATGTCATAGAAAAGGAACATCTTAGTTGGGAACTATAGCACAAGGTGTTAGTAATGGGGGAGGAGAGCTGGAGAGATGACTCAGTGGTTAAGAGCACTGGCTGCTCTTGCAGAAGATCTGGATTTGATTCCCAGCACCCACATGATGGCTAACAGCCATCCATAACTCCAGTCCAGGGAATCTGACACCTTCTTCTGACAACCTAGACATTGTATGACATGGGTGCACTTTACATATATCCATATACTCATACACAAAAAATAAATATAATAAATAAAATATTTTTTAAAGTTAGTAATGGGATAAAAGTTAAAGGACTAGGTGTTTTGTTTTAGTTGAAAGGTGTCATAAATCCTGTCTATCCAAGATGTAAGCCAGTTGAGCACAAGTATGAGGCTGCACTCTTCAGAAGTGTTTGCCTGGTCCAGGGAAATAGCAGCAACGTAGCCCCAGAGACTGGCCAGCAAGAGTCAGAATCACAAGCCTGTTGTTCTGATTTCCCCTGTCCTTAGGATCAAAAGAGCTAAAATCAGAATAAACCCAAGGCGAAATTTCCTACAATGCCTTATTGAACCTCTTGATTTAGAGAGATCTAATACCATGCATTAAAGATCCACTGGGTGACTTAGACAAAGTATACTTAAAAGTATACTCTCACACTGTACCCTAAACAACTTGGATGGAGCAGGTGTTAATCAGGAGGAGTGAATTTTGTAAATGATATATTACCATGTAAAAGAAAGTGTAGGTGACGTTAGAATGTGTCACAATGTTTTTGCAGCAGGTTTTAATTGTATATTCCAACTGCAAGGGGAAAATTTTGAAAACTCATGGGAGTTTTCAGTGTAATAAAAATCATTATTCCTTAATTTTGTATTAAGATATTTAAAATCAAGTTCACACAGTTGTATTTGAAACCACTTTCAATTTAGGTAGGAACTCTTGTCTCTTACGTAGTCTGTTGTGTGTCTTTTCTCTTTTTTAATCTTTCCAGTTGAGGCCTCACAGTAAATAAAACAAAACCTGGAACACAATGTCTATGTGTTAAATTCACATAGTTGTGAATTTTCTCTGTAAAATACAAATGAAGTCTAATAAGTCAAAATGGTTGTATAAGCATATATCAATTATTCCTATCTTCGAAAATTTGTGCAAATGACTAGTGACAGATTTAAGATCCTGATGATAACCAGAGAGGAACAGAGATGAGCACCGATGATTGCTGCCAGTCAGCCAAGAGATGCATCCGAGGTAATCAGCTATTGGCAGTCTTAACTATGGGACAGAGACCAAGTAGCAATTCCAAGTGACATAGACCATTTCCTGCTAAAAGGCACTAGTAGTAGCATCTTCCTGTGTGAATATCAAGGGAGCTCAAATGAAGAAAGGGACTTTGTTATTGGACATACTTAGTTTGGAAACTCCTTAGCACCATTTAAAAACGTTTCCATCTATGGTGATTTCTGCCAAATTTTGCATTCCCATTTGGATCTAAAGCTGGAGCAGATTGAGTATTTGCATCCCATTTTTATTCATAGAAGATTATGTAAATCAACAACACAGATTTACTCATTTCCACCTAGCAGAGTTAAGAAGAGGAACAGTTGAGTGCCTGGTCCATGCACGTCCAGTGCCTGCCTGACTTAGACATAGTTACTCAGAGTCATGGTGTAGGAAGCTCATCTTTCCACTACAAATCCTCAGCTCAGCAGTACCTGCAGCCTCTCCTCACGCTTTCTTACTGTGGCACAGGAAATGTCTCCTCCTTCCAGAGAGCCCTGACTTTGGGCTTCAGTTCTTCAGAGACCTCTCCTTCCATTTTAAGTCCCTCCTTCGCTTAATGGCTCTATTCTTCCCTTTCAAAATCCACTGAAGTGTTAGCTGTGCTTTTCTGGGATCCTCTGTATTTGGAGCTATTTCTTGTCTCCGAACTAAAGCGAATTTTTATTTATTTTTTTATTGTCATAGAGGAAGTGATTCCTGATAACCTCCTTTTTCCATAAATTAAATGCAATGTCCTACCAACAAGCAGAAGGGGCCTTCACTGCATTCAACTCCAGCCTTTTAGAAATGAGTCTCTTAATGTCAGGAAGATTCCAAATCAGAAAGTATTTCTTACTTGCTAAATGCCCAGAAGAGTCACAGCTAACCTATGGAGAACGTTCCAGAGAACAGGGCCCCGAAGTTTTGCAAAGCTCCAGTTGTCCATTTATTTTTTTTACATTCCAGCACAGATTATTGATGCTCAGTGGAATCTAATCACTAAAATGCTTATAAACACAGACTCTTAAAACACTTTGGGTTTACTAATGTAATATTCCTGGTAACCATATTGTCCACCTTTCACTGGCAAGAAAATGAGACACAGAAATATTCACCGATATCAGAGAGAGCAGGCTCCAACCCAGGTAACATTGTGACAGGATTCAGCCACCACTGCAATTAGAGGCAATTTTGTAAATGGCTTGTTCAGAACAGACACACATAAGAGTCTCTGGAATCTACAGAGGACAATATGAAAAGGTTTAAGTAAAATCTTCCTGCATTTTCTCAGGCAGCTATATTTCAGAACTCTGCTGTACTTGACTTAGAAAAACAAAACAAAACAAAAACAAAGACGGGCCTGGGAGATGGCTTGGCAGTCAAGACCACTGGCTGGCTACTCTTGCAGCGGACCTGGGTTTGGCTCCTAGAACCCACATGGTGGATAACAACCATCCATAACTAGTTCCAGAGGATCCAACACCTTCTGACCTCTGCAGGCATTGCACACATGTGATGCACTTACATACATGTAGGAAAAACACTCATGCACATAAAATAAAATGAATAGTTCAAAAAACAAAACCTGTTAAAAGACAAAAACTAAGAGTTTTCTTGGTAAAGGAAAGCCCCTAAGTATTGGAAAGAATTCTTAGGCCCATCATATAAACCGATAATCTTTATAATCTCTTCATCTATGAAAATCTTTCCTGTCTTTCAGACTATAATGTCTACTATCAGGAGTCGCGGAGGTACTTTCTTCTAATAACATCAATAGTTTTATTTTCTTACATATATATTATTAACTTAAAATTTATATTTGTGGAGGTGTTGCAGAATGGAAATCAAATTTTAGACAGCTGGTCTAATGTATATATTAACTAGTTT
>NW_008356259.1:1017301-1029927 GCF_000622305.1 Nannospalax galili
TGTGTATGAGTGTTTTGCCTGCATCTATGTAAGTGCACCTGTGTGATGCAATGCCTGCAGAGTCCAGAAGGCATCCAATCCCCTGGAACTGGAGTTGTGAATGGTTGTTAGCTGCTATGTGGGTGCTCAGGACTGAATCTCTGTCAGCTGGAAGAGCAGATAGTGCTTTTAACTGCTGAGTCATCTCTCCAGCCCCTTAGATAATGAACTTTTCAAAAATAAGATTTTAATTGATTCTTTGAGAACTTTATACAGTGTATTTTGATCATATATAGACCTCCTCCCTCAGAACCCTTCCCTGTCTTCTCAGACTCACACCCTTCTCCCTAACACCTCACTTCATGTCTTCTACTCTTTTTAAAGGCCTATTGAATCTAATTTATGTTCCCCAGATTCTCTTGTATGTGGGTCCATACCTTAGAGCCTGGTCAACCTACCTGCCATCACACCCTTAAAGAAAACCAACTCTCCTTCCAACGGCTATCAGTTGTCAACAGCTCCTCAGCTAGGGCTGGGGCTTCCTGCCCACCTCATCCTTCCATGTTGGGTTTTTTTTGGCTTGCAGCATGCAGGTCTGGTGCATGCTGTCACAGCCCTGTAGGTTCATATGTGCAACTTACTTGTTCTGTCTAGAAAACACAGTTTTCTGTATTCTTCTACCACCTCTGGATCTTAGAGTCTTTCCACTCCCTCTTCCATAATGATCCCCAAGCCTTGGGGGCAGGGCTAGAGATGTGATATAGGTGTCCCATTTAGGATTGAGCACGCCACTGTTTCTGTTTTCTGCACGTTGACCAGTTGTGGGTCTCTGTGTTAATCATCATATGCTGTAAGAAGCAGCTTATTTGGTAAGAGTTGAGAGATGTACTAATCTATGGATATAACAATAAATTCTTGTGAATCAGTTTAAAATTATGTCCATTTAGCAAGATAATAGTAGTAGGTTCTCCCCTACAGTCTGCAGCCTTTCTAGACAGAGGTTCTTGACCCTGAAAAGAGTGTTTGGTATGGGTTCCATCTTGTGAAGGTCTTAAATCCAAGCATAAAGTGGTTGCTTACTCCTATAACATGTCACTATTGCACCAATAGGCATATCTTTCCAGGTCAGTCATTACTGTGGTTCACACGGTTCACAGCTGGGTAAGGCTGATAATTACTTCTCTCATCTGAGAGCATGCGTATCACCCTGCGGCACTGTAAAAGCTAGCCAGTAGAGATGAAGGTTCAAGGATAGTACTAGCTTGATTTTTCTACGCTCTACAACTCAAGTATTCAGTGTCTTCAACAATCGGGTCTTACTATAAAGTTCTGGATGAAAACCAAGAAGAATGGCGATAGCCAGTGTTGTTTGAGGGTGTATGGGAACTCTCTGGCAAATGACTCCAAAAGAGAGAGTCCATTCCCAGCACTGAGTTTCTTATTTTATGTCTGGTAGGGGCACAGCCCAGTCCCCTCATTACAGGTAATTCCATTTAAACTCTTCATTGTTTGGAAGTTCTACAGTGGTGTGTTTCCATGTGACTTTGGCAAAAGGCCCTCAGTGTTCCCTCTCCCTCTCCAAATTCCCTCCTTACCCTGACCTCCCATTCTTCACCCCATTTAACACTTCTTCTTTCATTATTCTTCTTTTCCACTTTATATTACTCCAGTCTATCTCCACTCTTATGAAGCCCAGCCCCATAGCCCCTTACTAGTTTCCTAACCTCTATGGATTTTCTAATTGAAGAACATCTGAAAATACAAAGTTAGCGTCTACATCTGAGAGGGAAAATGTGATGTTTGACTTTCTGGGTCTAGGTTATCTCACTAGCTGGACTGTTTTTAGCTTCATTTTACTGCCAATTTAATAATTTCATTTTTCTTAACAGCTGAAGAACATTCCATTGTGTAAGTGTATCACAACTTCATCATCCATTCTTCACTTTATGGACATCTAGGCTGTTTCCATTTCCTGGCTGGTGTGAATAGAGCAGCCTGAAAGTGATACAATTAGATCATGTGGTAGATCTATTCCTAGCTTTGCGATGAAACTTCACACTGATTTCCATAGTGGCTGTGTCAGTTTCTACTCCCACCAGCAGTGAATGCAGGTGTTCCCCTTTCCCAGCATTTCTCATTGTTTGTGTTTTTGGATCTTAGCCATTCTGACCGGAGTAAATGAGATCTTAGTTGTAATTTGTACTTCCCTGGTGCATAAAGATGTTGAACATTTTTTGCAGATGTTAAATTTAACCATTTAGTTATTTGTATTTCCTCTTTTAAGAACTTTATTTTAGTTTCTTGCCCTAATAATTAATTCAGTTGTTTTATTAATTTAGTTTTTTGAGTTCCTTGTATATTCTAGATACTAACCCTCTCTCTGATGTATAACTAGTAAAGATTTTTTTTCCCATTCTGTAGGTTGACTCTTCATTTCAGTGTGGTTCTTTGATGTACACAAGGCTTTTATTATTATTATTATTATTTATTTAATAACCACATGATTAGAAGAAACATTTCATTATAGTATTAACATATTCAATAACAATTTCCAGAGCGAAGATGCATTTCTTTCAGTATTGGCTGTAAATTTTTAGGTTCACAGTTGAATTAATACAGTTATACAATATTGAACTCAGTATAAACCCTATAAGACAGAAAATTGAATAGGTTTTAACCTTTAAAAAAGATCTCCATTTCATCTTAAAATATACTATTTCATACAGAAAAACTCATCTTTAATGCTACTAACACTTAGATGTTTGGACATTCGTCTCAAATCTCCATGTATCTGATTATTGCTAGTCACAGTCAGTTACTTTCTGAGATCCACCGGAGCATGGATATAAAATAAGCGGATAGCTTTCAATGGTAATGTGCTTCACCTCTCCTAATTAACATGGAGCAAATTTTTATGCTTCTTCCTCAAATATAACTCATTTTTTTATTTGTTGATTTTTTTGTGTATATTTCATACAGAACATCCCAAACAATCTTATTCATCTATATACCCACATCCCACATTGCACCATCCTATAGTTCCCCACCCCCCCCACTGGAACCCATATACTATGTAATCCCTGTTACTGTTCACTGTGTTGTCAGAGCCCAAAGCCGTTTTCCAGTGCTTGCCCATCCTCTTAATCTAGTCAGCCTATCTACAGTTCCTTGTTTTAGGAAAATCAGCTCTTCCTAGCCCAAAGCCATTTTCCAGTGCTTGCCCATCCTCTTAATCTAGTCAGCCTATCTAGAGTTCCTTGTTTTAGGAAAATCAGCTCTTCCTCACCTAGCAGCAGTCAATTGCCAATATTCCTTTAGATAAGATTGGGTTCTGCTGTTCACTTTCCCAGTTCTATGCTGGGTTACTATCTGGGAGTCCCTTTGGCCACTCTGGCCAACAACTCAAAAGAAAGTATTGCCCGTCTGGCATTGTTGCTTGTTATGTAGCCTTTAGCTATACATATGGAGTCTTAAAAAATTATGTTGACCCCATTAATCTTTGGTTATACTTTCCTTTTGGGTGTTTAAGACCCTACAATTGGCCCAGATAAACCAATTTATTTTTACTCTTAAGGTCATTTGAGGATCTGTTCCTCGGGGGTCACGTGGGCTTGGGAGGAGCTCCTGGCTCCTTTCTTTGACCAGTTCCATCTATGTGAAATAAGCCAAAGGTCCTGACACTGGTTCAGGTCTACTTGGTGGGGTCTCCATGGCCTCCTTGATCAAGAAGACAGGTGACACATCACAGTTACAAGACATTTTGAGAGATGCTCATAGTCCCCTGGAGCTTAGTCAAACTAGGAGGGCAAGGAACAAAAACTGTCCTTTATGTGTCTCTGACCAAATAAGTATAGGCCTCAAAGTATGGCCATAAGACATCCAAGGTTAGTTCCACAAGTCTGGTACCTTTAATTACCATATACTCTATAGACAAAGCTTGGGCAAAGACCAAAAGCTCTCATATAAACCTTGCCTAGATATGTATTATAT
The DNA here is from genome assembly GCF_000622305.1 of Nannospalax galili. Taxonomy (NCBI): domain Eukaryota; kingdom Metazoa; phylum Chordata; class Mammalia; order Rodentia; family Spalacidae; genus Nannospalax; species Nannospalax galili. Next base: position 1,021,271 of record NW_008356259.1, read on the forward strand.
TCCTTGAACTAGTTGTATGTATAATTTGTCAGGAGGTTGTTCAACTAATATGGGTCCCTCTGGTTTTTTAAAACTAGCTAAGCATTATTTATCTCTTGCACTGTCTAACCCTTCGACCATGGTTTCCCCATTTAAGGTGCCCCCATTTTTCCCATTTCTCCCTTAATAGTACCCTTCTCCTATGGTCCCACCTCTCTTGAGCTCCTTTTTGCCCTTTATCCCAAGGTTCCTTATATAACCCCCCCTTAAAATAATCCCATTTTTATCCATAGCTCCCCTATTAATGCTTGTTTCCTACTGTTCTTCTATTTTAGATTATTTCTTTTCCTTTGCTGCCCTGGTTCCTTTACATTATCCTGATTCTTGTAGTTATGTCTGGATACATACTCACTTATAAGGATTTGGTTGTAGGATACACATATGAGGGAGAGCATATGTTGGGGTTTTTTATTTTATTTTATTTTTCTGAGTCTGTGTTACTTCACTTAGTATAACAGTTTCTAATTCCATCCATTTACCTGCGTCCAGTCTAATTTATAGACGCTCCCCCAAATACATAAGTGCAGCGCCAGCACAAGAAGCTTGCTTACCCTACCTAGCTTCACACCCTTAAGGAAACTGACTCTCCCACTTCTTGTGCTGAGTAAAACTCCACCGCATAAATGTACCACATTTTCATTATCCACTCATCAATTGAGGGGCACTTAGGTTGCTTCCATCTCTTACCTATTGTGAAAAGAGCAGCAACAAACATGGATGTACAAATGTCTCTGTAATAGGATGAGTTCTTTCGGTATATGCCAAGGAGTGGTATAACTGGGTCAAATGGTAGGTTCATTTGTAGTTTTTTAAGCGTTCTCCACACTGCTTTCCATAGGGGTTGAACAAGCTTGCAGTCCTACCAGCAATGGATTAGTGTTCCCCTTTCCCCACATCCTCTCCAATGTTTGGTATCATTTGTTCTCTTGATCTTAGCCAGTCTGACTGGGGTAAGATGAAATCTTAAAGTAGTTTTAATTTGCATTTCCCTAATTACTAGTGACGTTGAACACCTTTTTAAGATGAGAAGCCTTTTTATTTAACATGGTCCCATTTGTCTAATATTGGACTTAATGTTTGTGCTCTAGGAGTCCTGTTTATAAAGTCTTTCCTTAAGTTCCAGCATATTTCCTAACTTTCCTCTATCAGATTCAGAGATCCTTGATCTGTTTGGAGTTGAGTTTTGTACAAGGTGAGAGATAGGGATCTAATTTAATTCTTCTGAATATAGCTTTCCAGTTTAACCAGCAACATTTGTTGAACATGCTCTTTTCTCCAATTTATATTTTTGGCCTCTTTATCAAAAATCAGGTCACTGTAAATGTGTGTAATTAAATCCAGGTTCTTAATTCTATGCAATTGATGTGTGTCTGTATCATACTGTTTTTATTGCTAAAATGCTGTAATATAATTTGAAATCAGGGATGGCAAAACCTCCAGCTCTTTTTTCATTGTTCAAGGTTTTCTTAGCTATTGTGTTTGTGTGTGTATGTATTTCCATATGAAATTTGAGATTTTATTTTAATTAAAAAATTTTTTTAAACAGGGTCCCCTGTCATCCCGGCTTACCTGGAACTTGCTATGGAGAGCAGGCTGGCTTCAGTCTCACAGAGATTTGCCTGCCTATGCCTGGAATTACAAGTGTGAGCCACCATGCTTGGCATGGGATTGATGGGATTGCTTTTTGTTTGGTTTTCTTTTTTTTCTTTTTTTTTTTTTTTTTTTCAATTTCTGCAAGAATTATGTTCAAATTTTGATGGGGATTGTGCTGAATCTGGGTGTTGCTTTTGATAGGATGGCCATTTTCACATTATTAATCCTACTTATCTATGAGTATGGGAGGCCTTTCCATCTTCTGGTATCTTCTTCAATTTCTTTCTTCATTGTCTTAATGTTTTTACTATGCAAGTCCTTCCCCTCCTTAGTTAGACTTATTCTAAGATATTTTATGCTTTTTGAGGTTAGCATGAATTCAGTTGTTTCCCTGATCTCATCATTAGTGTGCTTGTTGTTATATAAAGGCTGCTTTTTGTGTGTTAATTTTTATGTTTATCAGCTATAGGAGTTTTCTGTCCACCTGCCTCTGCCTCCCGATTGATAGGATTAAAGGCATGTGCTACCAAGGCCGGCATGTTCTTAAGGGTCTTTTATATGTAGACTCATATCATCTTCAAATAAGATACTTTGACTTCTTACTTTCCAATTTGTATTGTCTTTACCTTTTTCAACTGTCTTGTCGCTTTTGCCAAAAGTTTAAGTCTCTTGAGCAAGAATGGAGGAAGGGGACACATTTGTCTTGTTCTTGGTTGTAGTACATGTGCTCTTGGCTTTTCTCCATTCACTATGATATTAGCTCTGGGCTTGCTGTATACGGCTTTATTATGTTGAGATCTGTCTCCTGTGTCTCTAGATACTCCATGACTTTGATGTTGAAGGAATGTTGGAATTCTTCAAGGGATTTTTTTGCAACTAATGAGATGATCTTGTGGTTTCTGTCCTTTAGTCTGTTTATGTTGTGGATTGCATTTTTTTATTTACATATGTAGAAACATCCCTATGTCTCTGGGATAAAGCTAACGTGATCATGGTGGATGATCTTTTGATGTGTTCTTGAATTCTATATGCAAGTATTTTATTTAGAATTTAATTTTAAAATAATTATGTCATCACTCAAGATAGTGGTAAATTTTGCAGCAGTTTAATCAGAGTTTCTTCATATGGTAGCATGGTTACTTACAGAGTATATCAGACAGTCATACAAGCATGGGAAATCTCTTAGAGTTATACTCAGTCCATCTTCTTACCTTCGATGTTGTCCTCCCTCACTTTACTTCTTGATCCTAACTGGCTGGGTCTCTTCCCTTGTACTCCCCACACCTGCTTTCTCTATAATTTTAATATGTAAATACTTCTTTAATTTTTAGTTTTTGGATCAATGATCTCACTGTGAAACCTCAAATACTGAAACTGCCAGAAGAAAATGTAGGCAGCACCATCCTGCAAGATAGAGGTAGAGGAAAGAACTTTCTGAATGAGATTCCATTTGCTCAGGAATTAGGCCCATCAAGTGACAAATGGGACTGTAATATCAAACACAAGGCACAGAGGAATGTCACATAGTGATGATGAATTAAGAGTACTAGTGGTCGACTTTGAGGAGAAGCAGAGTAATGGGGTTTAAAAAGCTTAAAACAATAATTACATATGCCAGGGGCAAAGCCAATACCTATAGTTACATCAGATAATCATGGTTATACCAGACCAGTGGCAGATCAATTAACAGATTTTCAGTTAACAAAACGTTTCTAAGTTTCAGTCAGGAAAAATAAGTTTCTCAAGTTTGCAGGAACAATGGGCTTCCTGGAGCTGCAGGTATAGCTGAATGAGAGGACTGACTGACTAGTATGTTTCCCAGTATTGTAGAGGCAATGCATTCCCTGAAATGCAGGTGTGACCCCCATGGAGGCTGGCTGCAATTAGCACTAGTAGGGGTTGGAGGTGGAAGAGGGGGCAGAAACACAGAGTAAAGCAAAAGTCAGAACAAAATGGAGTCAGTTTGGCCATTTCCGGAACTTCATAAAACTAAAAGGCTTCTGTACAGCAAAGAAAACAATCAAGTTAGGAGGTAGCCCACAGAGTGAGGAAGAATCTATGCCAGCCATGCACCTGATAGAGGTCTACTATCCAAAATACACAAAAAATTTAAAAAGCAAAGAATCAAGAAAATGAACAACCCAATCAAAATGTAGACTTCAGATCTGAAAAGAGCACTCTCACAAGAAGAAATAAAAAATTGCTAAGAAATGCTTTGAAAAGTGTGCCATCCTTGTGCATCAGGATGCCATGCATAGTTTTAAAACTACCTTGAGATATCATCTTATACAGTCAGAATGGCTAAGATTAAGGAAACGATTGGCAGTGAATATAAGAGAAGATGTAGGAAAAGGGGAATGCGTATTCACTCTTGGTGGGATTACAATTTGTGCAGCCACTATGGAAATCAGTATGAAAACTCCAAAAGCTAAAAACAAACTTACCATGTGACCCAGCTAAACCACTCCTTCACATTTACTCAAAGAACTCAATATCCTACCACAGAGAAACATACTTGGCCACGTTCATGGCCTCTCTATTCCCAATGGCTAGAGAATGGAAGCAACCCAGATGTCTATCAGCTAATGAATACATAATCAAAATGTGCTATATATGCACAATGATACTTTATTCAGCTGTGAAGAAAAATAAAGAACTGGGAAATATTATACTGAGTGAAGTAACCAAGACCCACCAAAATTACTACATATTCTCCTATTTGTGGATACTAGATATGAAAGTTTAGGTTTGATTACATAATCTGAAGTAACCACAGGAGCCTGGAAAGTCACAACAAGGGTTTGAGCTTTAAGGAGGGGAGTAGTAGCCACAGGTCCTATAAAGAGGGAAAAGAAAAAGATGAAAGTCTTTTTTTTTTTTTTCTGATTTTTGAGACAGGGTCTCCCTGTAGCCCCAGCTGTCCTGGAACTCACTATGTAGACCAGGCTGGCCTTGAACTCACAGAGATCCACCTGCCTCTGCCTCCTGAGTGCTAGGATTAAAGGCGTGAGCCACCACGCCCAGCTGAAAGTCTTTTTTTTTTAACTTCCTTTTTTTTTTCATTTTTAGAAGCATTTCATTACAGAAGCATTTCATTACAGCTTTAACATACTAACAGTTTCCAGAGCAAAGATACATCTCTTTCAAAAGTGGCTATAAAATTTTTAGGTTTGCTGTTGAATTAATACAGTTATACAATACTGAACTCAGTATGAGCCTTGTAAGACATAAAAATGAATGAGATTTTAACCTATAAAAAAGATCTCCATTTCATTTTAAAATATACTGCTTCTTAAAGAAAGACTCAATGTTTTTGCTCATAACACTCAGATGTTGGCACATGCATCTCTAATCTGTATGTATCTGGTTATTACTAGTCATAATCGGTTGCACTCAGATCCTTGGCACATGTGTATGTCTATAAAGTCATTGAGTAGATTTCAATGGTAATGTTTATCACCTCTACTAATTAACATGATGTAAAATGTTATGCTTCCTCCTCAAATATAATTCATTTTTTAATTGGTTGATTTGTGTGTGTATCACAGAGAACATACCAAACCATCTTATTCAACTGTACACTCACTTCAAAGATGGCACCATCCTATAGCTTCCCTCCCCCTAATAGAGCCCTTATATTCTGATATACCTGATGCTGTCTGCTGTGATGTCATCATCCCAAGCCGTTCCCCACTACTTGTCCATCTGGTGAATCCAGTCAGCCTATCTAGAGGTCTTTGTTTTAGGAAGGTCAGCTGTTCCTCATCTAGCAGCAATCAGTTGTCAATATTCCTTTAGATAAGATTGGGGTCTGCTGTTCATGTCCCCAGTTCTATGCTGGGTTACAATCTGGGAGCCCCTTTGGCCACCGTGGCCAACAACTCAAAAGAAGGTATTGCCTATCTGGGATTGTTGCTTGTTATGTAGCCTTTATCTATACAAATGGACTCCTAAAAAATTATATTCATCCCTTTAATCTTTGGTTATAATTTCCTTTGGGTGTTTAAGGTCATGCAGTTGGCAAAGATAAACCAATTTATTTTTACTCTTAAGGCTGTTTGAGGATCTGTTCCTCAGGGGTCACATGGGATTGGGAGGAGCCCCTGGCTCCTTTCTTTTACCAGTTTCATCTATGTGAAGGTAAGTCAAAGGTCCTGCTCAACCATGGCTGGCTTTGCTTGGAAGCATGGAGGAAATGATTCCTCTGTGTTGACCCTCCTCTTTGTAGACTGGACACTAGTTCAAGTCTATCTCATGTGGTCTCCTCAGCCTCCTTGATCAAGAGCACAGGTGACCCACCACAAGGACATTTTGAGAGATGCTCATAGTCCCCTCGAACTAGTCAACCAAGGAGGGCAAGGAGCAAAAAATGTCCTGTATGTCTCTCTGACCAAATTAGTATATGCCTCAAAGTATGTCTGTTAAACATCCAAGAAGGTTAGTTCCACTAGTCTGGTACTTTTAATTACTGTGTGCCATGTAGATAAATCTTGGGTAAAGACCAATTGCTCTCATATAAACCTTGCCTAGACATATATTTCTGGATTTGGTATGTATAATTTGTCAGTAGGTTCTTGGACTAATATGGTTCACTCTGGTTTTTAAAACTGACTAGGCATTATTTATCTCTCGCATTGTCTCTCCCCTGCATCATGGTTTCCCCTTTTCTCCCTTAATAATATGCTTCTCCTGTGATCCTACCTCTCTTGAGCTCCTTCTTTCCCTTTATCCCCTAGGTTCCTTGTATACCCTTCCCTCCCCCCTCCCTTAAACTAACCAGCTTTTTATCCATATCTCCCTTATTAAGGCCTGTTTCCTACTGATCTTCTCTTTCAGGTTCTTTCTTTTCCTTTACCTCCCTGGTTCCTTTCCATTATCCTGGTTCCTGTAGTTAGGTCTGGATACATACTCACTTATCAGGATTTGATTCTAGGATCCACATATGAGGGAGAACATATGTCAGTTTTTTTTTTTTAATTTTCTGAGTCTGTATTGCTTCATTTAGTATAACAGTTTCTAGTTCCATCCATTTACCTGCAAATTTCATGGTTTCATGTTTCTGTACTGCTGAGAAAAACTCCATCATAATAAATGAAGCACGTTTTCATTATCCACTCATCAACTGAAGGACACTTCGGTTGCTTCCATTTCTTAGCTATTGTGAAAAGAGCAGCGACAAACATGGATGTACAAGTGTCTCTGCAATAGGATGAGTTCTTTCAGTATATGCCAAGGAGTGATATAACTGGGTCAAATGGTAAGTTCATCTGTAGTTTTTTAAGAGTTCTCCGCACTGTTTTCCATAGGGATTGAACAAACTTCCAGTCCTACCATCAGTGGATGAGTGTTCCCCAACATTTGGTATCATTTATTCTCTTGTTCTTAGCCAGTCTGACTGGGGTAAGATGAAATCTTAAAGTAGTTTTAATTTGCATTTCCCTAATTACTAGTGATGTTGAACATCTTTTAAGATGCTTCTTAGCCATCTTTACTTCTTCTTTTGAGAACTCTCTGTTCAGCTCCTTAGCTCATCTTTTAATTGGCTTACATCCTGTCTTGATTCTCTGTGTTTTGAGTTCATTATATATTCTGGGTGTTAAACCTCTATCAGATGTGCCACTGGTGAAGATTTTCTCCCATTCTGTAGGTTTTCTCTTCACTTCCCTGGTTGTTTCCTTTGATGTACAGAAGTTTTTTTTTAGTTTAATGGGGTCCCATTTGTTGATTCTTGACCTTGTTTCCTGATTAGTTGATGTCCGGTTTAGAAAATCTTTTCCTACACCTGTATTTTGTAGGTTTTTGCCAAAGTTTTCTTCTAACAGTTTCAGAGTTTCAGGCTTTACATTGAGGTCTTTGATACATTTGGAACTGACTTTTGTGCAAGGTGAAAGATAGGGCTTTAGTTTCATTCTTCTACAGGGGGAGACCCAGTTTCACCACCACCATTTGCTGAACATGCTGTCTTACCTCCAGTGAATGTTCTTGGCCCTGTTGTCAAATATCAGGTGGCTGAAATTCCATGTACTTATATTTAGGTTTTCAATTTTCTTCCATTGATCTATGGGTCTATTTTTATGCCAGTACCATGTTGCTTTTATGACTATAGCTCTGTAATACAGCTTAAAATCTGGTATAGTAATCCCCCTGGCATTGCTCTTAGTGCTTAGCGTTGCTTTGGCTATCCGAGGTCTTTTGTGCTTTCATATGAATCTTAGGATGGATTTTTCCAATTCTGTGGAAAATGTCTTGGGAATTTTGATTGGCATTGCATTTAATCTCTAAATGGCTTTTGGTAAGTTGGTCATTTTCACAATATTAATTCTTCCAATCTGTGAGCATGGGAGATCCTATGTCTTCCTCAATCTCTTTCTTTAAAGATTTTAAATTTTCATTGTAGAGGTCTTTAATGTCTTTGGTCAGATTGATTCTGAGATTTTTTTGCAGCTATTTTGAAGGGGTTTGTTTCCATGTTCTCTTTCTTTAATTGCTTGTGATTGGTATATAGAAAGGCTACAGAGTTTTGTATGTTAATTATTTAACCTGATACTCGACTGAACGTGTTAATAATTTCTTCCAGTTTTTCTCCATTTAGAATGATGTTGGCTGTGGGTTTGTTATATATGGCTTTAATTATGTTGAGGTATGTTCCCTCCAGTCCAGTTCCCTCTAGGACTTTGAACATAAATGCATGTTGAACTTTGTCAAAGGCTTTCTCTGCATCTATTGAGATGAACATGTGCTTCTTGTCTTTGAGCCCATTTATATGATTTATGATGTCTATTGACTTACTTATGTTGAACCATCCCTGCATCTCTGGGATGAAGCTGACTTGATCATGGTGGATTATCTTTTTGATGTGTGTCTGTATGCAGTTTGCAAGTATCTTGAGAATTTTTGCATCCGTGTTCATTAAGGATACGGGCCTATAGTTTTCTTTTCTGGTTGTATCTTTACCTGACTTTGGTAATAGAGTAATGCTGGCTTCATAAAAGGAATTTGGAAGTTCTCCCTCCATTTCTATCTTT
>NW_008356259.1:1030072-1030973 GCF_000622305.1 Nannospalax galili
ATATTGAATCCTGTCATTTTTATTTCTGTTCACATTCTTGATATATCTGTACTTTTCCACAGTTATACCTTCATTCAATTTATTTCCATAATCCCTTAGGTATAGTCATTCCTTTCTTCAGCTCTTTGTTTTGCTTCCATAACTCCCTGAAGGGCTGGTTTTGTGGACATGAATTCCTTCAGCCTATTTGTGTCATGGAAGATTTTTCTTTCCCCTTCGACTATAATAGACATTTTGACTGGGTATAGCAATCTGGGTTGGCATCTGTGGTCATTTAAAACTGGGAATACTTTGATCCAGGCTCTTCTGGCTTTCATAGTTTGAACTGAAAAGTCAGCTGTAATCCTAATGGGTTTTCCTTTATATGTGACTTGTTTTTCTTTTGCAGCTTTCAGTATTGTCTCTTTTTTTCTGTACGTTTAGTGTTTTTACTATGATGTGCCATGGAGCATTTCTTTTCTGGTCCTGTCTCTTTCATGTTCTAATTGCTTCTTGTATTTGTGTGGGCATGTCTTTCTTTAATTTTGGGAGATTTTCTTCTGTGATTCTGTTGAGGATCTGGTCCATGCCATTATCTTGGGATTCTTTCCCTTCCTGTATGCCTATGATTCTTAAGTATGGTCTTTTTATGGTGTCACACAATTCCTGCATATTTCATTCTTGTGCTTCCTTAAATTTTTCATAATCTTTGCTTGAGTGGTCTAGTTTATCCACTTTATCTTCCAGTCTTGATATTCTGTTTTCCATTTCATTCATCCTTATTGGTGAGGGTTTCTCCTGTCGTTTCTAATTGGCTTACTGAGTGTTTCACCTTCTTCTTCATTTCAGCCTGAGTAGTCTTCAATATTTCTAGCTCTTTTCTGAATTCATTCAGACGTTTATCCCTGTCTTCATTCAGTTC
>NW_008356259.1:1031326-1043553 GCF_000622305.1 Nannospalax galili
CCTTTGTGGTTTACTTTTGGGGCATGAAAAGCTGGTTCATCTAAGCTTCCTGTTCTCTCTTTTGATTTTATAGTGGAGTGGCCAGATTGCTTTTGTCTGCAAGAGTTCTACAGAGGCCCAAGTCAGATGAGGAGCAGATGCTCTCAGATTTTCTCCTAAGGTCTGGATCCCTCCAGGAAAGATGTCATCCTCAGGAATTTGGGGGTTGTACTGGCCTGGGAGCCTGGCCCAGGAAAGATGCTGGTCTAGGGCAGCTGGTGGCCATACCACCCAGAGATGCAAAGGGAGATGGCAGTGGGAAGAGGCCCCAAGGGCTCCTGGTAACTGCAGGGAGGAACTGGGTTGGTCTGGATGCAAAGGATCAGGAAGCCAAGAGGTCAGCCAGGTGTCCAGGAAAGAGGCTGGTGGGTTGTGCAGCCCAGGGAAGCAGAGGGAGGTGAGGGCAGCACCAGGCCCAGAGGACTCCTGGGGACCAGAGAAGGAACTGGGTTGGTCTGGATGGACAGGCTCAGGTAGCAGTGGTGGTTCCCCAGGTGTCTGGGGTGCCAAGACAAGGAATTGGAGGAGAGACAGGCAGGGGAGATAGGAGGGTGAATGAGGCTCAGGCAGTCAAGGCAGGGAGGGTGTGCTGGATTTACCTAGGAGAGAGGCTGGCGGGTTGTGCAGACCAGGGAAGCAGAGGGAGGTGAGGGTGGGACCAGGCCCAGAGGCTCTGCTCCTGGGGACCAGAGAAGGAACTGGGTTGGTCTGGATGCAAAGGATCAGGAAGCAGTGGTGGTTTCCCCAGTGTCTGGGGTACCAAGACAAGGAATGGGACAGCACCCAGGCTAGGATGAGAGACAGGCACAGGAGATGGGAGGGTGAATGAGGCTTGGGGTAAAAGCCTTTTTTCATTATTATTATTTTAAGTGTATGCGTGTATTGCCTGCCTGTAGGTAAGTGCACCTGTGTAGTGCAATGCCTTCGGAGGACAGAAGAGCCTGTTATATCCCTGGAACTGGAGTTACGGATAGTTGTTAGCTGCAATGTGGGTGCTGGGATTTGAACCCAGGTCTTCTGCAAGAACAACCAGTGTTGTTAACTGCTGAGCCATCTCTCTGGCCCTGAGAGATGAAAGTCTTAACTGGAGTGGAGGTTAATATAGAGGAAGAAAAAGAGATGGGAGATAAATAACACAAAGGATGTTTGGGAAAACCATGGGGAAACATGTTATTTTATAACCTTATATAAAAACACACATATAAAATATATACATAGTTTTAATATAGTTACCCCATATAGTGGGTCAAACCCCACCCCCTCCACAAGCCAGAGACTGTCTAACAAAAACCCCAGTGCCAGGCAGGGGTTATCTTCCTTTTTGGTCAAGGGAATTCAAAGACTCCCCAAACAATATAGGATACTGCCATTGCTCTTGGTTGCCTACCAGACATGAGAACACCACACACTTCAGTCATAGGACTTGGATAAATCATGCTGCTACTGACCTGGGTGCCTCCCCTCTGAAAGCTACCTTTCAGAGTGGTGGATGATACTATGCAAGCTGCCAAGGGAGAAAAATTATCAACAGTGTACCCAGCTGTTAAGCCTGAGAACAGCAGTAATGATGGGACCAGCTAGATGCCCACAACAGTGTAATAGTGGCTCATGCATCTTGAAGGAAGCCAACAGCTGCCTAATTGAACCTAAATGCCACTCAATTGGAGGAAACTCATGCTGGTACTATAAACCTGTGGCTAGAGAAGTCTTGGGACCTAGGGGAGAAGCAATTACTACCATATTGCTAAAGTAATATAGTTTCCAGCTGCCTTCTAAGCACTCATTCTTATAAGCCCTTAGATAAATGCAGCTGTAATGTCTCATCAAAGAAGCTAATTTTTGTAGCAGACAGAGTCTATTAGAGATATTCACAACCTGTCAAAATACATGACGGTGGGGTGCCCAGTTCCACATGGGTCATCTATAACATAACTGTAACATAACTCTGAACCTAAGGTTCAGAGAACATTGAGGAAGGAGCAGAAGTATTGTAAGAGCCTGAAAACCAGGGCTACTGGTACATGATAGAGTCTTCTGGACAGGAATGTTCCTCCTACGAACTTTCAACAATACAGCTGCATTCACAAGACCTGCCAAGACCACAGCAATTGGCATACCAACTTGGATGGAGGAAAATTTCCTAAGGCCCCCACCCCTCGGTGAAGAGCTATGGGCAGTCAATGGCTGGGAAGGAGGGAGAACTAGTTTTTGTCTTTGTTTCTCGGGGGATGAAGTCCCAACCCTAAACACATATAAATAAGGGCAATTAGAATTGAGTTCAGTAAAATGCATATAGATATATATTTAAATATTGATGAAGAGGTTGTGAATATAAAGGATGGTTGGGGGGACATGGGAGGAGTTGGAGGTGTGAGGCGGAGTGGAAATGATGCCAATGCAGCATACTTATATGAAATCCTCAAATAAAGAGAACTATCTTTAAATATGTATACATAAATAAATACACTCTTTAAATTTTTTTGAAGATTTATTTATTTTATTTTATTTGTATGTGTGAGTGTCTGCATATGTGTATATGCACCATGTGGATGCATGGTGCCCAGGGATGCCAGAAGAGATTGTCTGATCCTCTGGAATTGGACTTGTAGACAGTTACATGGAGATACCATGTAGGTTCTGAGAACCAAACCCAGGCCTCAGCAAGAGCAGCAAGTTCTCTTAACCATCTTTCCAGCCCCAAATATAGACATACTTATTAATCAAAATACCAAAATGTACTGCGACAATTTACTTTGTTTTATTAACAAGTCTTAACATTTTTAGTTGGAAAAACAATTTAGTGCCTAGATCTGTTCCCTGGCTACATTTTCGATTCATAACTTAATTATTTTAATAAGAAATTCACATTTGACTTATTAAAGTTAACACAGGTTTATTTAATAGCTTTTTGACTCAGATATTTGTGGTTTTCAGAATACAGAGGTCTCTAAAATAAAATTGTTTCTAACTGTGGAGATCATGCAGCCTAGCTTTTATATGGCTTATCTCTTCCTTAAACCTATACATAATTTCACCATTTAAACCTATGCATAATTTCACCATTGGTGATATCATTTGACATTTACTTTCTGTACTTGTGCCACTTACATTTTTGTGGCTTGGGGTGTCATACATGCATACAATGTGCTTTGATAAAATTCACCTCATATTTCCTCCTCCCCAACTCTCCCCACAGCTCTTTCTACTTCTCACTCCCACTTCTTCCCTCCCTTTCTTACTTTAACTCACAGACTCCGTTTAGTGCTGCTAGTATATGTGTGGCTATAGGGCCATGCACTGGAACACAAGCAACATATTAGGAGCCACATCCCTGAAGGAAACTGACTCTGGCTTGCCCAGTAGCCATAAACTGCCAACAGCACCTCAGCTATGGAGGGGGACTTCATGGCCCCCTCCTCCATTCATACTAGAATTTTGGCTGGCTGGGTCTTGGGCAGGTCTTGTGCCTGCTGTGAGTTCTAATGCACAGCAGACCATTCATGTCCTGAACACATTGCTTTGCAGCAGTATTCTGACTCCTCTAGCCCCTATGATCTTTACTTGATTGATACAGCTACCCTTTCTAGGGATGAGAGATCTAGTCTCTAACCTGCTTCCTTACCACATGTATTCCATTACAGTCTCTTCCCCTTCCATCAAGATGTCGTCCTTCCCTCCCATCCTGCCCTCAGAAAGATCTTGTTGATTGCTTTAGTAATTATTATCTTTTTCAGTTGCTTTGCCTCTCAGTAGACCCTTTAATAAACATAACATTTTAATGAATATGAATACTACTTTAATTATTTTTTAAACTACCATGAATTAATTTTACATAATAATCTATTTAATTGTGACTTCATACATAGCTAGTATTTGACCTTCATTCTCCTCATTTAACAGGTGAGGAGATTATAAAGTGTATTCTGCACCCACTATCATATAGATTGTCCATTAACTCCCAGATTAAGAGTGTACAGTGTAAAATGTATTTCTTCATCTAAAGTCAGAGAACCAACTCCCTGGGTTGCTATCTTTTTTTTATGTATTTGTTTTGTATGGTGTTTCTTGTTACGTTTCCTCTAAGGGGTAGCTTTGAAACAGTCAAAATGATAGCCTGAATGGGCTCCCAGGAGGTGACTGAGGATCCAAGTACCAATTGTTCTGTGGATTTCACAATGCAGAAGGAATAAATTTACATAGCCCCAATCAACTCTGATCTAAACTCAGGTGATATGAACGTAGCAATGTTGTGCTTTCTCTATGTCATTGCAATTACCTTCAAGTTTATTTTGTCATCAAACAAGCAATTTTTCAATCAGTGCGAGTAGTGCAATTCAGCACTCAGGATGTAAATTAAATCATTTATGTACTTTCAAGGCCAATCCCCATCCAATCCATGAAAAAAAAAAATGTTTAAGGAAAGATAAAATAGAAAGCAGATCTATGGAGGGCAAAGGTAATGGGTGAGTTGAACCTCATTCTCTAAAAGCTGAATGTGACACAGAAAGTGATGACACATGTCAAGCAAGCTGAGGCTCTCAGAAAGACCCTGACCCACAGAAGTGTGAGTGTGAGTGTGTGTGTGTGTGTGTGTGTGTGTGTGTGTGTGTGGTAAAACTATTGGCAATATGCACAATTTTATTGAATACAGAAACAAAATCAAAATAGCTGTCAAAAATACACAGCATATTTGATTCTTTGTTACATATAAACTGTTTTAAAAGAGATGTTTCAGTGGAATGAGGTCACCACATATTTGATTTCCTCACACAAGGACATGGCTGGTCCACCGATCATTGCCAGCCTGTCCACCCACCTTCCCGTCAGCCTCTGAATTGTTCTCAGTTTGGAGCATAAGGAGCTGCACGCATTTGTTCTACATCCTTCTCTGAGAAAAACTGATTCACCTTTCCTACAACCATGCATTTCTTCCTCATTAACTCATGAGCCTTTAATCAGATTTTGCCATCCTTAGTTATACCAGACAGTCAGAATGAGCTACATGTAAAATTTGTTAATACATTTGCCAAAATAAAGTTACAATTTAACTACTCTGGATGACTGAAAATAACTAATGTTTGATTAGGGAGTTGAATGATCAATTCAGTGACTAAGAATATTTAGAAAATTAAATACCACTGAAAACAATAATCTATGTGGTATAAATGGCTTTATTGTACCCTGCCAAAACTCTACACACATACATTGAAAGAAAGAAATAAAAATAGAAGATTTGGATTTACAGAGCTGTGGGAGAAATGGAGAAGAGATTAAGAATAGTGATTTTCAGCATTTTTATTCCTTTCACAACTTTTTTTCAAGTGAAGTATTGCTCAGAAACCTACAACAGTTTAAAGCAGAACTCTGCGTGAAGGAAAGAGGAAAATGGGCTCTACAGTCCTCCTAATATGCTCCCTGGCTTCCCCTGGCCTCTGACTTAGTTAGTTCAAAACTACTAATTCTATCTGTGTCTTCTGTGAATTCTTTGAGGATTCAAATAAGATTTTAATAGTTCATATTTGAACCAGAATCCCAGTAATAAGAGAGAAGAAACAGATATAAGTAGGGAGTAGTTGTTTAAAACAAAAAGAGAAAGAAAGAAGAGGGAAAAGATTAATTTATTAGGATGCTGTAGTTAAAGAAAAGAAGTCTGAGATGTTGGTGAATTAATGAGTCTGTGTATCAGGAACAATGCTACGTGGTTTGCAAATGAGGAAGCCAGAAAAAAAATGTATAAATATATATATGCTTTTTTTTTTAGTGTGTCTATGTTTTATTCAATTTTTGACTGTTTCAATATATCACTATGCCAATATGGACTGACACAGGGTCCTGAGTACAAGATTTATTCTGATTAGAACTTTAAGTAGATGTTTTTCCTGGAAATCTGGTGCCTGTTCTTGGGTATGTGGTACACATAGAAGCTTCCTCCAAATACCAGGTCCTCGCTATTAAAGCACATCAGGCACTAGAGATAGAATGGGGGAAGGCAAAATATCTAGGTGAATGAACAGATGGACACTTAAACCCTGGATAAACAGTGAGGAAGAATGGTGTCTAGTACCAGGGGAGATGCCAGCCCCACCCAAGCAGAAGAGTGCCTTTGGGCTGAGTGAGATTGAATAGAGGAAAAATCAGACTAAGATAAAAGGGCCTTCAAATAGAGGACACAACATGTGCAAAGGCATTAAGAGAGCATCAGTATGGCTAAGAAAACATCAATATGATTGAGCTAAAAGAGAAAGTTGGAGACAAATGCAGGCAGCAGACCCCAAGAGTTCTTTTCTGTGATCATCTGATGGAAAGGGAAGGCCACAGAATCATAGTGACTTGCTGCATCATGCAGAACTGACTAGAGGGATGTGGCAGACATGTAGTTTTTGCAGGGAAGAGTCTTGTATTCTTAGACCAGAGTAACCGCTCTGAGTATATGAAGACAATCAAGATCCAATGGATAGTTAGGAAGGCAGCTATGGTGTAACCCCAGAAATTGGGAGTCTGAGGCAGGAGGATCATGAATTTGAAGTTACCTTGGATTATATAATGAAACCCTATCTGAGAGAGAGAGGGAGAAAAAGATACTATTCTGAAAAATCGCTTTGAAAACTTGATGATTGTGCTTTAACTTTATTTGTGATACAACTAATATGAGAAATATTTATGTTAATAAAATATCAAAAATTTATGTTCCTATTTAAATTTTTATTTTCACTAGAAAGGATTTTCCCAAATGCCTAGAAAGGTAAACACCTATGTTTACTTCCCTTTCTTTCATAGCAATTTTTTTCATTATTTAGTATATGAAATTAGTAAAAATTCACATCTTTCATATATCTAAGATGAAAACATATATATGTTCATCCATATAGACATATACCCATGCACATGTATTTCCACATATGTACAGACTGATTATAAGACATGAGACACGTATAACTGTGAATTTAACTTTTCCCCTATGAATATCTAATTTCTCTTCAAATTCTATCTAAAATTGTGACTCTTGAGTTATTTGTGTTTTGCAAAATGTTTTGCAATGAATAAGCCACATGATATTCATGTGAAATTTTAAATTTCAGAATCATTTGAAATTATTTTTTGAAAATCCTTCAAGTATGCTGTAAAATAAATTTTAAGTCATCATCAATATTTGTAGCCATAGTGCGAAAAATTGCAAAGCTAGTGGGGTTTGTAACATGTACTTTTATTTGTTAATAAAATATAGCTATTAAATCCTGCTTTTCATAGTTCCTCAAATCTCATCAGCTTTGACTTAAGATTCTGCGTTTGCTTTTGATTAATAGAGCCACTTGATTTTCTTTATTCTATCTGGTCAACTGAAACAATTAAAAACCCTTTTCATCTGTTTTAAAAGATATTTCTGTTGACTTGAAATCCTAAGTACCCTTCACTGTTTTACCATAGTGAATGCAATTTGCATGAGGACACCAGGAACCTGCTGGGTCTCCTGAAATGGTATTATTTTTCTTTCGCATAAACTGTGCCTTTCTGTTGGGACAACTTGAGGACGAAAAAAGATCAGTTGTTCCCACTCTTGAGTGAAGATGCATCAGTGTAGTTAGAAAGGTCAAGTTCAAAGTGATTCAAATTTGGGGGTCTTTATTTACAGAAAAGTTGTATTTCAGGCAATTAAGCTTCACTTATTTTCAGTTGCTCCCATCTTGAAAGGATTCACATGTTCATTAAAGTCCTAGTTACCATCTGTTGTCACAGCAGCGCTGTGCCCATTCAGAAGTCTACAGTACTATAATTAGGATTTTTATTACAAGAAAAGCATTTTAGTAGACACCCTGCCATGCTTATGTTATCATAATTGTGTGTTTAGCTCTAGGGATCATCATAATTTATCATAAAAGTGTAATGTTAATAAAATCAGCTGGAAGGAACCACTACTCATCCCCTTGATTATCGCATAAGGAGTAGAATCATAATTTTAGTCTTTCTTTTTATTTTTTTAAGTTGATGAGAACAAGTTACAAGTTTATCAGGGGATCTAAGCAGCGTAGCTTAGTAGTTTGCCAAGTATTGTCCAAGAACCATATTGAAGAAAAGGTGCCAGACACAGAATTAAACAGGCAGTAAAGACATTATCCAAGCCTGTTGGAATAAGCAGAGAGACTGAATTCAGCTTCACTGAAACAGAAGGCAGGAGACAGGGATGGGAAGGGTGTTTGTTTATTTTGCCTTGTTTTTTTTTGTTTGTTTGTTTGTTTAGCTTTTTTCCACTTACTTTTCTTGTATAAATTAAAGTATACAGGATGAGCTGATATACATATGCATGGTGAAGTGACTATATACAGGAAATTTTTTGCTAGTTTGTGTTTTGTTTGTTTGTTTGTTTTGAGACAGGATCTCCCTATAGCCGCAGTTGGCCTGAAACTCTCTACGTAGACCAGACTGGACTTGATCTCACAGACCCACCTGCCTTTGCCTCCTGGGTACTGGAATTAAACATTGTGCCACCATACCTAACCCTATATTCAGGAACTTTTAATGCTGGATGACAGTGGAAAATCCCTAGGGAACACCGTGGAGGAGGCTGGTCAATGTGACCTGGTCATCTGTATTGCTAAGTGGTCCCTATCAATTTAGGCTACATGTCTCCCACTTACACTGGGTAATTCTATTTGAAAGTTGATAGGTCCTTCAAAAAGCCTTCCTGGGTTATAAAACAGGCAAAAAGCTGGAAGATTTACATCTTACAGGACAAAAAAAAAAAGGATTTACAACTACATGTCTTATAAAGTAAACAGTGTAAGAGAAAGGTTAGACTCCTGTAGTCAGAAATGGACATTTACACATTAGACTTTTCTTTGTGAGCTGGGAATAATCTAAAGTTTAATTGCTTTCTTAAGGGTAAATTACAAGCAGTCTTACAATCTTTAAAGTCCATGTATAGCTAGAGTTTGCTCTCTAGGAGACTAATAAATTAGCTTTTAGCGTGTAGCAGCAATTCCTTCATAATATGCAAAGTCACAATTGAAGAAGTTTGACCAAATATAACTCACCAAATAAGAATAATTCCTCTTGAGCACTTGCTTTAAGCCAGTTTTCAGCTGGTCACATATACACAGAGACCATTCCAGGAGCTCTTCTATTCGTAAACATATAGAACTTGTCTCCTGTCACACCAAAAAGGGAAGAGCAAATCGCCAAACCAGGCTGGGTCTCTACAGCCAGAGTCTTAGTCAGGAATAGACATATAAAACATAGATGAAGACAGAGCAGAGGGATGTGTGAAAGGCTTCAGCTTTCTTTTCCTTTAGTAATTTACATGTTCTCAAAAGCCAGGATGAACACTATACCACTTACAGCACTTTAGCAGTACTTACAGCAACCTTGGTTCTGGGCTGATTCTCGAATGGAAGACTACTGGCTTCTCCAGAGTGCCAAGGGCCTTTCAGAGTGTATTCATTCCATTTACTGTGCTCTCTCAGCAGCCTTGCATGTATTTGTGCAGAAGTTATTAATGTGATAGGCAGTGTCCTGATGTAAAATCCGTTTAGATTCAGTCAGTTCACATCTCAGCAGGACAAAATGGAAATGGTGGTGGCTACCCTAGACTTTGCCCCTCGCCTAGAAGACTGCGTCAATTTAAGCTTTAAGATATGGGCCAATTCTGTACAGATATGTTAAGTCTTGGGCTAGATTTTATTTTGTTTAACTTAAAGGAACACTTAGAAGCCTGGAAAATAATGAAGAATCACTACGTTGAGAATTGTCTTCGGGGGCCGGGGATGTGGCTCAGTTGGTAACTTGCTTTCCTAGCATGTGCAAAGCCCTGGGTTCAATCTCTAGCACTGAATAATTAGTGTGGTGGCACATGCCTGTAAGCCCAGCACTGCTAATTTGGGGGTTGGGGTATGTCTCTGGAGCAATCATTGTGTCAGCTACACATCTCCAACAGGTTGTAAACTGAGATTCTAAAGGGCCAAGGGTATAAGAAAGTGTATTCTACACTAGCAACAAAGAGAACTTTTATTTATTTCATGATTATCTAATTTCTAACATTGCACAAATCTTTACAACTCCATGGTAAAATAGAAGGTCCTGAGTATCTCAATGTAAAAGTCTGTTCTTCATGCTGGAAATGCATACATATGTGTCAGGCATAGAAAGGTATTGTTAGTCTTCAGACTTGACTGAAGAAAATGTTGACTACAATAACATGTTCAGAAGAAGCATCAAGTTCACTTAGGCCAAAGAGGCCACAGCTTAGGCCAAGCATACGCCAACATGTGAGGACTTTGCTAACAGGTGCCCTATGATTGGTGTCTATCAGATTAGTTCATGAAGGTATAAATGTAGTTTGAATTAAGGAATGGAGTAAGAGTTTTGTTTAGTTAACAAGGTTGTATTGATCTTTTCTTATCCATAGTAGATACATTTTAAGGACTCCCAACATTTATGTACCACAGGTAGTGTTAACTTGTCTAATTTAATGCATTTTTCCTTGTAACTAAGACTTCGGCATCCGCTGTGGCTGTAGCCTTTGTGCTCTGAGGTGCAGCAGCAGAACCAGCATGCTTTACTTTTTCCTTCCTCACAGTGGTCTGGTGGAAGAGGTTCTCTTAGCATAGCTCATCGTTCTTCTTTTCTCCTGTTATTATTAGGGTCAAGATCCCTTTTCAGGTAAAGAAAGTGCTCTATGGCTTCTCTTTGCCTTACTGCTGTTGCCGGCATCATGACTCGTACTTTCTGTCTATTGATCAACATAATTAGGGTCACTGGGACACCAGCACCATAAAGCAGGAGAGTTGATCTAACACAAATGGCTACCAAATGACTGGCAGGTGGGCAGTATATACATATGGATGTGCTAGACACAGGGACAATTGCTACCAAGGGAGAAGACCAGAGGAGACGATCTCAGGGTTTCATGATGCTACTAAGAACAACAGTCTGCAGTTTTAAATGGATGGACATTTGTTTTTTTTGTTTTTCTCTTTAATACTTTTGCATTGTGGTTGGTCACATATGGCAACTCAAACCACGGAAATGAAAGACATAACCCCAGTATGTGTCATTCTGCCATTAAAAACTGAAATCTGGTGAACTTAGTGATTTTGTTATGACTCTAAATCTTTGCACCTAAGGCATCACGTGTCCAGAATATACCTTATTGAGAAGTCTGTCAGTGACTGATAATTAATAGCTATGAGCTATTTTTTGTGTCATCTGAAAGCATTTTTCAATTGTATTGAATATGTAATATTTGGACATCCTCATCACATACAAGCATATCTTCAGGCTAATTTGTGTGTTTTCTGGCAGCTATTTTTCCTAAAACTAAAAGAGCTATTGAATAAAATGAAACAGGGGAAAATGCATCTGTTTAAATGGCACAGATTGTCCACGTGACTACATAGTTTGGATTTCAACAAGAATGAATTAGCTAATTAAACCAAAGGCAAGCCCATTTTGGAAGTCATGCACAGCGTTAGCACAATGCTCAAACTGAAATGTGTCAAGGTAGGCTGCTTTGGAAGGACCCCTGTGTGCAGGTTACAGAACCACAACGACACTAACTGGGACAAGGTGGGTCTGGATTCCTGGTAACCTCAGAGCTCTGATGTGGCAGGCCCCAGTCCCTGCTGTGCTTTCTGCTCAGTGTCAGTTCTCTGTTCTGTCTGGTAGGTGTAATCTGTATAGTGTGAAAAATTGGACCTATGGCTAAGGGACCTGTTTCGTATTTTTCAGGAGAGAGATTATGCTCATGTATAAAACTGACCCACACAGTTGGTAAGGCTGAAAATAACTGGGAAATACACTGCCTACTTTGTACAAATTGCTAAACTACTCAACTAAAGAGAATGAACTGACATGATCACATTTGCAGTCCTTAGAATACAGATTTTCAAAACCTACCTTTAATATGTTGTATCATGATTTCCTTCAGGAAGAAATAAAAATGTAAAATATTTTAAATATTTTATTTCAATGATTTAACTTTCTGAGAGGCTTATTGTTTCATATGAACTCACAAGAACAATATACAGATTCCCAGTGCCCTTCTCCAGTTTCCTCCAGCAATAGAGTCATATAAAACCATAATAAAGTTTCACAATCAGGACATTGGTATAATCCACTGGCCTTGCTCAGGTGTCCCCGTCTGGGTTGTGTGTGTGTGTGTGTGTGTGTGTGTGTGTCTGTGTCTGTGTCTGTGT
>NW_008356259.1:1043678-1044602 GCF_000622305.1 Nannospalax galili
TGTGTGTGTGTGTCCGTGTACCCATGTATTTCATTCTATACAGCCTTCTCACATGTTGGACAGTGAATTTTAAAAGCATAGTTTATAGACTAATTGTGCTTATTTCCAAAGTGCTATTGTGTTTTATAAGTCTCTATGGCAAAATAATAGTCTTAGTTTATGTGAGCAGCACATGCAAATGGTCATGTTTGTTACACTTATGCAAATTCTTTGCTTTTCAACTATTTATCTACTTTATATCTTTTTTGTTGTTATTGTTCTTTTTTGAGACAGGGTCTCCCTGTAGCCCCTGCTGGTCTGGAACTCACTATATAGACCAGGTTGGCCTCTATCTTATAGAGATCTGCCTGGCTCTGCCTCTGAAGTGCTGGGATTAAAGATGTGTGCCACCATGCCTGGCTCTACCTTACATCCTTTGACAATCTTAAAGTTTTCCTATAATGATATAATGAAATATGTCTTTTTGATTTTCTTGAAACATTTCCTTCAGGTTTAGAATCAAGTTGTGTTTTAATTGTGGAGTTATTTCCTACAGAGAAGTAGGAAACACTTTATGAACATCACAGTTAATATTTAAAGATATTACTTGAGGGAGCTAGTACTGCTAATTGGAAAAGTCACTATTACCCTTAGGATTTTTATATTCATTAATATTATAAGATAAAAGAAACATCATTAGGTACTTGCATTAGGACAGTAAGACTCTCCACTTAGTCATATAGTATTATACTACTAAATCATAGAGAATGAAACGAGATCAAATATTCACACGGTAAATTACAGACTCTTTAGCAAAGTCACCATCGTGTTTCACATCATTTTCTTTCTTTTTTTTAATTTCTAAGAACTTTTTCTAATTTTAGGTCATCTTATTTTTATTCCCTTCTTGTAATCATCTCCTCTCTCTCTCTCTCTCTCTCTCTC